>NC_080077.1:667371-973759 GCF_949987535.1 Balaenoptera acutorostrata
TAATAGTTAGAATAATACTAGGTTGTTCAGACAATATTCCAAAATTCTAAACATGTTTTCACTCGGAGAAAATTACCAGCAGGGTGAACTCTGTTAAATGTGATGCTGTCTGTCTTTTACGCCTAAGAAGGTTAGCTTGTTTTGTCAGCCATGCTGATGACCTTGTTCCCAAGTGTAATCTGATAGCGTACCTGTATATGGAAAGCTGTTAAGAAATGAGACACGTGATTTGCTTTCTTTTTTTTTTTCACCGAATTCATTTGTTTCTTTAGCTTTTGTTCTTAGATATGTTTTACTTAGATCACCCCTTAAAATGGAATTTAAGAATTTTTAAAAATTTTATTATTTATTTACTTATTTTTTTATTGAAGTCTAGTTGATTTACAATGTTGTGCCTATCTCTGCTGTACAGCAGAGTGACGCAGTTATGCACATATATACATTCTTTTTTAAATATTTTTTTCCATTATGGTTTATCCCAGGAGATTGGATGTAGTTACCTGTGGTATACAGTAGGACCTTGTTGTTTATCCATTCTAAATGTAATAGTTTGTATCTACCAACCCCAAACTCCCACTCCATCCCTCTCCCCACTCCCCCTTGGCGACCACAAGTCTGTTCTCTATGTCTGTGAGTCTATTTGTTTTGTATATAAGTTCATTTGTGTCATTTTTTTAGATTCCAAATATAAGTGATATCATATGGTATTTGTCTTTCTCTGTCTGACTTATTTCACTTAGTATGATAATCTCTAGTTGCATCCATGTTGCTGCAGATGGCATCATTTCATTCTTTTTTATGGCTGAGTAATATTCCATTGTATATATATACCACACCTTCTTCATCCATTCATCTGTCGATGGACATTTAGGTTACTTCCATGTCTTGGCTATTGTGAATAGTGCTGCTGTGAACATAGGGGTGCATGTATCTTTTTGAATTACAGTTTTGTCTGGTTTTTTTTTGTTGTTGGCTGTGTGGTGAGACTTGTGGGATCTTAGTTCATTAACCAGGGATTGAACCTGGGTCCCGGCAGTGAAAGTGCCGAGTCCTCACCACTGGACCATCAAGGAATTCCCTACTAGTATGTATCATCTTATTCCAGATGATTGTACTTGCTGTACTATGCTTCACAACTAAATGATACTTAGATTTTAGAACAAAACCATACTAAGAACAGTTGTGTAAACAGTAAGATTTATTACAGAGATTATAATTTCTCTGTATCCAGGAAGTGGTGAAATTTTAAAGCATTGACTTTTTATGACAGTTTTATGTGTTGTTTAGAAACTATTCATATGAAAAATTAAAGATTACTGATTTATGTCATGCTATAATCTCAAAATTTGCATCCCTCTACCTACAAAATCTTAATAGAAATAATGAAAAAATTATATGTGATGAAGAACATCATATATTTTAATGCTTCAAGCATTTGTTAAAATAATATGCAGTTATATATTTATGAACTTTATTCTAATAGTTTTAAGACTTTCTCATAATCAAGTACACTAATGTGTCTCTAACTTTATTGTCTTATCCTGAAATTATTTTCCTGTTGGCCTTATTTTTTTCAGAAGAGGTTTATCCCCCTCAGCTGATGCTGAGCTGGACAGAGGTTTCCTGGTCCGCTCTGGGTGCATCTTTATTTCCAGTCCCTCCCAAGGGCCTCTGGGGTCCCAGCTCCCTACTAGGTGCCTCCACACCCAGTGGGTTCACTGGATTTTTGATGGGAATGTGTCTCTGTGTATCAGGTTTGAAACAGAACTGAATTTCTTTGTTTTTTAAGAAAAAGAGAACTATTTTTAGAATTACTCAATGTTATGTAATTATCCATTTTCTAAAGCTATTTTATAATATTGTACAGAATATTCATATTGAATACCAAGTATTAAGTGTATGTAGAAATAAATAATTCTGGCAGAATTTTATTTTGTCTGAAAGCATCTTTGAGATTTGTCAGTATCTGTGGTGAGTTCATGAGGTACCAGTTCTGATCAATCAGCAGGGCTGTGGGAAACTTACAGTATGTTAGAAACAGGGTAAGAAGTTTCCTTGCCGTTAAAAGGCACTGATACAATTATGTCTTAGTGGCTTGTCTTTCTTGTCATTCTGTCGTGATAAACAAAAGCACGAAGGAGAAATCTGAGTTGGTTTAAGAGAATCGCCTCCCTGTTTGTGCCTGTCACTGGTCCACAGAGTGACTCGCTCTACGCTGCTGGTTTCTAGGGTCCCGTGGACAGAACTCCGCAGACCGCGTTCCCTGTGGCCTATTGCATCCCCACGTGGGCCGCCTCTTCCAGGTGACGCCCCTCTGGCCAGCACTGTGAGGAGGGCTGACATTTTAGTCCTTGAGTATTTGAAATACACAGTATTAAACATGCTGCAATCCAATATCATTTAAGGAAGGAGAAACACTTTTGTGGTTTTTTTGTGCTTTTAGTGGCCTTGATTTACCCTTTTTGCTAGTATTGTTGGTTTGGCATCAGGTGTGAAACCTCTCCAATCCATAGGTTGTAAACTCATTCCACTTGTGTGAAATTGGCTGTTTTTAAGGAACTGTGTTCTTGTCCATAATGAAATGGCGGTGTTAAAGATTTGCTCCCTCTTTAAACGCGTTTTTATGCAGCTGCTCGGAGCGTCGTAAAGGACCACCCGCTGGTTTTCCACAGTAAAGTCCGGTCATCGGGCTACATGGCTTCCCCGCGGTGAGTGGACCAGCCCGGAGACAGACCAGGGGCCTCGGGGTGCAGGTGCGGGTGTGGACAGAGGCGGACCCATGGATCCCAGCATGCTGCCATCGCAGAAGCGGCAGCAGCAAGCACTTACTGAGTGCTTACTGTGTACGCGCTCTCAAGTCAGCCTGTGGTGCTGGACTGATGATGGTGAGAGTGACAGTCTAGGCGGGTGAGGGGAAGGCTGGCGACCGAGGTCTGGCTGCACTGCCCTGGGAGCACAGCCCTGCTCTGACCTCCCAGCATTAAAATGCAGTGCGTTCGAAACTCGCAGCTCTGTTTGAGCTGGGCTGGGTGGGCCCCAGAGGCGAGGAAATAGGGAACAGCCTGACGTTCGAGAATTCAGGTGCAACAGAGCCTTGAAGTCCCCTGGTTCTGCAGGACCCCTACATTTCGCAGAGGCAGATTTGGCTTTTCCGTATGAAATGCAGACACGCCGCCACTCTCCTCCCACCCCAAATCTTGCCCCTTTATCTGTTCTTAACACAGCGACCAGACAGCCTTCTTACTGGGAAGCCCCAGGGGGCCTCCCCCTCGGAACACAGTCGGGGCCTTTGGGAGGCCCCACCTGTCCCCGAAGACCTCACCTCTCCTGTGCTCCCCTCCTGGCCCACTGTGGCCAGCCCGGCCCCCGGCCTGCCCTGCTCAGGGCTCTGCTCAGGGCTCTGCGCTGGCCCTGCCCTCCCTGGTGTGCTTCCCTGAGGCTCACGTGGGTGGTGCTCAGCAGGGGGACCAGGCCGTCGTCCCGGCTGCTCTTTACAAAAGTTTACATCCTCCGTTCCCCTCACCTGCACGGGCTCCCCCATAGCCCTTTCCTGCCTCACTCCTTTTCTCTGGCCCAACCACCGGCTGGCATGGTTTCACTTGTTATTTGCTCTGTAAACTCCTGGGCCTGGGACAGCGCCTGGTACCTGCCGTTTTCTGGTTTCTCTGACCCCGTAAGACGGTGCCTGATGGGCGGTTGACATCCAGCTTGCGGGGTGAGTTCTGGGCGAGGCGGGGAGAGGGGTGTGCGGCCATCTCCTCCATAAGCTCCAAGGGGGCCTGGCAGGAGGGCTGCACATAGAGGCTTATTCATAGACAAAGAGAAGCTGCAAAATAGCCGCCAACTGTCCCCTGGAGGCCTGGTCTTCTGGTTCCTCAATGGGTTGAGCCCTTCCTCCCCCAGGTGGAGTAGGGCACTCAGGGCCGGGCACTCTTGGCCTCGTGGCAGCACTCTGATGTCAAGTGCATCAGAATGCCTTTAATTCCTTTCTGGGACCTCAGCAATTTTCTCGGTGAAGTTTGGAAGAAGTCGGGAGGCAGTTTTCATCCAGGCAGCTTCACTCTGAGCTCTTCTTTTCAGAAGTAAACATCATTTCTGGTCCCTAGATTTGCTTACAGGTGAGAACATGCCTTTGCTCCCAACCCAGGGTCTGTTGTGCACCAGCACCCCCTCACCCTAACCTCCGTGAGTGCTTGACCAGCCGGCCATCTGTGCAGAGCAGATCCCTAAAGCTTACGGTTATTTGTAACCGTGCTGACTTCCTTCTGTTTTTCATATAATTCTAGCCAAAGAATTTTTTTGAATAATTTTAGGAAATTAGATATGTAGTGTTATCAGTCAACTGAATATTTTTGTGATACTCAACATGCTGGCTTACGGAGTGTGTGATTAAAAAGTGGGCCCTCAAGTTTGAATGTTGGGGGATCTATAACTCATTTCTCCCTTGTTTTAGGGAACTGTTCAAATGGAACGGCTTAGCCGAGTATGCCTCTTAGAGAGGCGTTGAGTGGGCGGCCTGGGCTCAGACCCGCGTCCTGGGCATGACCCTCGGCTCCCAGCCCTCAGGCTTCTCGCTGTAGAAGAAGTCGGGCCACGACGTGAGGCACCCGGTGGGCCCTCGGTGCCCGGTGATGGGGAAACACTGTTGTTACCTGTTTCAGGTTTCCTCACTAGCTGAGAAAACGAGCATCAGGTTAACTGGAGAGTCTGCATTTTATGTGCCGCAAGTGTGGCCCCTCTGGGTATGATTTATAAGGAGCGCCTCTCACGTGTTTAAGCAGGAGGTGGACGGCTGCTGGCCTGTGGCTTAGCCAGCCACTTGTCCCTGGTCTTCAGTGACGATCAGGGACACCTGCTGTTTTTTCAGGTAAAATCTAGAATTTTAGTTCATGTGGATTTATGAGTGGGTCTTGTTACCAAACCAGGTCCGTTTGCCAGACACTGAGATGCCATGGGTTTATTCATGACGAGATGGGAGAGCACATCTCAGATTCGCTCCCCAAGGGTGGGGACTGAAGCCCCCGTAACCATGGGACCCGTACGTCAGAGGCGTTGTCTATAGAGGTGGCTAGGGAGTCAAAGATAAGGCGAGCTTGGTCGGGACGCGTTACCAGTGAGGGTCCTGACCAGCTCTTCCCTCACCTGCTGTTCTGTAGGACGAGCTCAAGGGTTTCTGTTGGTCACCCATTTCTGTTAACCCTGTGGGCATGGTTTCAGGACAGGCTTTTTAATCCTATGGGGCATGGTTTCGGCCTCATTATGGTCCTGTTGTTAGTTGCTAAGTGCATCTCTTGTTCCCTTCAAGACGAGGACAGACTAGAACCATGGCTTGAACTGGGGAATGAAATGATGAGATTTAACAAACCAGATTCCACTGAGCTCCGCTAGACCAAGAAGGGTGAGTGTAATTCGTGAGACCAGAACTGCGGGCATCTTTGTGGCAGGGGCCCCGAAGTTTTGGGGGAGTGAAGTCGTCTTAGAGACAGGACAGAAACGTGGTTTGGAAGTTAGTAGCGTTTGTAAATAAACATTTTTATGAACGGAACAAGGCAAAGAACTTTTCTAAGCAAGTAGGTTTGAGATGAGGGCGATGATGTTAAAATTACGCCACTTTGGCTTTGTAACCGGGACCTGTAGGTTCCTGGCCCTAAACCTTGAGATCTCGCCCCTCTTCGTGAGACTCCTGATGCTGCTTGCTTCAAAACTTACACTTGGTAGGTATTTTAACAACAACTGAAAAAACAAAAAAATCTTTCACTAGTCCGTGTGTTCTTGTGAACTATAGAGGAGGAACCAGGGGTCATGGGGCCCGGGCCGGTGGGGAGGCGACACCTGGCAGTGGATGAGAGCACGCCCCGGCCTCTCTCCGGGTTCCCGGCCTCGGCTCTTCCCAGAGTCTGCAGCCGGCTCCGGACAGAGTGAAGAAGCGGCCCTTCCCAAGGGCAGACCAGGGCCCGGGGGGCGTGCTTCTTGCAGTGTCTCTTTTCCTCACGCACCCAGCCTCCAGCCCACGTAATTCCAGGACGTCCCGTGGCTCCGCCGGGCTCAGTGCCTGTGTCGTGAGTGCGCTCTTAAGGCCCCTCGTGCGCGTACACCGGGCAGCCCCCATGATGGGTGTCCACGGTGATTGCGTTGGTTGTGGACATCTCTCTGTGGATTTTATTGTTGGCAAAAGGGCTTCTGCTGAATTAAGAAAATGCAGTGGATAGTCCAGCTCGTATTTTAAAATGTGCTCTATTTCCTTTTGGAGGAAAAGAGTCATCATTACCCACCTTTCCTGTTATCAGCACAGCATTTTACCCCATGCGGGTAGGTGGTTAATGGACATACAGTTCAGCTTTGAAAATAGGATTGGTCTCTCAGCGCTCACCTGGAAGGCAGGAAAATGGGTTTTTGTTTCCATCATCGTCTAAGAGAAATAAGAAGAGTGTATTCTGGATAATTTGATTGTGGTCAGTATTAGGTGCTAAATTAAAATTCCCTCCTGGAGGACCTGACCTCTGAGAGCACAGGCAGGTGGTGTGTCCCGTGTGAAAACCACGGGTCACAATGATATTTAATTTACTGACGGGGTCTGTGATTATGCTGTAGGCTTCAGAACGTTTCCCACCACACGCAGCTGTCCGGCCCGGGGACGTGGGGAGCCCCGCTCCACGCCTCCTCGTAGCCTGCGCCTGGCGCCGCGCCGACGCGGGGAAGGCTGGGTGGGTCTGAACGCGTCCCTGGGCGGCCCACCCCGTCTCATGTCGGGCTGACGGCAAGGGGTGTAAAGCCAGATCCTGGGGTCAGTCACTTCGTAAGATTAAAGTAATTAAAATTTCATTAAGTATTATGGAATTGTATGAAAACGAATTCTTATAAAAGGATGCAGCTGAGCTGAGAACTCTTGCTTCTGGGTCTTGAGTCCTTCGTCTGTCTGGGCGCTGCTGAGTTGGCCCCCTTCCCGCGGCCCTTCCTGTTGGTGGGGACCTCGCGCCCCGTCCCTGTCCGCCCACCGTCTGTCCTGCCCCTCGCTCGGGCGGGAGCGTCCTCCCTGGGGGAGAGAGGACTGCGGGCCTGGGTTCTGCGTCCTGCGCACCCTGTTTCTAGAGCGCGTCCCCGCCCACACCCGGCACATGGGTCTTCGGAGAAGACGTGTGTGCCACGTGGACACAGAGGAAAGCGCGTGCTGGCTGGGGTCCCTGGGGTCCCGGCGCTCACCCCGAGGCCACGCGTCTGCACAGGCCTCCGGCTCCGCGCTTCGTGTGCCCAGGCGGAGCTTGGAGGAGAAGGTCCCGTTGGGGTCCCGTTGTTGTCACCGGGAGTTGGGGGTCTGTCCTGAGGCGCCGGGCAGGCTCCTTGCGGGGTCTGCTCCGCGGCGCCCCTGCCTGCTTGGGTACCGCAGCCGCGCCGCCGTCGGGAGCCGGGAGGGACGCTAGTCAGTGGTGGGAGGGCTGGGAGGACGAGAGGAGGGTGTCCCGCTCCGCCGTGGATGGCGGGGGGCCCCGCTGAATCCACCGCGCGTGGCCCGCGGCCTCTCGCCGCCTGGGGAGGTGGCGGTGGTGCGAGCGCCCTCGTTTGACGTGCGAGGAAAGGCCGCTCAGCGCGACGGGGGCGCGTCTGGAGGCCCGAAGGGACGGTGTGGGGCCCTCGGCGCCGTCTCTGCGCGGGGGGCGCGGGGGCGCGGCGTCCTGAGGAAGCGCCGAGGTGCCGCCCCTTCTCCGGCCTCGGTGCTTCGGCGAAGCTCCCGGAAACTTACACCAGAGGGCAGCAAAGCCATTTCGGATATTCTGCTGCTCGGTAAATTTCAGCGCTCAGTTTTCTCGAGGTCATGTCGCAGAGCTGCAATGCGCCCTTGTACGTCTTTCCCGGTGTTTCCGTTTCTTCCTGTTAGTTTTCTGACAGGTGTGATGTGGGGATGTTGCAACTCACTGTCTAATCTCTAAATTACCGTCTGTAATTCACACGCCGAGCCCACGTGAGCACAGGCTGCTGGTGGTGAGCCCCTTGCGACGACGGCAAGGATGTCTCCTGGCCTTGCGATTTCAGTCACGAAGTGTCAGACTCGGGAGATCTGAGGCCGTGGGTGGCCCAGGATCACGGCGCCCAGGACGCGGGGCCGGGGCCCTTCCCAGCGCGTGGCAGCGGCTCGGAAGCGCAGCTTTGCTGCAGCACAGGGAACATTGCTGGTTCTCTCGCGCGTGTGTCTCCCCGTCGCCCGCCCGCGCGCGCACCCACCGGAGTCCAGTGGGCAGCCCAGCCCTGCCCTCGTTCCGTTTCGCACCACTTCTCGCAGGACCGCAGTTTTCATTCCCCAGAGTCCAAGAGCCCACCTCCAAGAAGCCTCTGGCCGCACGGCGCACGGGCTCCTCGGCGCGGCAGGCGGTGGCAGCGTCTGCGGGTGATTTAAGGGTGCCCCTCCCCGCCGCCGCTGCGAAGGCCTTTCGAGGTGGTCGCTAGGGCGGGACGGGGCCCAGACAGAAGCCACAGCGCTTCCCGCCGCTTCATCAGGACGGAGCTGACGGGCCGGGCAGCCCAGCGCTGGGCCCGACGGGGCGCGGGACCCCTCGTCTGGACGGCCGTCGCGCCGGCCAGCTGCATGACCTGGGCAGTACTGCCTTTCCCTTCCTGAGCAGATGCTTCTTTTCCTGGCAAAGGAGGGGATGGATGCAGTAAGTGATAACCGGTCCGTTATCTGCAAGTGTAATTATTCTGATGCTGTAATTGCTGGTCAAGCCGATGGGTTACGTCACAGTTCAACACCTTCAGAAACCATATTTAGCCTTTAAATGAAGTAAAATCCACCTCCTTGGGCGTTGGTTCCCCTGGGCTGCTTGGCTCGGAAATGCCTCTGGCTTCCACCGTTGCTTCTTCCTGGACGAGGTGCGGTTCTGGTGTTTTGGATGAAGGTACTAGGCCCTTCCTTCCTGCTCTGTCCCCCTCAGGTCACGACGGAGCAGTGAGCCCTGTCCGCTTCCTGGGACGGACGCTGAAGGTGTGGTCGGTCCGCAGGACAGAGCTGGCACTGCGTCTGGCAACGGTGGCCCCGGGGAGACTGTCGGGCTGCCCGCTGTCCGAGCAGAGCTTCTCCAGGGTCCCCTCTCCCACCCTAACCGGGAGGCCGGGCAGCTGGGCAGCACAGTGACACTGGTCGATGATGGTTCAGGACTTTCTTCTGTGTGTGCGTGCGTGTGCGTGCGTGTGTGCACATACGTGACATGCATGCACGCACAGCACACAAGTGCATACATCTGTGCACATACACACGTGCGCACAGTTAAATAGGCCTTTCGTTTGTGTGGCCTAAAAATGACAGAGCGATTAATACTAAAACACTGGAATAATTTAAATATAAGTTCAATGTGATTTTATAGTACAGGTGAAAATATGCCCAAGGGATACTATGTGGAGGAAGTACCTTCTGGGGAAAAAAATGCCTTGTTTCAGTGAACTTATAGGAGATCATTTGGCAATAGAATGGGAAAGGGGGGCAGGAAGACGACAGGAAAAGAGGTGATGACAGGAGACGCGGCTTCGATTCATCAGATTATGTGCTGGCAAAAAGCAGATTTTCAAGAAAGCTGTTAGCATTTATTTTCTATGAGTCTTGTTGTAAAAAGGGACTGAATCCTGGGGAAACTAATCAGGAAGGGAAAGTTGGTTAGTTCCCAGGCCTCTGCAGGGCGAGGCGCTCGGCAGCAGTGAAGAGAGAGGGAAATTGTTTTAGGCCCTTAGTCCTGTCAACTTCTACCCCGTGACATGGGCTGTGCAATGAGGCAGCAGACACCTGACGGCTATGTTTTAAAACAGGTTTAGAATTTTGGCTTGAATATGTTTACTGCCCAGTTAGAGTTTTTAAAAGGCCAGAATTCAAAACACTCATTACAGTAAAATTTTAATCATGTAACATCTTTTAGAAAGTCAGGAAGAAGAACCAAAAACTAAGCTGGTTCTAACAAAGTACATTCTATACATTTAGAATAAATAGATGTTTGGTGTTAAGATGAAAGGATTTCATATTTAGAGCAGTAGAGTTTTTATTGACATTTATTTTGTTAGTAATGATTACTGATTTTCATTGCAGGGCAAAGACACATTTCCTAAGCCTGTACAGTCTGTGCAGTTTTATTACATAGATGCATTTATTTTGTCGTCCTCGGCCTTGAGTTTCAGCTGCTTGAGCATCACATCGACACCAGCAAAGGCGCCGTATGAAGGCAGTCGCCTCCTCTCAGGCCTGTCCTCTCTGGACTTGGGGCGCAGCATTCCAACAAGGAGTTATGTGTAAATAAAGTGTTTACATTTACAAACGCCATCCAAAATGTGATAATAGCCTCCAGTTACCAGAAATCCCCCTTCTCCACACGTGGAGCTTCCCTGTAGGGCCGTCCCTGGGCTTGGGGTGATCTTGCCAGTGGCTGGGGCTCAAGAAAGGGGGTCATCACCCTGGTTCAGCAACATATTTAACTCATTTCGTATGTAGAACCATTACTGTTTATAATAAGTTGAAATTACGGAATATTTCATATATATCCACAGATGTACGTGTGTGTGGGCTACTAAACACCTGCCTGGCCACACCTAACTTTGGCAGATATTAATGCTTTACTGTCTTTGTTTTCAAAACTTTTTGAGGAAATGAAACCTTGCAGAGAAGATTGGAGGCCTCCCCTCCGAGCCCCTTTCCCCCCTTTCCTCTTCCCGAGACCAGCGTGCTCGCTTCCTGTCCCTGCTCTGTCTTTGCTGCGCATCCAGGTGTCCTTGTGGTTTGATGGAGCGGTCGCGTGTGACGTGCTTTTCGTGCTTATGGCCGCGCTTGCGAGCGTGGCTGCTGTCCGTGGGTTTACCTGCTGGGACGTGTCAGGCGACAGGAACGCGCCACAGCTCTTCCCGGTTCCCTGGTGACGGACGCCTGGCTTGTTTCCGCCTTTGCCTTGTTCCAGTGGTTCTACCCTGGGTCACCTCCCTGATCATGTCTGGCGGCGGGCCTGTGGGGGGCGCTTGGACATCTCCAGACTCGCCTTCTCCAGCTGCTCCGCGCCCGTCGGGGGCGGGCTCGCCCTTCCCTGGAAGGCTGTGTCCGGGGTCTCTCCTGTCCTATGTTCTGCAGGGTTGGGGTCCACCAGCCGACTTCCTTCCTGTTACCGACTAGCCGCTCACCGTGTTCACACCAGTGGCGTTTCCTGGCGGGGGGAGGCTCAGTGATTCCACCCGGAGCTGCCCACCACCCCCTGCTGTGTGGGTCTGTCCCACTGCTTCTCACTCTGTAGAGCAAGGTGGCTGCTGTAGCTCCAGGCATCGTGTCCGTGTTTCTCACAGCAGGATGGAGGGGAGACCTGGTTGGGCCTGCACGCCTGGGACCCCCAGGAGCACGCTGGGTGTCAGGGTGGCGCTGGTCTTAGGGATGTCTGGGTTTGTATGTAAACATCAGACTGTGGCGAGTCACGCCAGCTGTTTGCCTCTTACCCTCCCCCTTCTCTCACTTTGGGCCTGACTCGTGGTGGGCACACAGCGTGGTGGGCCGCGCGCACTGAGGACGCCTCGGCCCTGGTGCAGGTGTGGGGTTGGGCTGGGAACGCCTGCGCCCTAACCCGCCGCCGGCAGGGGTGTCTGCACACCCCTTGGTCACATGACTCTTCTTCCGAGACCCTTTCCTGGGCTGTTCTGTCCAGGCTGAATGGCTGCCCTCGGCCTCCTTAGCCGTCCCGCTGGCTCCGGGCAGGCTCGCAGCAGGAGGCACGGGGGTTTGTGGAGACTCTGCAGTCATCAAGCTTCATTCCCAAACCGCCCCCGCGACTTGGCCCGTCTTGTCCCTTGAGTCTGCGTGTGGCCCTTTCTCCGGGGACTGGGGACTGGTTCCCTGAGTCACCCTCCCTGGGCCTGAGACCGAGGCCCTGCATTCTGTGTCACCCCTCTGGGGGCCCACTCTGTGCCTGGCCCTGCCTGTCACGGCCCCAGACCCCCGCCTGGCATTTACCTGCCTGTGGACGGGATGGGCTGATGGCCTGCTTCATCCTCACCTCAACTGCCCGAGAGGTTCGGACACGGAGCCCCCGACTTTGGCCGATCGCCCACCTGTACCTGCGTGTGCTCTGTCCTCGCCCCCCCGGGCCATGATCACGTCCTGGGGTTGCTAGTGGGTTCCTTTCCTTTATGGAATATTGTTATGAGGTTAAGATCATATGTTTATTAAGCCAATGCTAACTACTTATGTTACCCTTTAGAAAATACTAAAAACTTAACGTTTAAATGGAAATAAAGATAACTTATAACCCACTGGATGTCTCCTTAAGTATACAAAATTATTTTAGAATTAGGAGAAAAATTTGTTTTCTCATAGATAGGGATGAATTCCATTTGGCTATATATTAAACTAATATTTTTTCATGAAGTTTTACTAAAGGAAAAACTAGAGTTACCCAAAGGATAATTTAGGTACTCGACTTGCTTATTCCTTTAGTGTTAGTAAAATATGATTATTAAGTGGCATGAAAACTTTTTTTTTATTTTCAAGTTTTTTAAAGGTAGAATCTTTAGCTGTAGTGAAAGGGAAACAAAATGATGGATCATATTTCATTCTCTTCCAGGTATAAACAGAAGAGCAGATGCACACCTGTTTCAGGCTCTCCATGACAGATGCAGCAGCAGATTACTAGCTTATCAGCAGCGAATGATTTTTATTCCTGTACCCTTTCTCCTGCTGTCCTCCCGCCACACCCTTACCATTGCCCTTCCAGCAAAAGCATGTGCTGAGGGTCCAAGCTCCAGGCTTGGGCTGAGCGCCGGGAACTCGGGGAGCTCTTAGTCCTTTGTGTAATGGCTTCATCTCAGTAGTGAAAAGAGCCTCAAAGGAAAAATAAAACTGGAAGCAGTAGAGCATATGACATATAGCAGGGTGATATAACCTGATGCTTCTTCTGGTCTATTAAATAACATAGTAATTTAGTACATTTAAAAAGTAAACTGCTACACTTAGTATGTGCATCCTGTGATGAATTGAACAGTTTACCCCATGTCATGTGGAAGATGGCAAAAATTATAGCAGTTGCTGTTGAATAGGAAATTGATTCCAAAACTTTAAGTTTTGAGCTTTTGTGGCTAACATCATGATTTTAAATTAAAGAGCACTGGTTTTAATTTATTTAGAAGCAAAGCTCTGAGCTTCAGAAACTCATTTTATACACTTCTAATTTATTCAAAGGTCTAAGTCAAATTCTTTTGAAAAGTGTTATACTTGAAATTTCAGAAGGACTGATACAAGGTGTTACAGGTTCTAGCATATTTTGGTTGGAAATGTGACATTTTTATGCTAGAACCTTTTGCTAAAAGAAAACCCCAAACCAACCAAATAAAAAACACCTAGCAGCAATGTGTCATTCTGATTATTCTGGCCTTTAGTGAGGATTTCTGCATATTTTGGTGTCAGCATTGGGTTTATTATTGAATCTAGTACTCTTTCTACTCTATACTTTTCTGCCACATATACTTTTTAAAAAAATTTATTTTACTTTATTTACTTATTTTTGGCTGTGTTGGGTCTTCGTTGCTGTGCGCGGGCTTTCTCTAGTTGCGGTGAGCGGGAGCTACTCTTTGTTGCCGTGTGTGGGCCTCTCACTGCAGTGGCTTCTCTTGTTGTGGAGCGTGGGCTCTAGGCACACGGGCTTCAGTAGTTGTGGCTCGCGGGCTCAGTAGTTGTGGCACGTGGGCTCAGTAGTTGTGGCTCGTGGGCTCTAGAGCACAGGCTCAGTAGTTGTAGCACACGGGCTTCATTGTTCCACGGCATGTGGGATCTTCCCGGACCAGGGCTCGAACCCGTGTCCCCTGCATTGGCAGGCGGGTTCTTAACCATTGCACCATCAGGGAAGCCCTCCCGCATATACTTTTTAAGACAGTGCTCTGGGCTAAACATTGAAGGTTGGGTCGTTGGTACATTGTCCCTCCTGTGCCACATTGATGACGTTTACCCACCACGTGCTGTGTCGAGGGCTTGTCCTTCACGTGTGCAGCCTGTGCCTGGGGTCTCTCCCGCCCACAGCCTCGCCGTCTAACCTCTGGCTCAGACCTGTCTTCCAGCTCAGTACCTATGTGCCGCCGGACGGCCGTTCCACCTCTGATTTGTGGTGTCTGACATCTGCAGCCTCACTTACCTCTAAGTAGACTCTTGGTCTCCCACCTGGAAATCCATACCGCCCGGGTCTCCCCACCGTCTGAGCAGTGCGCCCTCTGGCTCCGGCCAGTTGCCTGGGATCAGCTAGGGGAGGGGCTGTGGTCAGGCCTCTCCTGTGGGGCCTCAGAATCGTACCTAATCATCCATCTGTGCGTCTCTGGTTGGAAGGAGTTCCCAACCGAGTCACGGGCCTCGTGGTCGCTGCTGGGTGGAGCAGGACCCTGGAGGTTTCGACCTCAGTGCGGCTGCAGGGCCGCCATCACAGCGGGAGCCCATTCTCGTCCCGTCCGCCAAATTTGTCAAAGTAAAGCGAGTGAGTTTTTGACACTGCACAGCCTTTGCCAACTTTGTTTAAAGTGTTTAGCAGATGCAAAGGTACGATGCAATCAGTTTGCTGCCAGGTTCAACGGTAGTTTTTACTGGGCATGAAATTCTTCGAAGCCTTGACGTTTGACGTTAGAAGACATTTTAATTCTGTATCGAATGTTAATGTTTACACTTTTGTCTTTGATTAGTTTATGGGCCCAGTTTTTGATTTTACTGGTAATCCACGTTCACTTAAAACATGGTGGAGCGTTTGGGTGTTTCAAGCGCTAGGTGCACTGGGTGACAGCCGTGGAGATTCTGCAGGAATGCGAAGCAGCCTTTGTGAATCCGCAGGTTCTCTCCGTAGGATGTAGCTAGTCTGTCTCGACAGAGGACGTGTTTAAAAATACTCACAGCTGAGGGTTGAAAATCGGGGAGTTGAGGAGGTGGCCACTTCAATGAATTCATTGCCTCACAGTTTAGTTCAAAAGACACTTTGTTACCCAAAAGAACAACTAAGAGACTTGTGAACAAAACTTTTGCTTGTAGGACTACAGCTACAATTTTGATGTTTGATATATTTGGAATGGCTTTCTAAATTAATGGTTTACTGTATAATGCCTCCTGAAATCTGCATTATGATTCAAGGGTATCCTCTTTATTTCAGTGAAGTAAAAGGACTCTCTTATCCCCAGTTTCAGTATGTTATTCCAGGTTTACTTTCAGTGTCTGTGTAATAGGGGAGGCGCAGTCTGATAATCTGTGAGCTTTTGTAACTGGTGTGCATGGGGACAGAACACAGATTCTGGACCGCAGGCCTGAACTCTCTCGAACGGACTTTGTTCCAGCGTCCTTCTCAGTGAGTGGGAGCTGGACGCGCTGGACCCAGAGTCAGGCTGTGTCGGGGTGCAGCGGGGGACCCCCGATTTGGGGGGCAGGCCTGGGGCTCCACGTCTGTGTCCTGGGAGCTCAGTCTGGATGGCTCCTGCGCATGGCCCAGAGGCAGAGCTTCGGGACATGGGCCAGGCAAGTGGCCGGGGAGGCCGCCTGGGACGAGGGGCCCCCTCTACTGGGGCCAAGCGCCCTCTCCTCACTGTGGGCACCTGCTCTTGGATGAGAGCCCTGAAGGCCCAGATAGGATCCTAGCTTGACGTTGCCCCACGTTTTACCCTTGGAGGCTAATTGATTAGGACGTTTTCAATGATGATAGGAGGGGATTTTCCTGGTTTGTGTAATGCTATCCGCTATCCGCTTGCTGAGAGCTGTGGAAGTAAAGAGTATTTTTCTGCATCTTCCTTCTTTTGAACAGGATCTTACTGCATAAAGAACAGAACAAAAATATTTTAAACCCTGTGCAGTAGGTCCCCCGATGAATGAAGGCATCCCTTTGAAGAATTTTGTGACTTCATGAGGCTACTAAAATAGCAGACTTCAGAACTGGAGTGCATGTTGTTAGTGGCTGTGTGTCGTGACACCCCTGTTCTCCTGGCGTGTCTTCTGGGAGGGCTGTGATGGGAAGGGTGTGTCTTTTATGGCGGGAATGGGGTTTGTGTTTGGGAACCGTGATCTTATGCTGCTCATTTCAGAGTAAGATCTGCCAAGATCGGCTTTCAGATTGATTATTAGACCTTATGTATTTCTGGGCTTTTAAATGAATTTGATAATTGAGTCATGTATTTAAAATGATTGTTAGCCTAATACCCACCTAATTTCTTAGTTGTTGTGTTTTTTAAAAAAACTAAAGTGCAACTCAGTGAGCTATTGGCAGGCTGTTCTTGGCGCAGAATCTTAAAGGGCAGAGGCATTCACCTCCAGACGCGGGTGCTTGTGCCCCGGGATGGCTGTCCATCCCTGGAATCTGCTGACCTGAGTCACAACTGACTGTTACCAACAGAACGCAAAGGACACAGTCCCTTACAGGAAATGAGATGTACGTGCTGAGGGCAATGGGTTTCTTGAACAGACCAGTCTGCACACAGACTCTAGGGGTTACAGTTTGACGAATAGCATTTAGAATGTTTAATGTACTATTCTCAAAATGCAGTACGTAAAATTTATCTTAAAGATACATATTTCTAACATCCAAGTGTCTCTCTTGAAATGTTACATAGGTTGTATATTTGATCAGTTTTTGCAGAGTTTCTTAGAGTCTTTAGTTAATATAATGCAGTAAGAATTGACTAAATTTACCAGATATTTCCATTCTTCAGTTAAAATGTTTCAGTCATGAAGATAAATATGAATCTCACGTGTGATGTTCCTTTAATGCTGTAAGTGTTACATTTAAAACATACTTCTTTCCATGCTCTCGGACACTTGCTGTCTCTAAAGTATTATGACTTACAGTATTCGAAAAAGATTTCTTTGCTCATTTAACTTGTGAATTTATTGTTCGTGACTCTTGTTGAAGGAGGTCATTTCAGAGCTCTCGTCATCATCACCGGCGTCATTTTTGCGTGTGGAAAGTGGCTTCTCAGCATTTCCATTATACATTTTTTTTTTTTGCATGTTCTAATCTTTATTTCTTTCTGGAGTTTATCACAGAGTCATAAAGACTTGATTGAAACTTGGCATATTAGAGCTTAGTGTGAGATTTTTTTTCAATTTGGTTCCCAAATTTGTTTCAGCTGTTTAAGTTAAAAATGCAAAATATAATTTTGGAGTTTTAGATGCTCTTTTACTTATAACATAAAAATAAAGCCCTGGCTTTAAAATAATGGTAAAGACAATTCTTTTAAACTTAGCTAACCAGTTTTTCTCATATTTTCAGAGAAGTTATTTCATTTTGAAAAGTAATGTGATGCTGTTTTGTCTGACATCTTCCTCTCTATTTCCATTTCATAAAAGAAGATATTTTAACCTTTTGCATAGAATACTTTTCTCTGTTATAAAGATTAAGTAAGATAATGCATGTGAATTTCTTAGCATATGCTAAAGTCATTAAATGGAAGCCATTTTTAAAATACAAATTTAGGAAGGCTGGTGGCCATTGCCTTAGAAAACGTTTAATCTTCATACGCAACTAATTTCACACAATTTGTTTGTTCCCATGAGTTTAAGGAGAAATGCACAGAATTTTGCTTCCTGCAGTAGAAGGTCAGAAGCTGAATTAGAAATGATTTCTGCTTTCAAAGAAATTGCCGCCTAGAAGGTGGTAGATGTGGGCGTGAATAACATTTATACGAAGCTGACTCTTTAAGCATCGTAAAATGAGAGGAAAGGGTGCCGCGGAGCAACGAGGACTGGGATATTTATTCTGTCTGGAAGATGAGAGAAGGCTGCGTCTGGCTGGAATCCCACATCCTTCCTGTTGTTAGACAGAACTTGATTTTATGGGGACTTTGAAGGTACGTAAAATAGAGAAGCAGGTTGACTTAACTCGTTCAGCTTCCCAGGTATTGGAGGGTCTGGCCTGGTCCCCGGGTCTCCCCAGGCCTCTGTCTGTTCCCAGACTGACTCGTATTTAAAATCCCGGAAGAGGGTCGACGTGTGTTACCGCCGTGAGTGCACACCCTCAGAAGGGAGGTCCAGGGGTGTGCGGTCCCGCCCTCTGTCAGCCTTCCTGTCCCAGCTGCCATCTCCTGCCACTCCAAGCAGCCCGTCTGCACCGGGCTCTTCCCCAGCCACCCTGCTGCTAAAACACACACCACCATTTCAACGTCTGGCTTTGAATTCCTCCAGGTCCCAGTTGCTTCCGAGTTGGAATCAACTTTGCAGGCAGACTCTTGCCACTGCTCTTGCCTCATCCCTGCCTGGTCTCCTCAGGTGTGGGTGTGGACCCTCTGGTCTCGGGCCGGGCATCCAAGGGGGCCCGAACTGCTGGGCCCAGGCCATTCTCTTGCACCGTGGGCGGTGCTGTGAGATGCACCAAGCCCTGGAGAGTTTTAGATGCCCCAGGGGCCCTGACCAGGACAGAAGAGGGGCGAGCCCCAGATGCTTCCCTGTCCTCTCTTGGGTGCAGATGGTGATAAATAGTGCTCACCGAGGGTCCCCATGCACCACACGCTCCGGCGTGGTGTCCTCACAGGAATCCTAGTTCACAGACGAGGCGGCTGAGACCCTGGCACTGGCAAGTCCCGAGACCTGTGGGCCATGAGTGTGACCTCAGGCGCCGGCTGGCCGCAGATCTCATGCTCTTAAGTCTGGAGGAAGGCCGCTGGGTGAGGGTCCCCACGCCGGCTTCTTCCCGTCCGTCCAGCCTCGGGGAGCTGTTTCTAGAACACAGATGAGCTCACATCCTCCACGTCTCCAGCGCTCCCCCGGGAGGTCCTGGCGGATGGCCCGGCTGCACCTCCCACCACCTGCCTCCGCGGCCTGGACCAGCGGCAAACTCCTGCGTCGGCGTCAAGCCTGGCCCCGTCGCCGTCCCACGAGGCCGCCCCGGCCTGTCTGCTCGGAATCGGGGCCTGCCTTTGCCCAGCGGCCGTGCCTCCTTAAAGCTCTCCGTGCTGGGGGCTGGGGGGCGGTGTGTGATTCCCCCTCCCCGTGAGAGCCTGAGACTCCGACCTCCTTGAGGACAGAGCCGTACCTGGCTGGCATACAGTTGGCGCTCAAAAATGACTTGCTTAGAGCCCAGAGGGCTGCCGCGGGCAGTTTAAGGGGCCCATTTGCACCGTGCGGAGGCGCGTTCTGTTTGCCCACGGGGCACTGGGAGGGTCTGTCCTGCCTCAGGTTCTCCGCGGCCCTGACGGAAAGGCGGCCTGTGCGTCTCTTTCTGCTGGAACCTGAGCAGGGGTCAGTCATAGGCCCTTTAACACCCTGTGAACGTTTTATGTTTTGGCATTTTGGCGTTTTAAATACATGTTCTGCTCTTCTAAATTGCCTTTTTCCCCCAAACACTGTTGGTTCTCGTTAAACTCCTTGCTCCGTGGCGCAGTATTTAACCAGGCTGGGCCGCCGCCGCCTCCTCAGCCCCGAGCTGAGCCGTCGGGGGCCTCGCCCCGGGCAGGAGGGACCCCGCGGGCCGTGGGTGTGGTCTCGGTGAGCTGCTGTCTTAGATGAAGGCGCTGGGTGTCCTACGCGGCAAGCCGAGCTCCTGTGTCTCGCCCCACGCGGCCGGGGCCGGCTCCGCCTGGATCTGGTGTCGCTGCCACCCGAGGGGTCGCTACGACGCGCACCTCCCGTCCCGGGCGGCGGGTGCGGCTTCCCCTCGCGCAGCGGGCCTGTCCCGCACGTGCCGGCGGCGCCCTTCCCGGCCCTGGCGGAGCAGAGGCCTCGTGGCGCCCGGGTCAGGCCGTGCGCTGCTTCTCCAGTGGGGGCCCGGGTGCGGCTCGATTCCGAGCAGAGCCCGCCGGGCCGCCTCGGGAGAAGGACGGGAACAGCCGGCGGACCCGCGGGGACCAGGGCCGGGCGCCGGGAGCCTCGCCCTGCACGACTTACCCTGCAGCGCCCTTTCCAGGAGATGCACCTTAAGAAGTGACTTATTTCTTTTAAGGGCTCCCTGTTTTTATAGCTCTGACAAAAATAATGAGTAATAGTGGATTTTACATGAAACTTTGAGGAGATTAAGTTTTGTCAAGATATGGTTTTCCAAGTGCTTCTCTCTTCTCTCTGTAAAAAGTTCAGTCGAAATAACCCGGGGTGGTTTACTCTGTCAGTGTTTATTTCAACTCCTCCTGCCTTAAGGCCAGTGTGTGGGTACATATGTGTATATCCATGTAACATGCATGTACACACATGTACATATGCATGTGCACATACATGTGTAGGCTTTATGTGTACATATGCACGTGTACCTTTGTGTATATGTACATGTGTGTGTATACATATGCATATGCCTGCACGTGTGTGCACACGTGTGCGCATGTATAGTAACCTACCTATGAATGAATCCCTTTAGTTGTATCGTACCTACTGGCAACCACTGGTACCTGGCACTGTTCCAAGTACAGGGACACACGAGTGAATGACACAGCAAGGTCCCGACACTTGAGAATTTTGTAGTCTTACAAAGAAAGAAGCAAGTGGGTTCAACGCAGGTCAGACAGCCTGAGCCTGAGCCCCTTGGGGGACCCTGCCTGACAGGTACCCTGAGCCGCAGGTGTGTGACGTGGGGAAGAGAGCCAGACTGATGGGGGAGCAGCTCTTGGGAAGCGGGGCCGTGGAGGAGCGGGCTTGGACTGGGGGCCCTGACCCGGGCAGGGGTCAGTCCCTTGGGCTCAGGGGCCTTGGTCGCATAGGGTTTTGTTCTGGGCGGGGGGCCATAAGGAGGGGTTGAGGGGGAGGCCGGTGACGTCACAGTGCCTGAGTGCACGCGTGTGGGTGCTGCGCATCCCCTTGACTACGCGGACGTTGGAAATGGTTCAGTCGTGCCGCCAGGGGCCCAGCTCAGCCTCTGGGTGCGGCTCTGCCTGTGGGGAGACGGGGCCGGGGTCGGGGCCGGGCTGCAGGAGGGTGAAGGGGCTTCGTACTGAGCTCCTTCCTCACGCTCCCGAGAGCAGGCACTCGGTGACCCTGGCGGCAGCCCCAGCCAGGCTTCTGCTCCTGGACCCAGCACCAGCCTCCGAGGTTCCCCTCTGTCGGGGGTGTTCCCAGGTCCGCCGTGCTGAGTGGGTCCTGCCGTTGCAGTCTGAGGGTCCCTCGTTCCCTCGGGAGAGAACAAAGCCGCTCCGGGAGACCATCCTCCAGATTCCACGTGCTCTGCCCAGCGTCTGCCGTGGCCCCTGTCCTCCCGGTCCCTGGCTCTGTGGCCGTGTCTGGACCAGAGAGCCATGGGGCGATGCAGGGAGGGCATGGGGGCAGTCCAGGCGGGAGGTGGGCCGTGACGAGACCCGTCTTCACACGGTGCTGTGAGGCCCCCTCACAGTGGGCACCTCTCTGAGCCAGTGCCCTACAGGGGGGTGACCCTACAGGGGTCCTGGGAAGTTTCCTGCCAGATGCTCCCTCCTGGGCCGTGAGTGACCGTCTGGATGCCAGCGCGGGGAGAATTCCTCTCTCTGAAAACCGCCTGTCTTTTCGTTAGGAGTTTTAGTGCATTTGCTTTAGGAAGTGGCTGAGGATGTCCTCTGTGCTGGGCAGCTGCTCGCGCAGGGACAGGACAGGGCCCAAGTCACCGCACACCCCTGGGTCTCTCAGTGCCGAGTGTGGTGTTCCAGGACTCGCCGGGGCGTGCTCTTGGATGAGAGGTGTTAGGTTGGGAAAAACAGTTCTGAGGGGTTTTGATGGGAAAATAACTGGTTTTACTTCCTGAAAATAAACATCTGAATGGTATACGATGGAATGAAAGGACAGGAGTTTAAGGTTACGGAGGTTTACACCATGTTTTAACAGCTTGTTTTCTTAAACTTCTCTTAAATTTCTATTCAGTTACGCAGTGTATATCAAAGGGTTCCAACTAACCACAGCCCCGTAAGACCTGTCATCCTGCAAGTCCAAATTCAGGGGAAGCACAAATCACAATTGGCCCAAATGTCCTGTTTCCAGTAAAATAGAAAATAGGTCGTTTCTAATTTCTTTTAAGCTTATTGACAAGCGTAGCCACGTTTATCAAGCGTCAGTGATGCTCTTTTGCAAGCATCCTGCTGCACTGTAATGACCTCTTCTGAGAATTACCCCTGTAGCTGTCTCCTTGTGTCGGACAAGCAGAATTTAACTCATTTTATCATCCAGTTCACAAAAAAGTGAGGGCCATATCTTCCTATTTTTGAATTATGTTTTATATCATTAAATGGCTTATTTTTAGAATGAAAGTACGTAAATCTTTTTTATGATTTATTGATATCTTTAAGAATTGTAGCAGATGTTTTTTCCTTATATATTTAAAAAATCTGATTGGCTATTACTCTTTTGTTCTGTGTCTGAATGAGATTTTGCATTTGCATTTTTTATGATGTAAATATGTAATACAAGACAGCTAATTTGAATTGAAAAGCTAAAAAATATGTAAAGGTTTGAATAGTGGGTTTTTTTCCAACATCTTTATTGGAGTATAATTGCTTTACAATGGTGTGTTAGTTTCTGCTTTATAACAAAGTGAATCAGCTATACATACACGTATATCCCTATATCTCCTCCCTCTTGTGTCTCCCTCCCACCCTCCCTATCCCACACCTCTAGGTGGTCACAAAGCACCGAGCTGATCTCCCTGTGCTATGCAGCTGCTTCCCACTAGCAATCTGTTTTACATTTGGTAGTGTATATATGTCCATGCCACTCTCTCACTTCGTCCCAGCTTACCCTCCCCCCTCCCCGTGTCCTCAAGTCCATTCTCTCCGTTTGTGTCTTTATTCCTGTCCTGCCCCTAGGTTCTTCAGAACCAGTTTTTTGTTTTTTTTGTTTTTTTTTTAGATTCTGTATATATGTGTTAGCATACAGTATTTGTTTTTCTCTTTCTGACTTACTTCACTCTGTATGATAGATTCTAACTCCATCCACCTCATTACAAATACCTCCATTTCATTTCTTTTTATGGCTGAGTAATATTCCATTGTATACATGTGCCACATCTTCTTTATCCATTCATCTGTCGATGGACACTTAGGTTGCTTCCATGTCCTGGCTATTGTAAATAGAGCTGCAATGAACATTGTGGTACATGACTCTTTTTGAATTATGGTTAAATAGTTTTTTAATGAAACTATTTTGTCACACAAAAACTTTAGATTTTCAGAAATAATAGTCACTTAAATTGATATAATTGCTTTAAAATAGATTACTTCATTAGCTTTAGGTCTTGCTTTTTTTTTTTTTTTTTTTTTTTAAAGAAATGATTACTGATGCAGGTAGAACTACCCTCTCTCTCGTTCTGACCCCTGCTGAATTTGGTGTGAATCTTTCCCAAGTGTCATTTCAAAAATATACACTGCCCTCTTTAAGTGTGTGCACTCTTTTCCATAATGGCACTGACCTCTGTGTGTCCTGTGCTACCTCATCTTCGCTCCACATTATGTGTATGAATTCTACCCATTTTTGTGCATTTCTTACATGTGCATTTAAGCCTATAAATTTCCCTCTGAATGCTGCTTTAGTTGTAATTTGCCAGTTTTAGCACATGGCATTTTATTATTTAGCAGTAAATATTTTCTGATTTTTTTCAACCCAGGCTTTATTTAGGTTTGAGCTTCTAGATTTCCACATATATAAACTAATTTTTTGGTAATTTTTTTTTGTTACTGATTCCTAATTTTATGGCATTGTGTTCAGGGCACATGCTCTATATAACACTAATTTTCTTGGTATCGGTTGAGATTTTTGTATTTATTGAGAAACTTGGCTCTCTGGTTCATTTTTATAGATATTGCATGTGTGTACAGAAAGCATGTGTTCTTGCTAACTACTGGGTGTGTGTCTGCATAGATGTCCATTGGCCCAACCTTATTAATTGTATTAAATTATTCAAGTTTTTCTAATTTTTGTGTGCTTGTTTTTTTAATTAGTGAGAGAAATGTATTAGCATCTCCCTCTGTGATTGAAATTATATCAGTTTCTTCTTGTATTCTATTAATTTTTGCTTTACATATTTACAGGCCATGTTATTAGATCTATTTAAGTTCAGATGTCATATATTTTTATGTGCAGTTGTTCTTTTTATCACTTTCAGAAACTATTTCTAATTAGGTGTACTTTGCCTTCTATCTATTTTTTCTGGTACTTATACAATCAATCTTGCTTCCTTTTACTTAGCATATGCTGTTGTTCCCCCCCCACCCTTCACTTTCAACCTTTAAAGTTAATGTATTTTAAGTGTTTTTATTGAAATCCATCTTAAGAATCTTTGTGGAGTTTAGTCTGTTTGAAATTATTATGATGACTCATCATTTGATCTTATTTTGTTTTTCTCTTCAATCTTTTTTAAAAATACTTACGCACTTTCTATTAATCATGAATTTTCTTGGCTTCATTTTTTTCCGCTTCAGCCTCTACTGGATTGATCAGAAAAATTTTTTAATCCTTTTCCTTTTTTTCCCTTGAAAGGTTTGACCACTGTATATTGTTTCTGGTTTATTTATTATTATTTTTTTCCATTTGTTACTGTTCAGTTTCAAGAAACAGTTAATATTGTAAGCTCTTGTAACTATACACTCATCTGTCTATTAAACTAGATCTGTGCTTTGTTCTTTTATACTCAGGGCCTTGCAGAGTGCCCAGCATTTAGTAGATAATTTCTAAATGTTTGTCCAGTGTCTGTTGTTTTTATGTGATGAGCTGTCTTAACCTAGCCTCAGTTTCTGGAACACTAAGCTGTGTTGATCTTAGTAGCTGTGTGGCAGTGAATGGACCCCTCTGTGTGTCATGTTTTTCCTCTGAAAATGAGTATAAAATAGTTTATACTCCACAAGTTTGTTAAGAGGATGAAAAGTAAAGTGTTTAGAGTTAAGACTCAATGTATATTTGTTTGTTATTCTTATTATCAAATTTATGTAAGCCTTTATTTCCTGTTTGCAAATGAAGAATCACTTGGAGGCATGTGTACACTTTAAGCATAAATGCTTCTGGATATACTTCATTAAATTTGTCTTAATAGGGCTTCCCTGGTGGCGCAGTGGTTGAGAATCTGCCTGCTAATGCAGGGGGACACGGGTTCGAGCCCTGGTCTGGGAAGATCCCACATGCCGCGGAGCAACTAAGCCCGTGAGCCACAACTACTGAGCCTGCACGTCTGGAGCCTGTGCTCCGCAATAAGAGAGGCCGTGATAGTGAGAGGCCCACGCACCGTGATGAAGAGTGGCCCCCGCTCGCCGCAACTAGAGAAAGCCCTCGCATAGAAACGAAGACCCAACACAGCAAAAATAAATAAATAAATAAATTAAAAAAAAATTTGTCATAATATTTGGATATTCTTGACATAGAAGGAAGATGGAAATTGTTATGAACCACACTCTATTTAAGTAATGTTTGGGGCCAAATGAATCTGTAGATGGAGTTCAGTTCAGTTTCAATCTACGAGACATTTAAAATCGTGACAGCATTTCTTCTGATGGCAGCACAGGGAAGGCGAGAGTGCCAGAGGGCTCTGGTGACCAGATGGTCAGGTCCTCAAAAGGATCAGTGTCTGCAGTGACACAAGCTAGATTTCACCCAAGTCACCATCACAGGCACCTGCTCAGGGTGTCTCGGGGTTTGATAATCAGAAAACTAATAACTGACCTCAAACTTCAAATGCCTTAGTAAGGCCATCTTTCAGATAATTTATTGAATATGGCTTATGACCTATACTTTAAAAACATAAATTTTGTTGCATTAATATTAGTCTTTTGATCTTTTACCATTTGTAGTTCTATATCTTTCAGTGGCATTACATATAGAGAAAAAGTACATCAGTAGTTCTTGAGGTCAAAATGTACCATTAGCAATTATTCATAGGAAGTTTTTGGAGTCCAGTTCTGAAATTTCTATAAATAAGAAGAAAAAGCTTTTTGTTAATTTCTTACTTTAGATTCAATGTTGTTAGATATAGTGTATCATTTATTAATTCAGCCTGTAAAATAATACACCTTGATTTTTCCCCTTACAATTACAGGGATCTTCATTTATGACCCAGCAATCCCAGGTTTATAATCTTTTTGCAACCACAGCCATTGGTGATGGGATAAAACTTTGGGACCTGAGAACCCTGAGGTAAGGCTCCTTCTGCTTTTCAGATTGCAGTTGGGGCCAAGGCTAGACAGACCATATAAAATGTGTTTTTATTAAAGCTCATTATAAACTCAGCTTGATCTCGTTTTTCTAGATAAGACAAGGTTGTGGTGAATCTGTTCACATTGACCAATCTAAGAAAAGTCTGATTTATACACAGAAAAGGTCACATAATTTGGAATGATAAAAAAGCAGGTGCTGGTCTTTCCTCTGTTACATGTGACTCCTGAGTGTTGGAAATGACAGGGAGGTAATCGATCACTTAGCTGTTAGACTACAGTGATGCATACATGTAACAGTGACGTGTATGTACACACGTATGTATACACACAGTGGTGCATACATGTAACAGTGATGTGTGTATACACACGTATGTATACACACAGTGATGCATACATGTAACAGTGACATGTGTATGTATATACACATGTATACACACAGTGATGCATACATGTAACTGAGAGGTATATATATGTGTGCACAAATATATATATATACACACACAGTGATGCATACATGTAACAGTGAGAGGTATATATAAGTGCACAAATATGTATATATATACACAGTGATGCATACATGTAACAGTGAGATGTGTTTATATATATACACACACACACGTATATACACAGTGATGCATACATGTAACAGTGACATGTGTTTATATATACACACACACGTATACACACAGTGATGCATACATGTAACAGTGAGAGGTATATATATGTGTGCACAAATATATATATATATATACACACACACACACAGTGATGCATACATGCAACAGAGATGTGTATGTATATACACACATATATGTATACACACAATGATACATATTACAGTGAGATGTATATATGTGTACAAATATATATATACACACAGTGATACATACATATAACAGTGAGAGGTATATATATGTATACAAAAAATATGTATATACACACCATGATACATATATATACATAATTCTGTTCTTTAAAAATGTTCTGATTGATTGTTGTATTACAGCAGACAGTCATTAACTATATAATGTATCTAAGAAAATAGAATACTTACATCTATTTATATATCTGTGTGCATGTATATATATTCACAAGGACAGCATTAGCAGACTGTCTTTGCTTTTCTCTTCAATCACTAAACAAGTATAAACCCCCTGTTTCTATCTTGTGTGACATTTATATACTCTTCATATATAAAAATTTTATTTAATGTTAGGTTGGTTGTTTTGTGAATTTATGATTTTAAAAAGCGTTTTAATTATTTTTAAAGGTCTCCAGAATAACCTGCTCACCATTTAATAATCCTCACCTATAAAAATTTTTTTTCACTGTTAGTTTGCTCATTTTTGTGAAGAAAAGCAACAAGTCGGTATCTTTCTCCTAATTTATGTTAAAAATTGAAAAATCATTTGTTCTCCTGTTGTTTCTTTTTTTCCTCATAGGTGTGAGAGCCGTTTTGAAGGACATCCAAAGTGCTGCTACCCGTGTGGAATTGCTTTTAGCGCTTGCGGCCGATATGTGGCTTGTGCTGAGGATACGCATGTAGGTGCTGCTGTGGTGCGTGTGTTGGTCTTTTTTAAAAAATTATTTATTTATTTATTTGGCTGTGTTGGGTCTTCGTTTCTGTACGAGGGCTTCCTCTAGTTGTGGCAAGCGGGGGCCACTCTTCATCGTGGTTTGCGGGCCTCTCACTATCGCAGCCTCTCTTGTTGCGGAGCACAGGCTCCAGACGCACAGGCTCAGTAGTTGTGGCTCACAGGCCCAGCTGCCCCGCGGCATGTGGGATCCTCCCAGACCAGGGGTCGAACCCGTGTCCCCTGCATTAGCAGGCAGATTCTCAACCACTGCACCACCAGGGAAGCCCCCAACGTGTGTTGGTCTTTAAGCAAAGAGTCTACACTCATTCTTGTGGAGATGGTTAATACTGCTGCATGTTAGGACAGAAATCTAATTTAAGCTTGACTATGGCCAAGTGTTTTGAGACTGTCACATAACAGTGGTATTTTAATAACAATCACACACGAGGTATGACAGGCATTCATGGTTTTTTTTTTAATTGAAATCTGATACTTTAAATACCAATCATTAATTAATTAATTTCTTTATTCATTTATTAATCATTGCACTAATTGTCTGTGGTGTGTTTTGTATTAGTTTCCTGGGGCTACTGTAACAAATCAGTACAAACTTGGCAACTTAAATCAGCAGAAATCTATTCTCTCACAGTTTTGGAGGCCAGAAGTCCAAAATCCAGGTGCTGGCAGGGTCGGTTCCTTCTGGAGTCTCTGAGGGAGAATCTGTCCTGTGCCTCTTCCACTGCTGGTGGTGGCGTTCTTCAGTTTGGGGTTATTATTCCAGGGTCTGCCTCTGTCTCCACACAGCCATCTTCCCTGTGTGTCTCCTCTGTGTATCTGAAATCCCCTCTCCCTTCTCATATAAGGAGACTAGTCACTGGACACCCTAAGTCCAAGCTGATCTTACAATACTTAATTACATCTGTAGAGATCCTATTTCCAAATAAGGTCAGGTATTCCAAATAATTCACAGGAATTGGTGGTTAAGATTTAGATATATCATCTTGGGGGACACAATTCAACTCACTCCTGGTCTATAAGGGTTATCTAAACAAAAAAACATAAAGAAATTTCCAAAAATTCAAGGAAATCATAATATTTATTTGGAAAAATTTACTTTACAATTTAACTGAGAGTCCACTTTATTTTCTAAACTTTTCCCCTTATTCCATTTAACTGGTGATAATGGAATTTAAGAATATTAAAGACTGTTTTATGGAACTTTTAAATAGGAAAAGTTATTCTAAAAATTTACTAGTTTATAACTAAACATGCTCCTTTGACGTCTTTGTCATCTGTTATGATAGATTCTTGAGTTCATCTCTAAATGAGGTAGTTGATGGTGTGAAAAACTTTTGCTTCAAAGGCTTGAGCACTACTTGTATATTACCTAAGAAATTCATGAGATAACTAAAGTATGAATCTATTCTTACAGGACCAAATGCAGTCAACTGTGTACACTGAATTTTCTTGAAATTTTTGATCACCGTTTTCTTTTATGCAACATACATGCAAGTGCAGCTGATAAATATAGTAACTGAAATTAAGAATATTAACACAAAAACATTGAAAGTAGAAACATGGGAAATGAAGCTGATGTGAGAATACTTAAATGTAGACTTTCAGGATTAAAGCATTACTACAGATAATGAGGGATATTTAACAATGATAAAGATGACAGTCTATATAAAAATGTTGTAATTCTAAATCTTTATGCACCCAATAACAGAGTTTCAAGGTATATAAAGCAAAAGTAGTATAAACTCCAAAGAGAAAGGAAACATCCTCAATCATAATGGGAGACTTTAACAAACTTCTTTTAATGGCTGGAAAACAAATTATTGCTGATAATGATGCTTTTCTGCTTAAAATATCCAATATCATGTATAATATAGACTAAGTATCTTTTGTGTGGCATTGAAGAACCTTCACAATGTCAAACAAACTCTGAATATGTGCTTTTTATAATACAAAAAGATAAGGATGAACCAAAAAACACACTCACAGACAATGAGACCACACCAGAAAAATATGTTTTCTAGGCAGATGAAAACTAACAATATATTTGCAAATGAGCTGAAGGGAATTAAAGAAAACACATATACTTTACTTTTAACAAAGAAGGTAAAGCAGAAACAAAAAAAGTTCAATGTTCATGGAATTCAAGGATGGTTCAATATCAAGAACTCTATTAATAAGTGCATATTTTAACTGGTATGACCATCTTAAAATATGCAGAAAAGCCATTTCAACAAAATTCCACATTCATTTCTGATAAAACACCTATGATGCTTCTTTCAAATGATAAAATGATGATCTCACTCCAGACGCCAGCATCTTATGAGAAACCATTAGAGGCATTCTATGGCTGGGAACAGAGAAACAAGGCCCTTTAGTTCCACTACTATTTTGGAGTATTGGAGGTATTTACCTGTGGAATTAGGCAAGAGAACTTTATTGGAGACAGTATAATTGAAAAGGAATAGTTTATAAGTATCTTTATTCATAGATGTTAAGATTGCATATCTGGAAAACCCAAGAAAATTAATGGGCATTGTGAACAATAAAATAATTCAGGAAAGTATTAATAGTAGGATTTGAGTTAATATTTGGAATTCAATGGTCTTTATGTATAAAAACAATAACCTGTGAGAAGATATAATGAAGAGGAGAGTCCATTTAGAAGAGCCTTAAAAAGGACAAAATATTCAGGCATAAATGTAGCAAGAATTCTGCAAAACCTATATGAAGAAAACTTGATTTTCCCCCCCAGAAATATAAAGTCTTATCTTGTTCTTGGACAGGAAGATTCAACCTGATAAAGAAGTCAGTGCTGTATAAGTAATATGTAAATTTAACACTGCCCCAGTGAAAATATCAATAGGTTTCCTTGTAGCTAGGCAGTTTCATTGTAAAGTTGTTGGAAACAAGTGACAATTGTCAAGACACCCTGGAAAAAAGAGCATTATGTTAAGGGACTGTGCTTTACTAGGTATTAAAACATATTACAAAGACTCTCTAGGGACTTCCCCTGTGGTCCAGTGGTAAAGAATCTGCCTTCCAGTGCAGGGGACGTGGGTTCAATCCCTGGTTGGGGAGCTAAGATCCCACATGCCACGAGGTAACTAAGCATGCGCCACAACTATTGAGCTTGCGTGCCTCAAAGAGAGAGCCCCGTGCTGCAAACTACAGAGCTCACATGCCCTGGAGTCTGCGTGCCACAACTAGAGAGAGAAAACCCACCGCCACAACTAGAGAGAAGCCTGCGTGCTGCAATGGGAAAAAAGGATCCTGCATGCCTCAACGAAGATCCCGCGTGCCACAACTAAGACCGGATGCAGCCAAAAAAATAATAATAATAATAATAATAAATAATAAAAAAAAGAAAGACTCTCTAATTAAAACATTGTGGAACTGGTGCACGAATATAAAGACAGGTGAGTGTTTCCCAGCTCTGGCCACTGAAAATGCTCAGAGGCATGGACGTTCCTAAGACCCTCCTCAGTGCAGTCTCTCAATGCTGTTCCCCATCATGGAAACCAGAGTTTTCTGGGTGAAGAGCTGGTTGCAGGTCTGTTGCAGAGGAACCAGGAGCATGTTGTGCCAGAAAGAAAGGAAGAAATTGAAAAGGAAAGGGTCATATAATAAGGCCACAGGAGGGAACATCAAAGGCTATTGGCCAGAGAAGGCCCAGTTGAGCATAAAAAGAATAATGACTGCAATTGATTTTAAATCATTTTATGTCTAAAACCTCATGATTTTAAAAATGCCATTCTACAAAGGAGATAAATAAAACAAAACAAAAACAAATATAAAACAGAACCTCATTGGTCCCCATTGGGAGGTAAGTAGGGTACCAATTCCTTACTCAGAAGCATGTCTTTTAAAGGGAAAGGATTAAGCATTTGTTTTGCCTGTCCTGTTTGAACTATGTTTCAAGTTAACCAAATACTCAATTTGAAGAGGAAAAGTTCTGTTTTAGAGACAAATTCCAGACAAGTGGGATGAATGGCAGAATTAGAAAATCACCCTCTTGCAATCTCAAATGAAGTAATTGAGTTTAGCGCATGTCATTTGTAGATGAAACAGTCAGATAAAGATCATAAAGATGAATGACTCCCAGGCAGCTTGAATAGACATTTGTCCAAAGAAGACATGCAGATGGCCAACAGGTACATGAAAAGATGCTCAAAATCACTAATCATCAGGGAAATACAAATCAAAACCACAGTGAGCTATCACTTCACACCTGTTAGGATGGCTGTTATCAGAAAAACAGAAGATAATGTGTTGGCGAAGATGTGGAGAAATTGGAACCCTTTTACACTGCTGGTGGGAATGTAAAATGGTGCAGCCACTATAAAAACAGTGTCGAGGTTCCTCAAAAAATTAAAAGTAGGGCTTCCCTGGTGGCGCAGTGGTTGAGAATCTGCCTGCCAATGCAGGGGACACGGGTTCGAGCCCTGATCTGGGAAGATCCCACATGCCGCGGAGCAACTAGGCCCGTGAGCCACAATTACTGAGCCTGTGCGTCTGGAGCCTGTGCTCTGCAACAAGAGAGGCCGCGATAGTGAGAGGCCCGCGCACCGCAATGAGGAGTGGCCCCCGCTTGCCGCAACTAGAGAAAGCCCTCGGACAGAAATGAAGACCCAACACAGCCATAAATAAATAAATCAATAAAATTAAAAAAAAAAAAATTAAAAGTAGAATACCGTATGATTCAGCAATTCCACTCCTGGGTATTTATCCAGAAGAATTGCAGTCAGGATCTCAAAGAGATATTTGTACTCCTGTGTCATTGCAGCGTTATTCACAATAGCCACATTGAGGAAACAACCCAAATGTTTATTGATGGATGAATAGATAAAGAAAATGTGGTAAATACATACAATGGAATGTTATTCAGACACAAAAAGGAAGGAAATCCTGCAATATGGGACAGCATGGATGACCTGGAAGACGTTATGCTAAGTGAAATATGCCAGTCGTAGAAGGACAAATACTGCGTGATTCCACTTATATGAGGAGTCTAAAATGGTCAAACTCACAGAGGCAGAGAGTTGAACGGTGGTCTCCAGGAGCTAGGGGTGGGGGAAATGGGAGATACTGGCCAAAAGGCACAGAGTTTTAGTTATGCAGGATGAGTAAGTCTGGGGCTCTCTGTAAACACAGTGTCTGAGGTCAACAGCACTGTATTGTGTATGTGAACCTTTGTTAAGAGGGTGATCTTATGTTAAATGTTGTTACTGCAATTAAAAACAAGATTGATGGGAAACTCTCCCAGGGAGCATCTTGCTGTCACAACCTGGACCTTCTGGCCAACGTTAACATCACTAAGTGTGGAACAGTTTAGACTTTAGGTGTGTTACTAATGCCATGTAAAGGTACACACCACATTAGTCTTCCCCAGGAAGTAGTCCTGTGAAAAAAAGTGAGCCTGAGCTAACTGAGTCTTTGTAGGTAATTTCTGACTTTACAGCAAATACACAGGATAATGGAACACGTTGAAAGGCATCACAAGGAAGCAGACAGACAGATCCTGAATATGGAACATGCTTCAGGACACTGGTCCAGTTTCTTCAACATGTGTATGGCATGAAAAAAAGAGGCAGGGAGAGGAAGATTGCTCCAAAATAAAAGAGACATAAAAACAATGTACAGATCTTGTTTGGATTCTGATTGGCCCAAAATAATTGTGAAAAGACATTTGAGAACATTGGGAAATTATTGATATTTACTGGGTAGTAAATATCAGGGAATTATTATTTTAGTTAGATGTAAAAATGGAAGTATGGTTATGTGTAAAATGTCCATATTTTTAGAGATACTTACAAAATACGTAGGCCATCATCTTTGCAATTTGCTTCAAAATACTTCATAATTCTTTGCCCCCAAAAACTAGAAAGAAAAAGAAAAAAGAGATGGTAGTTGAAGCAAGTAGAGCAAAATCTTGATAATGTTGTATTTGGGTTATGTATAGATGGAACTTGTATAATTCTCTGCACTTTTGTACATATTGGAAATTTTTCAAAATCAAAAGGCAAGCACAGGCATTGGAAGCAGTATGGGACATGGACTGTCTTGACTTCACTGTTGCGTGAGCCCCCTTTGCGGCCTCCTGGAGGGCAGTAGCCGGGCGCTAAGGGAAGCCGCTCGGGTCAGGAGAAGCCTGCGTCTGCGTCTTGTTCAGCTCTGTACGTTTGGGAACCGCTGATTCTCCGACCCCGTAGTGTTCTCATCTGCAGCAGCGCACTGTAGCGCCTACTGTAGGGTAAAAGGAAGTAATACGTGTTCGCGGTTGCATTTGAGAAATATGGCTTGAATCTGACTGTATAGAAAGCTGTGATTACACCGTGATGACTTCATCGGGATAACGGCAAAGCTATGGGTTGATAGAAGCTACTCTTTGGCCAGACCCTTTGGCCCCAATGTTTCACTATAGGATTGTATTTTCAAAGAAATCAAAATGGATGAATGAACTAATGGATACTTACAGATAATTAGTTGTATATTTGATCATAAGTCCAAAGATGCTGAAAAAGACCAGGCTGTTATTAGAACTAAAGTTGATAAGGATTTGTATCCAGACCATTAAGGCTGCTACTCCCCTAGGTATGTGATACTAGCGGTTAGACCAGTGGTCAGTGCCATTCCAGTGATCTGCTGTGCACACACTCCGCAAGAGGAAGTGGGGGGGACCTGCAGAACCTGTCACTTTATTTGTCATAGTTCCTGTTGCCAGAAGTTGATGGAGCTTGAGGAGGGAAGGAGATTGTGTGTCCGCCTCAAACCTGACAGGAGAGCCCAGAACAATGTCACTAATGTTTTCTAATGGAGTCTTTGCTTCCTACTGGAAGTAGGCAGTGTTTCTGTCTCAGTGTGATTTTAAATAAGGCTCTGTATTAAACCTTGAACATTTTGGTCTTCTGAGAAAAGATTATTATTTTTTTAATAAAAATTATTTTTTAAATATTTTTTAAAAAATAAAAATATTTTTTAATAAAAATTATTTTTTAAAATAAAAATTCAGTGATCTGAAGAAATGTGCACAGTTCTGAGAAATATCATTTCTGGAAATATTTTAAAAAGCAAAGTAAGTGACCATAGTATGATAGTTGATTCCCCTGTGGACAATATCACTACTATGAAGTTTCAGAAATACAGAATTAACTTCTGTTTGCAATTCTTTTTCTCTTTTTTTCTATGGGGATAATTCGGGGAAAGGAAAAATGAAGAACACATGTTAGAGCCCTATGAGATGAAAAAATGAAAGACACTTCATCTTCATGGACATCAGCAGAATTGCAAAATAGTCATAATGAACTGGTCTAGTCCTGTTTGCAAGCCATCGATCTTTTTCAGTAGTACATTCAGTCCTTTACAATTTTTGTGGAAATACTTTTGAGCAGTAAAGCGTTTTTCCAGCACCTGTTTGGTTTGCGCCACACCCTCATTTTTTGCCTGCAAAAAATATTGCTTTCTTTTTTTCTCACCCCTTTTCTCAGGGCTTGATTTAGTTTCAGAGTAACATTTACTCTATACAGGTTTTATTTCAAGTTTCTTTTGTTTCTTAGTATGTTTTAGCTAAAACTTATTTCTCTTTGATGAGGAAGAAGTTGCTTCATGAATCAAGTAACTATTATTACCTTTACTTAAAACGTTTTGTTTTTCCCATGGATTGTAATGAAATTGAATCATCTGCAGAATTCTTTCTTACTTTTCCACCATTTCTATAAAGCACATTTGTCCTTTTGGACTGATAGTTGCCACTCTGTGGAAGTACAGCTCATGACAAGTGCGTATCTAATAAAATATTTCTGATATTTGGAGCTGCAAACTGCTGCTTTCATTTGACTCAAGAGCCTTCTGGGTGAAAAGATATGTTTCATTTACTACCATTTTCATATAGAACACAAAGGCCTGTTTCGTAAATAACTCTTACCTAGGCTTCCTTCACAATAGATATTATGCTGTCACCTGATGTGCATTTTGAGGTTCCATGCAGAAACAAGCTAGTGTTAGTTCCCATTTAGATCCAGGTGAAAACGAGGAGTCTTGGGAAGGACTTTTCAGCAGGAGATAATTATACGATGGAAGCTGATGAACCTCAAACCCCGCCTTCTGGTTTTCAGAGCTGCTCTTTGCCCATCAGCCCCGTTGGCTGTGCGTCTGCGCTCTTGCTTGTTCGAGGTCTTTCAGGGCAGGAAGCAGGTGCAGCCGTGTCCCCGCGGGCTGGCTGCGCGGTGCCTGGCCCATCCACTCTCGCCCTGCCCGGCACGCTGCTGTGTCGGAGAACTTTCTGTCTCCTTCTCATCCCATTTTCCATTAGCCACAGGCAAGTTCCCTGGGTCCAAAAATACTAACCGAAGCTAGAAGCTTGCACTTAACTTACTTTTGTAATTGCGTCCGTCATGTATCCACTGAGATGCTTCCTGACAAGTCACAACACCAACCCAGTTACCTCCGGGCCTCTTTCCCTGCCCTTTTCTTATGTCTTGAAATCCTTTGCTCTGGTGGCTTCTCTTTACACGCTTGTCTACTTCTTGTTCGACTCTTCTTCCTCTTCTCACACCTTCTGTTGTAAATTCAACACTTTTGTGGTTTGAACTGTTCCCCCCGTCACAAGTTGAACGCACGTCACAGTCTCTGACATGGGCCTCTTTCCTGCTTCCCGAATACGCAGCAGCTGCTGGGCGTCGCCTGCAGACCTGGTCGTCACCGGAAGCTTGGAAACAGTGAGCCGTTCCCCTTCGACACTGCTGCTCAGAGCCGGACCTCACTTCAGTTCGGATCTGGTGGTTTTCAGTCCGTGGTGATTGTGAATCTGCTTTTCCCTGCCCTCTGTAGCTTGGAATCTAGAGGGGGTGTGTGTGTGTGTGTGTGTGTGTGTGTGTAGTAATTTGCACTATATTCCTCCAAAATGTATAATTTTATTGACATACAATTTATAGATAGGTCATAAAGTAGTTGTATGTTTAACTTTTTTGAATGAAGTTGCTATGAGCAGTTTTGTACAAGTCTCTGGGTGGACATCCATTTTCATTTCTCTTGGGTGTATACAGAGGCATGACATTGCTGGGTCGGAAGGCTGGTGTAGGTTTAATTTTATCGGAAGCTGCGAAACAGGTTTCCAAAGCGGCTGTACCATTTGAACAATCGAGCATCAACTGTTTGGCACACACACGTGCACACACAGTACAATTAGGGTGACAAATGATAAAACAAAGCCGATGCACGATGTGGAGCACGCAGCACGAGGCCAAGGCTCCGGAAAGCGAGCACAGTGCCTTGGTGAGGCGTTCAAACGCTGAAGTTGGCAGCCCTGGAGTCGAGCCTGGTCCCAGCTCCCATAGCTGCGGAGTCTGGGAAGAGTGCCCCGGCTTCCTTGTCTGTAGAAGCGGGACAATAATTGTGTTTTCTTTGTAGGACTATAGAGAGGACTGCTTGAGGAAATTGATATAAAAGTTAGGTTCAGTGAGTGTTTGGTGTTGTTCCAAATATCTTATCTTTGGAAATAGCGTATGCAAAAGAGGTGTGGTCACTGTAATTTCCCTTGTCCACTCAATCTAAACAGCAGACGAGAAGAGAGTCCTGAATCCTGAGAAACCCTCCAAAATTACTGGGAGCATCCCTCACTGAGTCGGTGAGAAACGGCAAGGATGGTTCCGAAGCATGTGTGGGACCAGAGGGCCTCTAGAGAAGCCCTAGAGTCCTTCAGGAAGGGCGTTGTCGCTGGCAGCCCTGTGAAGCAGAAAGTTCAGAGTCAGAGAAACCAGTTGAGAATCAGTCTGACACGTGATGACTGTACTAGTAACTTGTTCCCTACAGGCCCTGGTTTCCTCAATAAAATGTGGGATATTAATAATTTCAAGTGCACGTACCTCGGCCAGTTGTGATTTACGTAACTGTTGTGAAGTGTTTTGCAGATGGTGATATACTGTGAAAGTGTTACGGTTACTCTGGCCCGGTGGTTCTCAAAGTGGGGGCTCCTCTGGGAACCCATTAGAAACACACATTCTCAGGTTCTCTTGAGACCTCACCCCAGTAGCTGTGTGAGAACTTTTAGGGCTAAGTAAACGTATATGTTTCAAATAAACACATGTTTGGGCCAGAGGGGAAAAGGCAGATATTTTATTCCTCTACTTTAGTTCAAAATATATAAAACATCTATTTGTAGACTTTATTTCAAAACCACTGTTTAGCCAATGACAGAATCACTTGGAAAGTCTAAATTTGAAGGACTCATTGGTACATTAAAGTAGATTATTTTGGGAAAAGGAATCCACTTCAAGATCTTTCTCCTGCAATGTGGCACTTGTCTTAATTCCCAGTAGAGCTGAGAAATACTTGTTGGAACATTTCGTTGCTTAATAATTGGAGCAGTTCTCCCACCTCATATGTGGCGTCAAGATGGTATCCTGATACCCGCATTTGTTCCTAAAATGAAGCATTCAATGGCGACTCCAGATATATATTCTTTTAATATAGTAATACAATTAGAGAGGGATGTATGTTTTTATTTTTCATTTCATCAACAGCTATGGAGAAAATTCTAAATATTTGCATTGCTCAAATTCCAAGCTGATTAGTAGGAAGCAAAGTATAGACATTTCTCTCTCAAATTTATGGAAAAGGACAAAAAAAAAACACACCATTTTCACTCAATTTGGGACTTCCAGGTAAGGTTGAAATACAAAATCTGTACTCTTTCCTTAAAATTAGTCATCAAATATAAGCATATATATATATATTTAAACAGCTTTATTGGAGTATAATTGCTTTACAGTGTTAGTTTCTGCTGTATCGCAAAGTGAATCAGCTATAGGTATACATATATCCCCATATCCCCTCCCTCTTGCGTCTCCTCCCACCCTCGCTATCCCACCCCTCTAGGTGGACACAAAGCACCGAGCTGATCTCCCTGTGCTATGTGGCTGCTTCCCACTAGCTATCTATTTACATCTGGTAGTGTATATATGTCCATGCCACTCTCTCACTTCGTCCCAGCTTACCCTTTCCCCTCAAGTCCATTTTCTACGTCTGCCTCTTTATTCCTGTCCTGCCCCTAGGTTCTTCAGAACCATTTTTTGTTTTTTAGATTCCATATATATGTGTTAGCATACGGTATTTGTTTTTCTCTTTCTGACTTACTTCACTCTGTATGACAGACTCTAGGTCCATCCACCTAATGAGCATATATTTAAAACTGTTCACAGGGTATTGTGGAAGCTTATGATAGAAAATAGAAAGTATGCAGTAAATTCGTGAAGATGATAAACTTTTTAAAAGGGAAAAGAGAAAAGCACATTTCATGAAGTTACTTCCATGGCTTAGGTGGCATTTTGTCGACCAGCTGCTTCTCTGATGCTTGATCAGCTGGCGAACATACTTCAGCTTTGCACAATTCCTTGTGGATCATCTGAGTCTGCAGTACGGAACACCTGTGCGTTCTGTCTTCTAGGCGTATGTGTACAGAACCAGCTCTGGCACTTTCTGCTGCAGACTGGCAGGACACGTGGACACGGTCATGGCCGTGGCCTTCAGCCCGGCCACTGCCCAGGTATGGTCTCTGTTTCGTACGAGTCTCACATCATAGCTTTTCTATCTGTCAGCCTGTATTTTGGTGAAATTTTGTAATATTTAAGATTACATGCCAGCTTTCATCGAGTGCAGGGAGATGAACTTAGGAAATAGACCTTTACTGGGGAGAAAGAGAAATCGAGGGTGTTTTCTTTTACAGTGAAAGTGTTTGTCATTCGGTGCCGATGGACATTTGCTCTAACTGAAATTTTAAAAATAATGAGATATCCATGGACAGGATCATTGAAGGAAGAAAGCAAGTACACGGCAAGTAAGGAAATGATTTTGAAATTCTCGTGAAAAGGATTTAGATGGAGAAGGAGGACCACAAAATTTAAAGAATCTTAATTAGGAGAAAGGAGTAAGAGAAAGTAACATCAACTGCAAATCAACCCAGAAAAGTGAATGATCTTGTATTAAAATGCAGAGGGAGATTTTTTGGTAAAATATGTAAGCAATGTTAAATATTAGTGAAACTTGAGTATTTGGGAATATTGATTTCATTTTGTCCCTTTAAGTTTGAAGCTTTGATTCCGAGAGTGCCACTGCTGTGTGATTGTGCATGCGAATGTGTGTGTGTACTTTGTGGAGCTGTACCATCGATGCTGTTTTCTGTACCTGCTTCCTTTCCTTGACACTGGATTGCTGCAGTCCAGGGCGTGTTATGGTGCCTGGCAACGTAGTTTACCTTCCATTTCTATTGAATGTTGGAAAAATGAATAAATGAAGCTTGTCATGTCCTTGACTACAGAGCTTCCATCGCTGTCACCTGAAGTCTTCTTTGTACCCCATCCATCAATGACCCTAATTTAGCCTTTGCATCCTCTGCTGATGGGTACTTAGGTTTAAATTTTTCTATCCTCTTATAAACAATACTGGGATGTACACTTGATTATGCTTCACTCATCCCCAAAATGAGGTTGTGCTACATATACTGTAGTGTACCAGCTTTTCTTAATTCATAGTGTGCGTTGCAATTACCTATTTTAAATTTTTAGTGTGGTTTTTGACATTGTTGGATTCCTTTTTGAAGCCTTTCAGTAGCACAGCCAGTAATACTGAGGAGTGGTCATGAGTGACAGAGCCAGAAGATAAGAGCTAGGCTAGGAGGCAAGTAAGGTGTGAGGCAGGGGGCTGGGTGTGGTGATTGACAGGTGGAATACTGAAAATTCAGTGTTGGCCTCAAAATACCCTTTAGCATAACTGAACAGAGGAACTTTTTTGAATACTTGAAAATTTTCAATTAGAAAACGTTGTGTAGGTCGCTATTGCCATCGAGATTATTTTCATGAATAAAAGAAGCAAGTGTGACCTATGTGTATGAGAAAGAACGGGAGGAAGAAGGACCAGGTGCTTCTCAGGGATGCCGGCTCCTGACGAGATGCCACCCAAGAGCCGGCAGCTGGAGAAGCCGACGTTCTCGTTCAGCATCTCAGGAAACCACGAGGCCACACAGAACCTGAAGGAAGGTTTCCAAACGTTCATACTCTCTACCACACTTGTTTTTGTAGAACTGCTATGAAATTGGAGGAATGATGATAAAATAATGCAGTGCTAAATGTCTTTGTAATAGAAATTTCTAACAGCCTCATTGTTCCAAAGCCCTATGTTTTGTCTGAGCACGATGATCAGAAAGGTCTCTGTGAAGTAGCAGCACTTCTTCAGTAATGGACTCAAGGAGTGTTTAACGGGCTTTGTCTCTTAGTACCGTATTTATCTGATTTAAGATACATGCTGTCCGATCACTAACATTTTCCCGAGATCAGGGTGAACCTTAGAAACCTCGTGCTTCCTTTTCAGTATGGAGTATTCTTCTGTTTCATTGAATCTCTGGTGCACCTCACACTGATGTTTAAAATGGTGTCCACAGAACGAAATACTGGACTCAAGCTTTGGTTTTAAAACATATACTAAATGGTCCATCAAACAATAATTTGAAATTTCTACTTGTAGAAAAAGACCGCTCTGAGTTCTAATCCAGGCCTATTAACATTTAAAATGCATGTTTAGGCATAGAGGGTGGCTTGGTCCGTTTCCTGACCAACAGAGAGGGACCTGGAAGGTTCACCTTCCACGGCTGAGGTGTCTGCATCTTGGGTGATGATACTTACCTCCTAGTAGGGGCAGGAGGGTAAAAACATGCAAGGGCTGGCTTTGTGGTAGGCACCTTATAAATGTTCCCCTCTCCACAAGAGACAAAGCAAGTAATACCATAGGTGTACTACCACAGGGAAAAGTTACACGTGACAGATTAGTGGGATAGGTACATGGCTCTAATTCCTCTGAATCTTGCAGATTTAATGCTACAGCTAAAATGGCTGCCCTCCCCTTCCATCCCCGTCCTCATTTTCTTTGTTATTATTTTTCATCTCATGAATTTCAGGTGACTTCCCTGGATTTGAATACATGCGTGTAGTTCTAAGCCATAATCCTCCAAGCCCCTTCTTCCTGGTTGTGTGGTCAGCGCTGGCCGCTCCCTGATGGCAGGTGGTGCCCAGCCCTGCCCAAGGTTGTTCTTGCTGGACCGTGGAGAGAGGAACTGCCAGCCCTGCACGCCTGCTGGGGCGCTCGACATTCCAGACCTCATGAGAATCAGCTGCGTCCCTGAGAATCGGCGAAGTGGGCATTAGCTCCTGCATCTCGCAGCCAGGAGGGTGACGTGGAGCTCCCGGGGCTTATTCGGGAGCTGATTCAAAGTGGCTGGCGTGGTGCTGACTTGGTTCCGGGGACATAGCATAACTCTGGGGAAAGCAGGAGACAGATCCCATGACTAGTTTTTTCTTTTTAAATAAATTTTAATAGAGATATTATCCCCTTTCAAAAATTAAAGATTTGAGCCCCTCAGACTAAGTTGCGAGATATGGTTCAAAAGTAGTGTTTTTCATCGTTGACGTTGCTCAATTGTCAAAGTAAGACTTGTGAGTCTTTTGGAAGAAGATTATACTGGTACTAACGGAATTATTATTAGCAATGCATGCGGCTAAGAGACGGGCTCTGAAAATGAAGGGGAATCCTACCAGCTCGCGGGAGCAGGGCCTCCGCAGGGCGGCTGGGACCCGAGAGGCTGTCAGGATGCTGTACGGTCCTGCCGGGAAGCGCAGCTGTGCCACGCGGGCCTGGTCCAGTGTGGCTCTGGAGGGCGGTTGTCAGCTTTGGGCTTATTGGGCATGCGGAGGGCATTGGTGTATTTGTCTTAAGATATATCCGTTTAGATACTTCACTGTTGAGGTGGGAATAAGTTCATAGTTAATCTATCCTGGCTGAGGTGATAGCCAAGCAAGGCTGTGATTTCTGGCAAAAAAAAGATGCATGGTATTGAAACCAGAGATCAAAAGAAGACAGAGGAGCGTGATGTAGAGGGACAGGTGCCCTGGGTGCGAGTGTGGTCGGGGGTAGGGCTGCTGACCCATGAGAAGTGCAGGAAGGAAGGTCAGGGAACTTGTAGGTGAGCCACGGGGGAAAGCCACTCCACACGAGGAAAAAGTGCACGAAATTTGTTGGCAGGTATAACAAAGAGTCACAAATATACCTTTGCTTATGCCATCAAATTTATCTTACATTGGGCTTCCCTGGTGGCGCAGTGGTTGAGAATCTGCCTGCCAATGCAGGGGACACGGGTTCGAGCCCTGGTCTGGGAAGGTCCCACATGCTGCGGAGCAACTAGGCCCGTGAGCCACAACTACTGAGCCTGCGCGTCTGGAGCCTGTGCTCCGCAACAAGAGAGGCCGCGATAGTGAGACGCCCGCAAACCACGATGAAGAGTGGCCCCCGCTTGCCGCAACTAGAGAAAGCCCTCGCACAGAAACAAAGACCCAACACAGCCATAAATAAATAAATAAACAAATACTTTTAAAAAATTATCTTACATTAATATCACAATCACCAATTTCATCTGATGTCAATGATAAAATAATGAAATGACGGCATTAATGATAGATAATATAAAAGCCCTTTCTTACTGACAGTGGATATTTAGGGTATTTAGTAGGTATTTATTTTCAGTTTTCCATTTCTGTATCATGTGGGGTTTATTATGGAAAATTCTGCTTTGGTCTTTCCAGCGTTACTGGGTTGCATTTAACCATGTCACTAATGTTACCCTAGAACACAGAGGAGAAACATGGGAGACCTCAAATAGTTTATGCAAAGAGACAAGATATAGGTGGAGTCCAGAGCACGGTGTGGTTTAGTACCTGGCGGGGGAAGAACCAGGAGTAGTTATGGGACGTGGGCCCGATGCTGGGACGGCTGTCTTTCCCCTGCAGCCTGGCAGTACCCGGGAAAAGAGAGGGGAAAGTAAAGAAATGGAATTTTGAAAAATTATTTCGCTTTAAGAAAGTGATACTTGACTATCTTCTTATAGTGGGCATTTAAGTTGTTTTTGGTGTTGTAAGTAATATTCTGATGTACATATTTTAGTATACAGGGGTTTCTGTATCTAGATTTATCTTCTCAAGATTATTAGGAGTAGTAGTGCTGAGTAAAATAGCGAAACTTTGAAAGGATTCTGATAAATATAGACAAATATTTCTCAAAGAGTTTTTTGTTTCCTTACCAGCTTCGATTATTATTTTTTTTTAAACATCTTTATTGAAGTATAATTGCTTTACAATGGTGTGTTAGTTTCTGCTTTATAACAAAGTGAATCAGTTATACATATACATATGTTCCCATATCTCTTCCCTCTTGCATCTCCCTCCCTCCCACCCTCCCCATCCCACCCCTCTAGGTGGTCACAGAGCACCGAGCTGATCTCCCTGTGCTATGTGGCTGCTTCCCACTAGCTAGCTATTTTACATTTGGTAGTGTATGTATGTCCATGCCACTCTCTCACCCTGTCACATCTCACCCCTCTCCCTCCCCATATCCTCAAGTCCATTCTCTAGTAGGTCTGTGTCTTTATTCCCATCTTGCCACTAGGTTCTTCATGGCCTTTTTTTTTCTTTTCCTTAGATTCCATATATATGTGTTAGCATACTGTATTTGTTTTTCTCTTTCTGACTTACTTCACTCTGTATGACAGACTCTAACTCCATACACCTCATTACAAATACCTCCATTTCATTTCTTTTTATGGCTGAGTAATATTCCATTGTATATATGTGCCACATCTTCTTTATCCATTCATCTGTCGATGGACATTTAGGTTGCTTCCATGTCCTGGCTATTGTAAATAGTGCTGCAATGAACATTGTGGTACATGACTCTTTTTGACCTATGGTTTTCTCAGGGTATATGCCCAGTAGTGGGATTGCTGGGTCGTATGGTAGTTCTATTTGTAGTTTTTTAAGGAACCTCCATACTGTTCTCCATAGTGGCTGTATCAATTTACATTCCCACCAACAGTGCAAGAGTGTTCCCTTTCCTCCACACCCTCTCCAGCATTTATTGTTTCTAGATTTTTTGATGATGGCCATTCTGACCGGTGTGAGATGATATCTCATTGTAGTTTTGATTTGCATTTCTCTAATGATTAATGATGTTGAGCATTCTTTCATGTGTCTGTTGGCAATCTGTATATCTTCTTTGGAGAAATGTCTATTTAGGTCTTCTGCCCATTTTTGGATTGGGTTGTTCGTTTTTTTGTTATTGAGCTGCATGAGCTGCTTGTAAATCTTGGAGATTAATCTTTTGTCAGTTGCTTCATTTGCAAATATTTTCTCCCATTCTGAGAGTTGTCTTTTGGTCTTGTTTATGGTTTCCTTTGCTGTGCAAAAGCTTTTAAGTTTCATTAGGTCCCATTTGTTTATTTGTTTTTTTATTTCCATTTCTCTAGGAGTTGGGTCAAAAAGAATCTTGCTGTGATTTATGTCATAGAGTGTTCTTCCTATGTTTTCCTCTAAGAGTTTGATAGTGTCTGGCCTTACACTTAGGTCTTTAATCCATTTTGAGTTTATTTTTGTGTATGGTGTCAGGGAGTGTTCTAATTTCATACTTTTACATGTATCTGTCCAATTTTCCCAGCACCACTTATTGAAGAGGCTGTCTTTTCTCCACTGTATATGCTTGCCTCCTTTATCAAAGATAAGGTGACCATATGTGTGTGGGTTTATCTCTGGGCTTTCTATCCTGTTCCACTGATCTATCTTTCTGTTTTTGTGCCAGTACCAAACTGTCTTGATTACTGTAGCTTTGTAATAAAGTCTGAAGTCAGGGAGCCTGATTCCTCCAGCTCCATTTTTCGTTCTCAAGATTGCTTTGGCTATTCGGGGTCTTTTGTGTTTCCATACAAATTGTGAAATTTTTTGTTCTAGTTCTGTGAAAAATGCCAGTGGTAGTTTGATAGGGATTGTATTGAATCTGTAGATTGCTTTAGGTAGTAGAGTCATTTTCACAATGTTGATTCTTCCAATCCAAGAACATGGTATATCTCTCCATCTATTTGTATCATCTTTAATTTCTTTCATCAGTGTCTTATAATTTTCTGCATACAGGTCTTTTGTCCCCTTAGGTAGGTTTATTCCTAGATATTTTATTCTTTTTGTTGCAATGGTAAACGGGAGTGTTTTCTTAATTTCACTTTCAGATTTTTCGTCATTAGTGTATAGAAATGCAAGAGATTTCTGTGCATTAATTTTGTATCCTGCTACTTTACCAAATTCATTGATTAGCTCTAGGAGTTTTCTGGTAGCATCTTTAGGATTCTCTATGTATAGTATCATGTCATCTGCAAACAGTGACAGCTTTACTTCTTCTTTTCCGATTTGGATTCCTTTTATTTCTTTTTCTTCTCTGATTGCTGTGGCTAACACTTCCAAAACTATGTTGAATAATAGTGGAGAGAGTGGGCAACCTTGTCTTGTTCCTGATCTTAGTGGAAATGGTTTCAGTTTTTCACCTTTGAGGACAATGTTGGCTGTGGGTTTGTCATATATGGCCTTTATTATGTTGAAGAAAGTTCCCTCTATGCCTACTTTCTGCAGGACTTTTATCATAAATGGGTGTTGAATTTTGTCGAAAGCTTTCTCTGCATCTATTGAAATGATCATATGGTTTTTCTCCTTCAATTTGTTAATATGGTGTATCACGTTGATTGATTTGCGTATATTGAAGAATCCTTGCATTCCTGGGATAAACCCCACTTGATCATGGTGTATGATCCTTTTAATGTGCTGTTGGATTCTGTTTGCTAGTATTTTGTTGAGGATTTTTGCATCTATGTTCATCAGTGATATTGGCTTGTAGTTTTCTTTCTTTGTGACATCTTTGTCTGGTTTTGGTATCAGGGTGATTGTGGCCTCGTAGAATGAGTTTGGGAGTGTTCCTCCCTCTGCAATATTTCGGAAGAGTTTGAGAAGGATAGGTGTTAGTTCTTCTCTAAATGTTTGATAGAATTTGCCTGTGAAGGCATCTGGTCCTGGGCTTTTGTTTGTTGGAAGATTTTTAACCTCAGTTTCAATTTCAGTTCCTGTGATTGGTCTGTTTATATTTTCTATTTCTTCCTGGTTCAATCTCAGAACATTGTGCTTTTCTAAGAATTTGTCCATTTCTTCCAGGTTGTCCATTTTATTGGCATAGAGTTGCTTATAGTAATCTCTCATGATCGTTTGTATTTCTGCAGTGTCAGTGGTTACTTCTCCTTTTTCATTTCTAATTCTATTGATTTGAGTCTTCTCCCTTTTTCTCTTGATGAGTCTGGCTAATGGTTTATCAATTTTGTTTATCTTCTCAAAGAACCAGCTTTTAGTTTCATTGACTTTTGCTATTGTTTCCTTCATTTCTTTTTCATTTATTTCTGATCTGATCTTTATGATTTCTTTCCTTCTGCTAGCTTTGGGGTTTTGTTGTTCTTCTTTCTCTAATTGCTTCAGGTGCAAGGTTAGGTTGTTTATTCGAGATGTTTCCTGTTTCTTGAGGTAGGCTTGTATTGCTATAAACTTCCCTCTTAGCACTGCTTTTGCTGCGTCCCATAGGTTTTGGGTCGTTGTGTCTCCATTGTCATTTGTTTCTAGGTATTTTTTGATTTCCCCTTTGATTTCTTCAGTGATCACTTCGTTATTAAGTAATGTATTGTGTAGCCTCCATGTGTTTGTATTTTTTACAGATCTTTTCCTGTAATTGATATCTAGTCTCATAGCGTTGTGGTCGGAAAAGATACTTGATACGATTTCAATTTTCTTAAATTTACCAAGGCTTGATTTGTGACCCAAGATATGATCTATCCTGGAGAATGTTCCATGAGCACTTGAGAAAAATGTGTATTCTGTTGTTTTTGGGTGGAATGTCCTATAAATATCAATTAAGTCCATCTTGTTTAATGTATCATTTAAAGCTTGTGTTTCCTTATTTATTTTCATTTTGGATGATCTGTCCATTGGTGAAAGTGGGGTGTTAAAGTCCCCTACTATGATTGTGTTGCTGTTGATTTCCCCTTTTATGGCTGTTAGTATTTGCCTTATGTATTGAGGTGCTCCTATGTTGGGTGCATAAATATTTACAATTGTCATACCTTCCTCTTGGATCGATCCCTTGATCATTATATAGTGTCCTTCTTTGTCTCTTGTAATAGTCTTTATTTTAAAGTCTATTTTGTCTGATATGAGAATTGCTACTCCAGCTTTCTTTTGATTTCCATTTGCATGGAATATCTTTTTCCATCCCCTCACTTTCAGTCTGTATGTGTCTCTAGGTCTGAAGTGGGTCTCTTGTAGACAGCATATATATGGGTCTTGTTTTTGTATCTATTCAGCCAGTCTGTGTCTTTTGGTGGGATCATTTAATCCATTTACATTTAAGGTAATTATCGATATGTATGTTCCTATTCCCATTTTGTTAAATGTTTTGGGTTTGTTATTGTAGGTGTTTTCCTTCTCTTGTGTTTCTTGCCTAGAGAAGTTCCTTTAGCATTTGTTGTAAAGCTGGTTTGGTGGTACTGAACTCTCTCAGCTTTTGCTTGTCTGTAAAGGTTTTAATTTCTCCATCAAATCTGAATGAGATCCTTGCTGGGTAGAGTAACCTTGGTTGTAGGTTTTTCTCCTTCATCACTTTAAGTATATCCTGCCACTTCCTTCTGGCTTGCAGAGTTTCTGCTGAAAGATCAGCTGTTAACCTTATGGGGATTCCCTTGTGTGTTATTTGTTGTTTTACCCTTGCTGCTTTTAATATGTTTTCTTTATATTTAATTTTTGACAGTTTGATTAATATGTGTCTTGGCGTGTTTCCCCTTGGATTTATCCTGTATGGGACTCTCTGTGCTTCCAGGACTTGATTAACTATTTCCTTTCCCATATTAGGGAAGTTTTCAACTATAATCTCTTCAAATATTTTCTCAGTCCCTTTCTTTTTCTCTTCTTCTTCTGGGACCCCTCTAATTCGAATGTTGGTGCGTTTAATGTTTTCCCAGAGGTCTCTGACTCTGTCCTCAGTTCTTTTCATTCTTTTTTCTTTATCCTGCTCTGCAGTAGTTATTTCCACCATTTTATCTTCCAGGTCACTTATCTGTTCTTGTGCCTCAGTTATTCTGCTATTGATCCCATCTAGAGTATTTTTAATTTCATTTATTGTGTTTTTCATCATTGCTTGGTTCCTCTTTAGTTCTTCTAGGTCCTTGTTAAATGTTTCTTGCATTTTGTCTATTCTATTTCCAAGATTTTGGATCATCCTTACTATCATTATTCTGAATTCTTTTTCAGGTAGACTACCTATTTCCTCTTCATTTGTTAGGTCTGGTGTGTTTTGACCCTGCTCCTTCACCTGCTGTGTGTTTTTTTGTCTTCTCATTTTGCTTATCTTACTGTGTTTGGGGTCTCCTTTTCAGAGGCTGCAGGTTCGTAGTTCCCGTTGTTTTTGGTATCTGTCCCCAGTGGCTAAGGTTGGTTCAGTGGGTTGTGTAGGCTTCCTGGTGGAGGGAACTAGTGCCTGAGTTCTGGTGGATGAGGCTGGATCTTGTCTTTCTGGTGGGCACGTCCATGTCTGGTGGTGTATTTTGGGGTGTCCGTGGCCTTATTATGATTTTAGGCAGCCTCTCTGCTAATGGATGGGGCTGTGTTCCTGTCTTGCTAGTTGTTTGGCATAGGGTGTCCAGCACTGTAGCTTGCTGGTCGTTGAGTGAAGCTGGGTCTTGATGTTGAGATGGTGATCTCTGAGAGATTTTTGCCTTTTGGTATTACGTGGAGCTGGGAGGTCTCTTGTGGACCAGTGTTCTGAAGTTGGCTCTCCCACCTCAGAGGCACAGCCCTGATGCCTGGCTGGAGCACCAAGAGCCTTTCATCCACATGGCTCAGAGTAAAAGGGAGAAAAAATAGAAAGAAAGAGGGTAAAATATAGTGAAGTAAAATAAAGCTATTATAAAGCAAAGCTATACAGACAAAATCTCACCCAGAAACATATACGTATACACTCACAAAAAAAGGAAAAGGGGAAAAATTAATATATCCTGCTCCCAAAGTCCACCTCCTCAATTTGGGATGATTTGTTGTCTATTTAGGTACTCCACAGATGCAGGTACATGAAGTTGTTTGTGGAGCTTTAATCCGCTGCTTCTGAGGCTGCTGGGAGACATTTCCCTTTCTCTTCTTTGTTCGCACAGCTCCCGGGGTTCAGCTTTGGATTTGGCCCCGCCTCTGCGTGTAGGTCACCTGAGGGCGTCTGTTCCCCGCCCAGACAGGATGGGGTTAAAGGAGCAGCTGCTTCGGGGGCTCTGGCTCACTCAGGGCGGGGGGAGGGAGCGGTATGGAGGAGGCGGGGCGAGCCTGCAGCGTCAGAGGCGTCGTGACGTTGCACCAGCCCGAGGCGCACCGTGCGTTCTCCCGGGGAAGTTGTCCCCGGATCACGGGACCCTGGCTGTGGCGGGCTGCACCGGCTCCCAGGAGGGGCGGTGTGGAGAGTGACCTGTGCTCGCACACAGGTTTCTTGGTGGTGGCGGCAGCAGCCTTAGCGTCTCATGCCCGTCTCTGGGGTCCGCGCTGATGGCCGCGGCTCGCGCCCGTCTCTGGAGCTCGTTTAGGCGGTGCTCTGAATCCCCTCTCCTCGTGCACCAGGAAACAGAGAGGCAAGAAAAAGTCTCTCGCCTGTTCGGCAGCTGCAGACCTTTTCCCGACTCCCTCCCGGCTAGCTGTGGTGCGCTAACCCCTTCAGGCTGTGTTCACGCCGCCAACCCCAGTCCTCTCCCTGTGATCCGACCGCAGCCCGAGCCTCAGCTCCCAGCCCCGCCCGCCCCGGCGGGGGAGCAGACAAGCCTCTCGGGCTGGTGAGTGCTGCTCGGCGCCAACCCTCCGTGCGGGAATCTCTCCGCTTTGCCCTCCGCACCCCTGTGGCTGCGCTCTCCTCCGTGGCTCCGAAGCTCCCCCCTCTGCCACCCGCAGTCTCCGCCCGCGAAGGGCCTCCTAGTGTGTGGACACCTTTCCTCCTTCACAGCTCCCTCCCACTGGTGCAGGGCCCGTCCCTATTCTTTTGTCTCTGTTGTTTCTTTTTTCTTTTGCTCTACCCCGGTACGTGGGGAGTTTCTTGCCTTTTGCGAGGTCTGACGTCTTCTGCCAGCATTCAGTGGGTGTTCTGTAGGAGTCGTTCCACGCGTAGATGTATTTCTAATGTATCTGTGGGAAGGAAGGTGATCTCCGCGTCTTACTCTTCCGCCATCTTCTTCGACCCTCAGCTTCGATTATTAATACCTTCATTATCTTGTTAAATTCATGATCAAGAAATAGTATCCCATTATTTTGATTTGCGTGTCTTTGACTATTAGGGAGAATATGCATTATCTCATATGCTCTTGAGTATTTGAGTTGTTTTCTTTTCATTTTTAAATTGCTTGTTATATCCTTCATATCTTTATCTTTTGGACCCAAAGTTTTGCTTACTGATTGTTCTAGCTTTTAATTTAAAATTGACACTTTGTCCTTTGTATTAGAGTCAATGCTTTTTCCAGATTTGGTTTTGCTTTTTATTATCTTGTTTTCTCTTTCAAAAATTTTATTTACTAAAGAATGTGAGGATGAGATTGAAATCTGCCTGTCTTAATTGGGCCGTGTTACTTTGAGAGCTATGGTTTAGCTCTTCCAAGGAAAAAAGAACCTAAGTCTATACGTGGAAAAAGTCTGTACATGTCAATTACAAAATAATTAATGAAATGACGGCATTTTTAAATGGAATTAAATTTAAAGTTTGTGATATTTATGATTGTTTTGTCAGTTTGGATCTGTAAGTCCCTTCTAAGTGCCCGTAATGCACAGGAGCTGCTCTTGTGATGGTCTCGAGCAGCCAAGGGCAGGCTCAGGGAGCTTCCTGGAGACACTTGCTACCTGGCTGACCTGTTCCCACCATTGCTGCGCAGTCAGGGCTCCTGGTCCTGGTCTCCCTCCACAGGCAGACAGATTTCCTACTTTTTAAAGACAACACACAGGATTAGCTGAGAATGAGTACACCTGCGTTCCGTAAAGAGAAGAGATGATTTACTAAAAGTGTTTCCAGACCAGGAGGCACCAGGCACCCTGGGTTTTCTTGTCTCCTTGCAAAGTGGTGAGAAAAATGCCCCGTTTCTAAGTCCTGTCTTCTCTCTGGGTCACACGGTCTAGATTACTCATCTGTGCTGAAATTTCTGCGTTTTATTTCTGTCTTAGTCCTTGTGTTTGTCCTGGATCAGAGTTCAGTTTTTCGCTACCTGGTCCTCACTCGTTGACTTTTCTGGAAGGCTGTGCACTTCCCCAGATTCTCTGGGAAAGCTGCCTGTGGGTTCCTCGTGCCCATGACTTTGATGGTGGAATCAGGAGAAGGCAGGAGAGTCGAGCTGGATCCGCGTGCGTTGTGACCACAAAGACCAGAAAAGTAGCTCAGAGGGAAGCAGCATTCAAGCACATGGTCAAGTTGAGGGGGTCACGAAGGGTTACGTGTGAGCATAAAATCCCTCCAAGCTGTTCTTGGCAGTGTGGGGAGACAGCAACACACCTCAGGAAGACTAAATACAGCAAAGGTCAACGAAGGTAAGGAGCAAGTAAGCTGCCTGCAAACAGGGCAAGAGAGTCAGGAACAGTGATGCCCTGGACCTCAGACTTACAGAGCCCTCCAGGGCGTAGGCTTGAGGACCCTGCCATCATCGCGGTGGTGAAAAGGGCTCACCTGCACGTCTGCATGTGGCCTGGCTCCCCCAGAATGAGACCCCAACTTCCTTCAGATCAGGAAGTGTTTCTTTAGTGCTTAGAATTAAATTTAGAGATAAGTGCATCCAACCCACACTATTAATAGATTTTCATAAATTTAGGAATAATCTGAGGATAAGTGGTATTTAAGGTTCTTGTAAATGTTTTAAGGACTTTGATATATTAAAATATCTGATTCTAATTTGAGGTGTGAACTGGCCTTAGACTCATGACTTTTTAATTGAGAAAGATAAGAAATTTTCACTAAGTTTGTGAGCAGCGTTTTCATTTTTAGGAGGGCTTGAGAGTCACCATACTTATACGGTTTAGTTTTTTAGATTTGTGAGAATTAAGAACTTGGGAGCATTTTGGTTTTGTAGTTTTGCAAGAAAGTGTAATATCTTAATTTGAAATGAATCTTGACAATTTTAAGACAATTTAAATTATATTAAATCATTGCCTAAGGGATTTTAATCTGTTCATCATGAGTAGATTCAACATAAACTGAAGGCCACTTTGCGTGTGATTGTTAAAATCTGCTAGATTTATAAATATAATAAATAAGATATTAAGTTAAACGCTTAAGAAAACTAGGTTTTAAAATTTAAACCTCTAATAGATTGGATGATAATTTAAGAAAATGAAAATGAAGCACAAATCATTTTCTTCTGTATGAAACCCTCTTGGCACGTCAAAAACTCACGTTGCCCTGGCGTCCCAGCACCACCCTGGTTTGCACTGCTGGTCTTTCTGGCATTAATATTTCCTTTGTGGGATTGCGATTCACTGCGTGCTGTGTGGGTGAAAGAGGGCCACACAGAGTGAACGGAGTCTTCTGCTCCTGGGATGGGTGCTGGGAAGGTACGTCACTGTGCCAGAATCCCAGCCCCAGAGCCGCCAGGGTCATCACTCTGCCTTTACACCCAAGATTCAGTGCCACGTCCCACACAGAAACGCTTACATACGTGGGACCTGACGTGAAAGAACTCTATGTTTTCTCTCAGTTTCACTTCTTTTTTTTTTCTCCTGCACCGCACAGCATGCGGGACCTTAGTTCCCCGACCAGGGATCGAGCCCATTCCCTCAGCAGTGGAAGCGCAGAGTCTTAACTACTGGACCGCCAGGGAAGCCCCTCCTCTTCTTAATAAGACTTAAAATCTTAGATGAAACAACAAAGAATACATAGGAAAGAAAACCCTTCAGGCCCCGTCAGCTATTGCGAAGATGCATTAATTCATAAGGAATTGTGAAATCATTCATCTCTTTTTGTTTCTACTCAGGAATATGCATTATTGAAAAGTAACCATCTTGATCTTATTTTCCGGGGAGAGAAAATGATCAAGTCCTCCGTTCTCTTCCTCCGCATCATGAGAATGGGTTTCCCATGGCGGTGTCCGTGACATCATTTACTTCCCAGCTTCCTGTCTTTACTGATTTCAGCGGGTTTAGGTGCATTTGCATTTGCAGTCTGTGCATGGCTGTCTTGTTCTTTGCACCCCTCCCCCATAATTTGTATGTGGACGTCTCCTGGAATAGACTGGCCCACTGCTTTGTCTTCTCTTTTTCAAGTTACCCAGCTTATTGTTGGAGTTGCAGCCTCAAACTGACATAGAAAAAGACGTGCTGCTCGGGAGAAGGTCCTAAGAGTGTCCTGACGTTGCTGAGCCAGGGCCAGCCAGGCAGCTCACGGGCGGGGGCTTCTTACGGTCTCGTCCTGCCCAGGGCAACTGCGTTGCTTCAGAGGGTGGCACATGTGGAGGCCAAAATTTGTTTCTCAATCCATCTCCTTTAGTCTTGTGGTTACAGGAAAATACCTTCCAGATTTTTGCAATCGAATGTTTGTGGCTGGTGCTTGTTTGTGATGTTATAATTTTCATCTTCTATTTATTTATTTTTTGGTTGGAGACTTAGGGAGGCGCCATTTGGGATTCTGCGACTGGTTCCATTTTATTTATTTTTTAAAAAATTTATTTATTTTATTTTTGGCTGTGTTGGGTCTTTGTTGCTGCGTGTGGGCTTTTCTCTAGTTGCGGCGAGCGGGGGCTACTCTTCATTGCGGTGCGCGGGCTTCTCATTGCACAGGCTTCGCTTGTTGCGGAGCAGGGGCTCTAGGCGTGCGGGCTTCAGTAGTTGTGGCTCGTGGGCTCAGCAGTTGCGGCTCACGGGCCCAGTTGCTCCGTGGCATGTGGGATCTTCCCAGACCAGGGCTTGAACCCGTGTCCCCTGCATTGGCAGGCGGATTCTTAACCACTGTGCCGCCAGGGAAGCCCTGAGCCTGGTTCCATTTTAACCTAGAAGTCGCCATAGAAATAAAACTATTTAGGAAGAACTTAAGGACATCTCCTGTGATAATTAGTTTTATGTATCGACACCTGGTGAGGGATGCCAGATGGCTGGTAAAGCGTCATTTCTGGGTGTGTCTGGGAGGGTGTCCCAGGAGAGATGAGCATTTGAGCTGGTGAACCGAGTAAAGACTGCCCTTCCCACTGTGGGGCGGGGCCTCACCCAAACTACTGAGGGCCTGGAAAGAACAAAAAGGTGAAAGAAGGATGAGTTCCCCTCTCCCCTTGAGCTGGGCGTCCACCTTCTCCCGCCTCAGACTTCAGCTCTCCTGGTCCTCAGGCCTCCACCCTGGACTGAATGACACCACCAGCTCCCCTGGGTCTCCAGCCTGCAGACGGTGGATCCTAGGACTTCTCAGCCGCCATAACCACGTGAGCCACTTCTAGAATAAATTTCCTCGTATGTAATGAGTCTATATCCGTCCTGTTGGTTCTGTTTCTCTGGAGAACCTAACACATCTCCTTATTCGGAACTTCCTTATTCCTAAAGTTTAAATGCTTTTGGTACCAAAATAGAAATGTGCCCTGCCCCCTCCCATACAAACCATCTTGTCAGGGTGCCTTACGCTGTAGCCCCTTGTGCCTGGATTTCTTGTTTTCATAGGAAAATGCATTCAGTCAGTTTCTCAGGGGACAGTCCTGAAATGGGCATGGCAGTCCACTCACTCCAGGGCTCGTCGCATCCCTGGTCCTTTCCCACTGATGCCAGGAATCCCCAGCCCCCCGAGGAGCAGTGCCACAGCCCGACGTGCCCTGATTCACTTCCAGACACCCTGGGGGACCGCCGGGTCAGAGCAGGCCCATACAGAGCCCCAGCCCCAGCCATGCCCAGTGTCCCCCCGGTTCTCACTTTGTCTGAGGGGCTGCTCCGCCCGGGCCACTGTGTGCCTTTTTAAAAAAGTTTCAATAAAACCAAGCAAGCATATTAAATATTCTTTTGTCATTGGAATTGAGTCCTCAGTTTGATTTCCCACACTTTGTGTTAACACACACGTTTATGGTCAAGCCCAAACCATGGCTGGTACGTTCGTTCTGAGTTCTCCAAACTGAAATCTGATTATCTTTTTTTAGAAAACATTTCTCCAGTTTCATTTTGCTTCTTAGATACCACTCTCTAAAGAGGAAGAGGTACTAGGGTGAGGACCAGATGGTAAACTTAATAATAGTGATATTTATCAACTGATTTTTAAAAAATTTTATTGGAGTATAGTTGATATACAATGTTGTGTTAGTTTCAGGTGTACAGCAAAGTGATTCAGTTATACATATACACATACCCGCTCTTTTTTTTAAGATTCTTTTCTCATAAAGGTTGTCATAGCATATTGAGTAGAGTTCTCTGTGCTATACAGTAGGTCCTTGTAGGTTATCTTTCTTACATAAAGACCCCCAAGCTTGTTATCCCCAAGCTCCTGATTTATCCCTCCCCCCTCAACTGCGTTTTAGCTGCCAGGCTCTGAGCTGGGCCCTTGCTTAGCGCCGGTTCATCTAATAGTGCCGGCGAGTTAGTGGTAAGCGGCACTGCTGCTTCCGTTTCTTCTGTTTGAGGAACTTGGGCTCAGAGACACTCCGTGATTTGTGTAATAATCACAGTAAAATGGAGACATTTTGTATAAGTGTGGTTAGGCTGTGGGCTTGGAGCCGTGGCCTCGTCAAGGCGTGCTCCCTCGCTCAGCCCTGCGTGTCTGTCTCATCACCTACGTTGTGGGGAGAGGGGCTCCTGCGCAGAGCTCTGTCCCCAGGACGTGACACGCACGTGGTGGGCACACGAGGCCTCCCTTCCCGGCGGTTCAGGGAAAATTTATGAGCGGTCATCCTCCAAATAGTTCTGTATTTTCCTTCGAATGTAGCATGTTTTGAGGTCCAGGAACACCATAAGATTGCGGTCTGGGTCCAGGAGGAGAGACACCTGCTCTCTGTGACTCTGGCAGGTGCCAGGTCACCAGCCCATGGGTGACTTGATCCCTGCCCTTCTCAGGGGCCCCGTGCCGGGGAAGAGGGCTGCTGTCTCTCAGAATTAACCCCAAGATTTTTAGAAATCGGAAGTAGGACTTTATTAAGTGGTGCTATTTTCTGTTCGTTACAAAATGCTTTTCTTTGTTACCTCGTTGATCAAAGGGTTCCTTTTAATGTGTAATCATTCACAGACCAAAACACCGAGCTGTTGAAGAAAACTTGATAATAAAGGTAAAAAATGAACTTATAATATCGGCTAATGAGAAACTGGTGCTTGGTTTACAAAACTCATTTTTTAGCACTCAGCTTTTTAGGAACAGGCCGATTACAGGAGGTAGGAGGCCCCTCTGTGTGCAGACCCAGACCTGCCAGTGTCCGTGGGATCAGGCAGCACCCACTGCTAAAAGAAGGAAGGAAGTCATTGCATATATCATAGATGTTTAATATCTGGGGAACGTATTTTTGGTAGATGGGACTCAATGATCCCCTTAAAATATGGAACAAGTAATAGATCAGGGCGGGCAGTGTTCTGTCTAATTTGGAATAGGGAATCAATTGCCTGAGGTGTTTCTAATTTTGAATATTGTGGAGAACTAATATTGAAATTCAGTCCTCTGATGATTGATTCAGAATAAAGTTTCATTTTGGTTTAAAATTTTACCAAAGAAAGTTAGGCTCTGCATTTAGGAATTGGCCTTAAAGTCCAGGCAAAAACACATGAAACAGAATTAACATTTCGTTGGGAAGGGAACACTGCATTTCTCTGCCGGTTCTTAGCTGCCAACAGGCAAAGTATGTCAGGACAAATGCAGTGCCGTTCAAGCAACATGAGGGTCCATCTCCCAGACCTGCAGTCTTCTAAAACCTCAGAGGTCACATGAAGCCCGCCAAGGCTGAGTGACCTTGGCTATAATTTCTCTAACTGGAGCAGCTCTCCCGGACTGTGCCTTCAGCCAAGGGAGCGTCTGAGACAATGGCTTACCTTCTGGTTTTTTTGCGCTTGGATTTCAACGGATGGTCATGCATTCACATGTCTGACTTTTGTCAGGAAGTTCTCGAACGTGCACATTTTGGGAAGCGGTAGGCGGGAGTGGGGACTCTGTGTGTGACACGAGTGGACCCGAGCCCCTCCGTGGGCACCAACAGTGCGTGTGTCCTTCAGCCCGTCCGCATCTCGGCGTCTGCAGCCTCAGCTGCGAGCAGTGGCCTTGGCACTGACTTAAGTGACACCGGGTTGATCTGTTCATTTACCGGAAGTATTTCGAGAGCTCACAGGACCGGTGGCAGCACCAGAGCCAGGCTAGGAAACAGGCAGAAGCCAGGGTGTCCACGGGCTGGGAAGCAGGGGCCAGAGGAACTTTCCAGAAGCTGGGAGAGTCTGGTCAGGGCCACGCCCAGGACAGGTGGGTTCCAGCCGAGCCCTCCGTGCTGGAGTCAGACAGGAGCGCAGGTGTGTAGCCATCTGGCCACGTCTGATGCCGCTCCCCGTCTACACTGGGCAGCGTGGCCAGAGCCGGGCGGAGGGGCCTCCACCTGTATTTAGGTGTCGGGTGCCTGCAGGGGAGCCCGCAGGTTTCCCAGGACGAGGAAGAGTGGATCCCCCACAAAGTGTCCGGTGCAGTGATGACAGGAAGGGCCTCCTGGGAGTGAAAGCACAGCCCTTACGAGGGACGCTGCCCTCTGGTCATGGGGGTTAAATGTCATGTAGGTCCAGTTTTGGTACCGGCCTGGCTCTTCTGAGGAAAGAGCTCGAGAAATGCTGATTATCCCTTTTAAACCTTCCTCCTACCCTCCTACCCCCCAGGATCACACAGTTAAGCCAACCTGTGAACTTGGAAAATAGATTTCCTTATCCTCATGGTTTGGATTTTAAATTTTAGATTTTGATTAACCTTAGTCCTTAAAAATTATGTTGACAGGAAAAAGGCTTTTGCTACCACGTCTAACTACTTGAACCATCTCTCCTATCTTTTTGTCTCTTGTGAAAAAACAGATCCTTACAGACTCCTTTTGTTCTTGATGACAACAGTTAGAAAAAATTCTGCTTGACATTTTCAGTAGAAAGCAGCCTGTGGTTAGTTACAGATGTACTGATGTCAGCAGACGCACACTTTTGAAATTGAAGCCCGTTTAGTCTGATTTGGTGCAGTTGAAACTTTGAAGCACCGACATCACTTTTCATCAGAAATACTTGCTTCTATCAGACCTGTGACCACCGCAGCTGCTCACTGTCAGTTTCTGACTTTTTCTTTCTTTAAAATTGACTCCTTTTCCTCTTTGAGTCAGTGATTCTCCTCCCTGGATGCTCTTAGAATTGCAGGAGGTCCCCAGCAGACCTCCCCTAAGGAGGAGATTTGTCCCCCAACCAAGCAGATTAAGCCAAAGCCTTGGCCGTGTCACGGGGGTCCTGGGGGTAGGGTGGCCCCGGGTGAACCCCGTCTTCTTGGTGCAGGTTTCCTCCGGTGGCTGTACGTTCTATTCTTCCTCACTTTGCGTGCTGCCTCTGAGTGCTTTGTCCTTTCCCTCACCTTAGACTCCTGTCTCTGGGCCTCTTATCCCCTTTAGACCCAGATTCCATTTGCTGCTGGGCCTTCCCGCCGGAAGCCCTCAGCGTTTCCAGCTCCACGTTCCGACTCCAGACCAAGTGTTTTGTCCCAGGCCCTGGCCCCCGGGTGGGTCCTTCCTTGTTTGACTGTCTGACCGCCGCGCACCCGGGAGCCCGTGTCCTTGATCTCCATCCCCACCTCGTTCACTTGCCATCAGACATAATCCGATCGTCTATCCATCTACATGCAATTTCTCCTCCACTCATCCTCTCTGCTCCCCACTTCACTTCTGGCAGGTTGTACAGACACTTCTTACCCACATTCCCCATGCCTGGACTTGCATTCTGCAGCAGATCCCATCGCGCGCCTCCTGCCCCCCGTCCCTCACCCCTCCCCTTTAATCATGGCCATGCTTCCTGTGGACGGTGAGACCCCGTGCGCCGTGACGTGTGAGGGCGAGACCAGACTCCTGATTCCCGCTGGCTGGTCCTGCCGTCTGCCTGCTGCCCTGGATTCAGCCCTCTTTCTGATCAGAAGGGTCCTGGCATAGGTATTCTGCCTCATAAATTCCCCTCCTTGCACTGCTTTTTAGCAGCATTCCCCCAATTTTGATATGTTATCTTTTCATGTTCATTTAGTCCAGAAGACCTCCTAATTTCCCTTTTGGTTTCTTCATTGGTTCATGGATTATCTAAAAGTGTGCTATTCTGTTTCCACATATTTGGGGGCTTTCCCAAGATCTTTCTTTTATTGATTTCTGATTTAACTCCATTTGGTACATTTTTTGCATGATCTGAATTTATTGAACTTTGATTCACGTTCTGTGTTCACTTGAGAAGAATGTGTATTCTGCTGTTGGTGGTGGGGTCTTCTGTAAATATCAGTTAAGCCAAGTGGGCTAACAGTGTTCTTCGAATCTTCTGTATCCAGAATAATTGTCTGTGTGTCTGTCAACACCGAGAGTGGTACTGAAAACTCTGACTATAGTCCTGGGTAAAAGACTCTCCACTAAGAGGATCTCTTTTCCTTGTAATTCTGTCAGTTTTTGCTTCATGTATTTTGAAGTTCCTGTATTAGGTTTAGGATTGTTACGTCATTTTGACGATTGGACCCCTTTACTGTTGAGAAATGGTGTTCTTTCTTTATTTGTTTTGAAATATACTTGATATTGATATGGCCACTCCAGCTTTCTTTGGATAAGCATTAGGCTAGTATATCTTAAAAAAATTTTTTTCTTCGACCTGCTTGGGTCTTTATATTGGAAGTGCATTTCTTACAGGTGGTATTCAGTTTGTCTTACTCTTTTATCCAATCTGATGATCTCTGGCTTTTAATTGGTATCTTTAGACCATTTACACCTAATGTGGTTATTGATATGATTGTGTTTAAGACTCTCACTTTGCCTATTTGTTTTCCATTTGTCCATCTGTTATTCGGTTTTTTTCTTGCCTTCTTTTGACTCAATTGGATATTTTTTGTATTTCTATTTTATAACTTTTTTTTCTGGATTCTAGGTGTAACATCTTGTTTTATTAATTTTACAGTGTATACTTTAACTTATGCCAGCCCACCTTCAAGTGATATTATCCCACTTTGTCTACAGTAAGAACCTTACAGGTAAGTAGAAGTTCACCTCCATTTCTCCTCTCCAGGTCTTTAAGCTATGATTATGGGGTATTTTACTTTTCCATATGCTATAAATTCACATTATGTTATTATTAATTTTGTTCAAACATTATCTCTTAAACAGATTTAAACAATAACAGTAAAATCTTATATATTTGCCATGCAATTCCTCACCAAACCTCTTGAGCCTTGATTTTCTTACTCCTAAAACTGGGTTGTTGAATTATATGATCTCTGTGGTTCTAAAATAGCTTTCTTCTCCACTAAGAGGATTGCTATAGTGTTGAATTCTGTGTGCAGGTGCACATGTGTGTGTGGTATTTTTTTGTATCTATGTATATATATTCTTTATTCCCCATACCTTATGTATACATATATAATTATATACAATATACAGTAAACCAATCTTAATGATTATCGTATGTACTGGATAGGTCACTGAGGATTATAGGGGTAAGTTGACCAAGGTCTGATATACAGTGAGTGACAGAGCCAGTATTAAGCCCATCTTTGTCTGGATTCAAACCCATGAGGCATCAACTCTCAGTTCTGATTTTGCCTCTGATGCCACTTGTGTTTTCCTGTCAAGTTGCTGCCAGCCTCTCTGTGCACTGGGCTAAAATGGATGTCATTTAGAGTTTCTCTTCTTGGTCACATGCCCAAGCCTAATTTCTTATTTGTAGCCAACGACAAAATGCTTTGAGTTCAATTTAAACATTTCCTTTTATTTATTAGATAGGTACTGTGTAATATCACTATTATAAGTGCTTTATTTATTTAATCACCACATCCTAGAGAAGTGGGTACTTAATTATCCTCATCTTACAGATAGGGAAACGAAGGCATGAGGAAGTTAACATACTTGAACAATCCTTACTGTTGGCAAGTGGATATGCTGAGATTTGCTTCCCATTGAACTGGCTTCAGGGCCCACCTTCTGAAGCGCTGTGCCCGCCTGCACACCCAGTGAGCTGTGTAAGAACAGGAGAGAGATATCCTAAGTGCCCCCAGTGAGGACGGGAAGGCTCCTAGGAGAAAAGGGGCTTGAAAGGCACAGGACTTCAAGAGGCAGGAACAAGAGGGGAGACCGCCTCTTACTCATGGCGACACGGGGACCAGCAGTATGTTCTCCATCTTAGACCATCTGACTGGAGATGAATTCTAAATCAAGATTTCAAAAAAGTTACTTGTTTCCATTCTATGAGAGGCAATATATATCCTATTAATGTGGCATTCATGCTTTTTTTAGCCATCAAGTGCTTTCAAACATGTGTTTTCATATACAGTGTTCTAGTTCTGAAGAGTATTTTATTCCCAGACACTTCCTGACTTTCCCATCATGCCCACATCATAAAAGTTAATTTCACTTCTAAAGAATCTACAGTATCTCCCTTTTGGAAAATGTTCTGCAGATTCTAGCAAAGTCAACAGCCAAACCATAAATTTAAATGTAGTACAGACTTGAGGAGTAGGAAGCCTGCTACTGTCACATTGCTTATTTTATTTTTTAAAAGTTTATTATTAATTTATTTATTTTATTCATTTTTGGCTGCATCAGGTCTTTGTTGCGGCACGCGGGATCTTCATTGAAGCATGTGGGATCTTTTGTTGTGGTGCGCCGGCTCTTTCTTGCGGCACGTGGGCTTCTCTCTAGTTGTGGCATGTGGGTTTTCTCTTCTCTCGTTGTGGTGTGCAGGCTCCAGGGCGCGTGGGCTCTGTAGTTGTGGTGCGTGGGTTCCAGAGCTTGTGGGCTTTGTAGTTTGTGGCACACAGGCTCTAGTTGAGGCACGCGAGCTCAGTAGTTGTGGCGCGTGAGCTCAGTAGTTGTGGCGCGTGGGCTTAGTTGCCCCGCGGCATGTGGGATCTTGGTTCCCTGACCAGGGATTGAACCCACGTCCCCTGCATTGGAAGGCAGATTCTTTACCACCGGACCACTGGGGAAGTCCCTGCATTGTTTATTTTAATATTCAAGCAATTTCCTCTGATGGCCAAAAAGATGTACCACAAGTTGATCTTTCACTGTAACGTAGGCATAATCTGTCAGGATGATTATTTAAGATGAAACAAATAAGGTATTGACTTCAAGATTTCTGGTTGCTGACGGAATTTCTTCAACAGAAGAGGAAGGAAACTGAATGCTGAAACTAGTAGGGAATTATTGTTTGTGCTGGAAACCACCCGAGTCGACGAGGCTGTCACAGCCACATGAACAAGGTGTCGTGTTGCACAGCGCGAGACAGAGGATTTTCAGCCTGAACCGTTAGTAGCAGAATTTATTCCAGGACTCAAATGTGAACGACTTACCTCTCGCCAACAGTAGTCAACTGAAGTCTGCTTTTGCTATAGATTTATGGCTCATGTGTTCTGGAGAAGTACTGGATCTATTTTAGCTGAGCAACAAGTACTTGGGTTGGAAAGTCATGGTATACAAGATGTACTTGCATAAAAGTCTCCTAGAGTGTTTCTAAAAAAAAGTAGGGATATTTGTGTCCTATCCCAGATGTGCTATTTCCATAGATCCATGCAAGAGGCTGGACATTTGAATTTTTCTCCAGAACATCAGCATTTTGTTGCAGCCGGGCATCAGATCCTACTCTGAGAGCTTCCTTATTAAGTTACCTAGATGGAGGTGCAAGGCTGTCCACCAGATGCACTGTCTTCCTGATTGACCACCAGTACTCAGCTGTCCAAGCTCTGGGTTTCAACCCCTGACTTCTACCCATTTTTCTAGGAAGACCCACATCCATCATTCGATAGCAAGAATCCACGTGGATCTGAGCCCAGGGCTGTTCTTGAGCTCAGTGGTCTGGGTTTGCCAGGCTCCGTCTCCAGCCTGGCCAATGACAGCACGGGCGTAATTACCTGCATGAAATCCATGCTGCCCGAGGCCAGTAGGTTACACGTTGGACTGACCTGTTAAAACAACAAAGAGAAAGTTCTAAATTCAGATATGATCCAAAATCACTAATTAATATACTTTAAATGCAGATTACTTCAGTGAGGAAAGCATTTTATATCCAGAAGCCATCATTAGTTTGTAGGAAATGGAAAAGTCAAGAGGAACGTTGGATTTAGACCAATTTCTGATGAAACGCAGGTCACACTTGCTTGTTTGAACCCAGAAAATATTAAATCACGTGGGGAAATACGATGACACGATTTACTCAATACTCATGGTTTTTAGAAATCATAAAATACTATAAATTTGAAAGGGTTTTATAGACATAAAAGTTTCTGTGAACACTGAAAAATATGTCTGTGCATTTTTACACTATAGTCAATGTATTTTTTAGGTCTAAAGTATTGTACAGTGTAGAAAATTACAATGAAGTCAGTCATTTTTGCTTCTAACCCTCCTTTCTGGCCATTTTTTTACATATGTGGAGGGGAAAGCAAGATGTTTTTCTACATTTTGATATTTTTAATCAAAATGAAATAAATACTTTAAAAATAAGAGATAAAAAGGAAAGATTGAAGGTAAAAGAGGACGAAGTTTTGAACGTTTATCCACAGTAGTGTTAAAATAAGCGTGTGTGGTGAATCCCGCAGGACGACGCCTCTCTTTCTGTAAGAGGTGCGATTGTCCCCCAGAGCTTGGGACACAGCTCGCTGGGGCGGGGGCAGATCCACACACCTGTGTGACCTCGCCCTCCAGATACACAACACCCTGCCCCCCAGGATCTTCCACACCCTTCCCGCCCTCCCTCCTGTCCACACCGCGGGGTGAAAAGTGTTTGAATGTCACATCTCAGAGGCTGGTTTGTCTTCTTGGATCTTCACGTGGATGGAGACCTCGGCTCTGCTCAGCGATTTTGAGATGTGTGCAGGTTGACACCTGCGCCATGGTTCCTAACTTCATGTGGTGGAGAAGGGTCCCGGTGCACGCGTGCAGCAGGGGCTAACCGTTTCTCAGTTGGGGAACTTCTGATGTGTCCAGTTTTTGGTGATTGTGAATATGATTATGAAAATTCTTATAACAACTTCTTGCGTGGTATGTAGTGTGTAACCTCAGGTGATGGGGTGCGCAGGCTTCAATTTAAAGTAACTGCCCGTTAGCTTCCAAAGTGGCCACGCGTTTACAGCCCCACCAGCACTGCAGGAGGGCCCCAGGAGTCCCACATTCTCAGCTGCATTTGGCTTTGTTAGTGTTTTTAATTTTAGCTATTATGGTATTTTTATTGTGGTTTTAATTCGCATTTTAAAAATAATGAGTGATACTGAACACTTTATTATATGTTTATAGGCCTATTATTATTATTATTGATGAGTTGTAGAATTTTAAAGAAGTGTATTCTGGATACCATCACATGTCAGATGTACGTATAGTGACTATTTCCCCCTAATCTATTGTTTGTCTATTTATAATGTATCCTCTAATGAACGTAAGTTTCACATTTTTATGAATTCCAACTTCTAGTTTATGGTTAGTGTTTTCTGTGGCCTAAGACAGCTTTGCCAGCCCAAAGGCAGTGAAGATATTCTCGTTTTCTTCTAGAAGGTTTACAGTTTTTACTTATACTCAGGTCTGCGACCCACTGAGTTAGCTTCCATTGCTGCCCGGCAGTGCTGGCAAAAACAGCACACGTTTCTTATCTCGCACTTTCTGTGCGCCAGCAGTCTGGGCACGGCCAGCTGGTTCTCCCCTCAGGGTGGCTCAGGGCCAGGGCCGTGTTCTCATCTGACGCTTCAGGCCCCCTCGGGTCGTTGGAAGGTTTTAGACCTTTGTAGTCGAAGGACCGAGAGCCTCAGCCTCTGGCAGCTACGGTCCAGTTGGAAGCCGCCCTCAGCTCCTAGAGCCCTGCAGTGCCCCCGGCAAGGCCACCTGCTCTCTCCGTCAGCGAGGAGAGACTCCAGCGTGGAGCTACGTCCCATCCCATCTGCTCTGTTGTGCAGGCTGGGAGCACGGCACAGGCCACCTACACTCAAGGGGGGAGGCGTGGCACAGGGCGAGAGCACCGGGAAGCCGTGTCGCCTTCACACCGCCTTGGATGAACTTGCGGGCGTGGGCAAGGGTGGAGAGCGAGAGTCGCTCTCTCCCGTATGAGGTCATTTGATCTAGCAGACAGTCCTTAAGAATGTTTTCATCTTCCGTTGAATTTCGTTAGTGTCTGTTGAACATCGATTAACTCTGTAAGTGTGGGTGAAATAGCTTGCTTAATACCTAATCTTTTTATCCTTGGTTTTACTCCCAATGGTATGGTTGTCGTTTTAACTGTCTAGCGGAGAAAATTGTTGCCTCTTCTGATAATGGCTCTACGTATTTTTGCCATAAGCATCTTTGCTCTCAGCGTTTTTGCTGCAAACGTTTTCGCTGCATAACTGACTGGCTGCAAGTCAGTTTTGCCATAAAAGATAAAATAACCAAAAATTAAAAGAGGTACATTTAAAAGGACATAATAAGAAATGAATAACAAAATTAAAAAGACTTTATTGTGAAATACAAAATATTTGAATAATATAAAATGTGTGTAGATTCATGGCGATACTGTGCTAATAACCGATTTTATTTTGTGGGTTGTACCCAAGCACCTGCCTTCCAGGTCTTTCCTTCATAGTATTTTATACTTCTCTTTGTTTGATTCATCTTCTCATTCAGAATTGCACTTTTTCTTTTTTTACTAATATTTCTTTCTTCATTAAGAGAGGTATCAGTTTCCAAATACTGGGATGGTGTTTGTAACTGAGCTCTGCATCGTGTCCTGAGGGCATCTTCCCTGCTGTGTCCTCTGGGTACACTGTCACCTGTCACATGTCCATGTGACAACTCTGCACCTTCAAATCACCAAAGAATTTGCAAACTGATGTGCTATCATTTTCTGGTAGAGTATGCAGTATGGCTTTACACTGTCTCATTTCACTCTTCCGGTAAGTTTTATCCCCATATTTTCTGCCAAGTTGATAGGCATAATTGTTATCACCCACCGTTTTAAAGCCACCACATACACTTGTCACTGTGTAGACCGTGAGGGCTTCGACGTACGTCACATGCGAACGGGAGCACTGCATCGATGGAGAAACGAAACCAAACCATCAAACAAACTGCCAGCCAGCTCTTTAATCTTTCACTGCAGAATTGCCCTGTGGCCAGTTAGTCACGTGGTGGAAGCGCTTGTGGCCAAGGTGCTTATGGGGAAAATTCTGGACGCGCCTAATAACACTTCTAAAATGTTTTACAGCCTTGTGATTCCATTATAAAACTGAGCGCTCAATGTCATTCTGGAAAATACTCAATATAATATTGTAATTGACCTCATGGTAATTACATGTAATGTGACCTCATGTAATGTGATCTCATGGTCACAGTTTTGCTTAATTACTGTATAATTTTCTCTCTAGGGTTTTAGTGAAAAAATGTAAATGAAAATTGTTAAGTCCTCCAGGATTTCATCCAAACTCCCTGGCTTGGTCAACGGGGTCTTAGCCAGCCCACTGCCCAGCTCTGTCACCCCACACTGTGTACTGCGGGTCCCGTGCTGGCCCGGGGACCACTCCTGTCCTCGTCCTGCCCCTCAGGGCAGACGCCCGCCCACCCCGGAGGCCTCCTCTGAATGCTGTCTTCTGTAACATTTCCCCTGAAATGAAGTCGGCTTCCTATCTTGGCACTTCAATAACAGGTTTTAGATACGGATGTAAAGAGCACATAGGGGGTTCCGTTCTTAAATTATCAATTTATGTGTCACCTTCTCCACTAGAATTTGAGTTCCTCGGGAGGACAGGTTTTCATCTTCATTTTTATCTTTATTCCTGAGACTCAGGCCCATCACCAGCAGAGCAGCGGCTTACTGACTCTGGGAGAAGTGCATCAGCCGTGTGTTATGTGTTACGATAGCCTTGTTACTTCTAACAACTTTGCTCACTTCCATATTGTCTCGGAATTACACTGCTTTTCCTCTGCAGGTATTTCCCTCATGTGGAGGCAACGGTGCGCATCTACAACACAGGATTCCAGGAAACTAAGCTATGCAACCGTTCTGCTTTGAAAGCATTTAAAGTGGCGAATCAGGTGTTAGAAACAGAGTGAGTTTTATGCATAAAATGTAGGCTGTAATGTAACCGAGGGTCTCTCACCGTACCAGCGCGGAAAGGGCAGCCGCGTCCACCGCTGACTAAATCGGAGGCTGGTGGCACGGCGGCCCTGGGAGTGAGAGTCTAGGGTCTGGATGGCAAAGGGGTGCACAAGGGACATCTATTTTGTGGCTTTAAAAGTTTGAGATCTGGGATCCTAAGATGTTTATATTTTCTAAGGATTCACTGCTTCAGTATTTTTATTTGGGTACACCCGTGCTATTTCAGTACTTAAAACTGCATTTTCCCAGTAATGACATATAAAAATAGGAGAGTCATAAGGCAGGGCCACTCATCACGGCGCCTCAGTGATTTTCTGCAAACAGCCGCGGGCCACGTGCAGCTCTTCTTCACAGCGTCTTGATCAGAGGAACTTCCGGCGTTAATTGCACTCCCCGCCCCCCTTCCTGCACAGGCCCATCAAGCTTCCGTCAGGAGCCTGTGTACATCTGTGCCCGTCTGCCAAGCCACTAAGTTCTTCCAGATCGTGAGGCTGAGGGAGCATGTGGGCCGGACTGTGTAAACCAGCCCACAGTTCTAGGCTTAGAAACGCGGGTCGGTATCAAATTTCCACGATTGCCTTAACTGGGAAGGAAAGTCCCGTGCGGTTCTTACTTTGCTGGTTCAGATAATTGTGACTTGTTTGTTAGTCTTTTTGCTCACGTTAGATTTTAACGGAACTAGAACACCGCACTTTAGAGCTGACAGTGACTGAGAGATTATAAAGAACCATCTCTTCATTTTCCATTTTTGATAGCCACCCGCCCCCCACTTAGAAGAGTCAGGGCCACAGAGCTAAGGTGTGGCAAAGCGCAGCAGGAAATCCAGGCTGTGGCCCTCCCTCCCCTCACTCCCGTCCGTACCCCAGCTCAGCCCGGACACGTCAGCAGACACCCTGTGGCTTGTGCTCTGCGTTCATGGAAATAGCTTTCATTTTTCTTTCCACTTTTCTAGGACCTTGAGAAATCATCCTGATGCTTCCATAGCAAGTTATCATGTTCACATACAATAAATATCTTTTTAGCCTTCAAAGTCATCCTAAAAAGGTGTCATCATGTCTTATAGAAAAATAAACAACTACAGCGAGGTTGACATGGACCCAGGGTCACACGGTGGCTTGGGAGACAGTTTTGCAGCAGAAATCCCATATCCAAAACCAGAGACTTCCCACGATAGCATAGCTGATCTGCTTTTTTCTGCCTTTCCGTCTTATTACATTTATCCTTTTGTGACATTCATTCCTAATGTTTTTGGATAATAGCATTTCATTAAAACAGCAAGTGCTTTCTGTTGACGGTAAGCTTCACGACTACCAGTAAAGGTGCGGGGCTGCTTCTATGACTCTTGCCCAGCTGTACGGAGGTGTAATTGACACTTAACACTGTGCAAGCTTAGCGCGCTGATGTGACATATGTTCCAGAATGATCTCTGCTGTAGCACGAGCTAATGCCTGCGTCATGTCACATATTTACCACCTTTTAAAGGTGAGAATATTTAAGGTCTACAATGAATTCCTAATTTCTATTCTCAGGTACATTATAAAGATTCAAGAAAAGTTTGGCAGAGACTATTGTAATATTGCTCTTACTTTCTAAAAAAAAAGGCACCAGCACTTCCTTCTGACATGTGTACGAGAAAGGGAAGAAGGGCTTAGTCTGCAGGGAGACAGAGCATGGCGGCGGGAAGGGGCGAGGCTGGAGGCCCTCGGGGCGGGTGTTGAGTGGGTCACCTGCCGCAGGCCGGGAGCTGAGCCCACGGAGCCGGCCCGACGGAGGACGGCCGTCCTGCGCACGCAGAGCAGGTGCGTCTGGATGCGGCCGTGGGCAGTTGTCACGTGGGCTCCACTCGCCTCCCCGTCCGGGGTCACAAGCCCCGCCGACTCCACCCAAGGGACACACGGAGCACACGAGCACCTGGGCGTCGGCTGCCTGGAGCCCACGGCCTCCGTGCATGGCAACCCCAGGCCTCAGGGAGGGGGACCGTTTCAGCCTCACTGGAGAGGCAGAGGTCTTTTAAAATAGTTAAAAACTCCAAATACGCAGAGAAATGCAGATTAATTATTTTTACATACGTGGTGATAAAAATTCAACTGACAATGTTTAGACGTTAAGTAGTAGAGAAAGTGATGTGTGACTGTATAACGTCAGTGCGGTTCCAGGGCAGCCGTTTAGTCACCAGAGCGGGTCACCCTGTGTGACCTTGAGGGAGTCACATGGCCTCTTTTATTGCTAGTTTCCTCTAGTGAAGTGAATTTATTCTACAGATATTAGTGAAGCACCTCCTGTGGGGCGTAGGGCTGTTGGGAATAGACGTCACCCGTCCACACAGTCCAGGCGCACAGGTACGGGGACTCCCACGAGTCCTGGGGGGATTTTGCGGGTGTGAGTGGGGCAGGCGGAGGCTCACGATGACGGGAAGGATAAGCCAGAGACGGAGTCGCTGAAGGTGACGATGAGGAGGGGCAGACGCTGAGGAGGGTCTAACCTCCGTGTTAGGGGAGAGGTTGGCAGACAGGACCACGTCCTGTGGGCGCAGAGCAGCCGTGGTGCAGAGCGGCAGAGTTGGCAGTCCTGCCTCGGTCCTATCTCTCCCTCCCGGGCTTTACAGAAGCCTCGTCCCGTGGTAAGAGACCCGCACAGGCTGCTGAGTCAAGACAAGGATGTGGGGAGGCAGTGGACACTGGAGACGGGGGGGGGGGCGGGGTGATGGTCAATCAGGAGAGAGAATGAGGGGACACAGGCCGGCCAGGTGCAGGGGAGCAGGTGCAGGGGGTCGGGGGGAGGGGACACAGGCCAGCCAGGTGCAGGAGGGGGAGGGGACACAGGCCGGCCAGGTGCAGGGGAGCAGGTGCAGGGGGTCGGGGGGAGGGGACACAGGCCGGCCAGGTGCAGGGGAGCAGGAGCAGGGGGTGCGGAGGGGACACATCCTATGAAACATGAAGCAACTGATTTGAGAAAATGCTCCTATTGTCCCCTTTTCAAGATTTAGTGGAACTTAGTGAAATCCCCAAGGAGAAGGGGGTCAATGTGAGTTTGGATGTGTTTTCCAGCTTTTCAGGAGAGCTGAGGAGACATGGGTGCATTCCACCCTATGCTCAAGACGCCTGAAGATTTCTCATGTGAAAAGGGACACAGCCTCAAAGTCCTGAGTGGGAGTGGAGGCACGTGGAGTCCTGAGGCCTGAAGTTGCTTCACGTTTCGTAGGATGTGTCTGAACTACAAGGGAAAGGGACAGTCTGCTCGTGTGGACGTGTAGTGAGCTAGGTTGTCAGGGAGGGCGATTCCTCCCACTTTGTCCTCTGTCAAGATCGTCTTAGTTATTCTAGGGCATGAGCCCTTCCACATAAATTTTAGAATAAGCTTGTGTTTGAATAAAAAAGTCCTAGTTGGGGTTTTGATGGGAATTGCATTAAAACTATAGATCAATTTGGGGAGAATTGGCATTTTGACTTCACTGAGTCTTCCAACCCATGAACATGGTTTGTCTTTCTGTTTATTTTGATATTTGATTGCTTTTTTCAGTATAATTTTCACCTTACATATACTGTATATGTTTTTAAAAGTTGTGTCTAATATATCATTTTCTTATTTGTGTAATTATTTATTTATTTATTTTTGGCTGCATTGGGTCTTCGTTGCTGCGTGCGGGCTTTTCTCTAGTTGTGATGAGCGGGGGCTACTCTTCATTGCAGTGCACGATCTTCTCATTGCGGTGGTTTCTATTGTTGTGGAGCACGGGCTCTAGGCACGTGGGCTTCAGTAGTTGTGGCACGTGGGCTCAGTAGTTGTGGCACACGGGCTTAGTTGCTCCACGGCATGTGGGATCTTCTGGACCAGGGCTTGAACCTGTGTCCCCTGCATTGGCAGGCAGATTCTTAACCACTGCGCTATCAGGGAAGTCCTATAATTTCCTTTAGAGTAGCTGTAAATGATACTGTGTTTTTAACAATGGTTTCCACAAGGTCATTGTTAGTATATAGAAATGAGATTGAGTTTTGTGGTGATAGTGTATCTCGTGACTTTGATGAATTTACTTATTAGTTCTAGGAGTTTGTTGTTGTTGTTGTGTGTGTGTGTGTGTTTGGTAGATTCCTTGGGATTTTCTAGGTAGACAGTCATGTCATCTGCACATAGGGACAGTTTGTCCCTCCAACATGTGTGTACTTTACATCTTACTCTTGCCCCGCTGTAACTGCTGGAGCTTCTGGTGGGAGCAGGCTTTCTGTCATTGTTCCCAGAGTCGGGGGAAAGCATTCAACTTTCATCAGTACGTAGGATGTTTGCTGTAAGCATTTTGTTCATGGTCTTTATCAAGTTGAGGTAATTTTCCTCTTTTCCTAAATTGGTGAGAGCTTTTTATCATAAATGTGTGTTGGTTTTTGTCAAATGCTTTTTCTGTATCTGTTGGTATCATCTAATTTTTCTTTAGCTTGTTGATATGGTTGATTGTGATATTTTGATTCTGTATAATGTAATGTGTCAATATTTGAAGATCTGCATAGCTCAGTGAACTGATGTTTCCACATGATTAATGCAGGGTGTTACAAAACCATGCATTGGTAAAGATCCATTCATTCAAAGTGGAAGATAGGCCAATAGATTTTAATTCTTAAGGTTACAAAAAGTTTGTGGATATGGTTTCAGATTCTACAACTCACATAGCCTTTAAGAAACATGCACTCGTCCTATTTTGGAGTAGCATCAAAGAAGATTATTTATGATTATCTGAAAGAACTATTAAAAATACTTCTTCCTTTTCCAACACATATCTTCAACCAAAACAACATATTGCAGCAATTTGAATGCAAAAGCAAGTATGAGAATCAGCTGTCTTATTTTAGGTTAGACATTAAGGAGATTTGAAAAATATAAAACCATGCCACTCATCTCATTAAATTTATTTTTGTTTTAGAATATATATTTTTCCAAAATAGACTATTTATGTTGAAACATAATGGATTTATTATTGTTTAAATGAATTCAAAAGTAAATGAAAAATTCTTAGTTTTAATTTACAATTTTCTAAATATTGGTAGATGTAAACTACATAAGTGAAAGCTCTTTGAGGTCCTCAATAATTTTTAAGAGTTTGAAGGGGTATTGAGACCAAAAAGTTTAGGAACTATTGTCCTATGATAGGATTACTCTGGCTTTAAATAATTTCTTGGATTCATTTTAGTAAGATATTTTTCTAAAACCTTGCCCATTTGCTAAGATTTAAAATTTATTGGCATGAAATTATTTATTGTATCCTGTATCATTTTTATTATTTGATTTTTATTGTAATTTTAAAATGTTGATACTGCTTGAAACTTATAGAAAAATTGTAAGAATAATACATGGACATACTATATAGTTTTTACCCAGATTAAAGAATAATTTTATTTTCTTTTTATACTATTTTTAATTGATTTATTGTTTATTCATATCCCTTCTTTCTTACTCTCTCTACATGTAGCTATTTGCACTTGAAATAAGGCTAGTTCAAATTGAGATGATCTGTAAGTCTAAACTACACAACAGATTTTGAAAACTTGGTACAAAAAATATAAACTTTCTCATTAAAAATTTTATATTGATTATGTGCTGAAATAATATTTTTGTATACTGGGTTAAAGCAAATATCAAAATTAAATCATTTATTTTGATTTTTAAAATGTGGCCACCAAAAAATTTAGAGTTATACATATGGCTTGAATAATATTTCTATTGAATTACATCCATATAAATTTATTTTTCAAAACCACTGAGAGTAAGTTGGAGACATAATAGCCTTTGTGCCGAAACACATTATCATGCCTTTCCTAAGGACAATGACATCCTCTTACATAAATACACACAGTTACCAAAGCCAGGAAATGTGACATTAATACATAGTGTACCATCATCTATTTGTCTAATCCACAGTTCATTTCCAATTAACATTTAAACATTTTTAATAACTATCTTCCCGTTCCAAGAAGAGGCATTTCACATAAGGATCATGTCTTCTAGTCTCCTCTAACTTGGAAGAGACTTTCTTTGTCTTGACCTTGACTTTTTGAAGAGTGCAGGTCAATTCTTTTGCAAAATTTCTTCCTTATGATTAGATGCTTTTTTGTCAGGAGTGATGTGTTCTTATTGTAGCAACACGATATTGGTTTGTTTTGATGATCTTGTTTATGTTCATAACTTGGTTAATATTCTTTGCATCAGGTTTCTCTATTATAAAGTCAGTATTTTTCCTTTTATAATTAATAAACATTTTTGGGGTGGATACCTTGTAATTATATAAATATTCATTTGTCATCAAATTTTTACCTACTAATTTTAACATCCATTGATGAACTTTGCCATTTGGAAGCATAGATTTTTACTTCCTTTCTTTAAACTCATTTATTTTTTTAATAAGTTATGAGAAATATGAAACAGTACAGATTAAAAGTGTTATCCTCAGGATTTCGGCAAATGTCTAAAAATTATACCCCTTTTCTACGTAAAGTTTTGAGCCAATAGCAGTGAAGCTATTTAACAGCTTGTTTATCTTCGTGAATCATAAAATTGTCCCTTTCATCTATTATTTTGTTTCCTGTTTATTTGGAAGAGGAGAAAGCCTGGAAATGGTCAATCATTAAGAAAAAAATCAATCTTTGTTAACTGGCCTTTAAGATTTATCATTAGTTATTACATTCAAATTTTTTAAAGTCTCAAGATATTTGTCTGATTTGTGTCCTTGCAGACACACCTGTCGGGTAAGTGTCAACACAAATAAACACCTTTTCTTTTCCTGTTGCTGGGTCGGCTCATGGCTGCATTCACGGGGCACTTATGCTGAAAACTTTCCAGTCATCTCCTGGTTAGATGAAGCTTATCTTTGACTACATTTCTCAAAAGGGCTCATGGTGACAGAACACCCCAGTTCTTGCATGTTTAACCCTGTTTTCTGTGCCTGGTACACAGGTTCTCTTATTGAACTTTTGCAAATGGTGCTCTGTTGTCTTGTACGTGGTTGTTTTTAGAAGCTAGATGTTGGTCTGATACCTCGAGGCCTTGAGGGTGTTGCCTTCACCTTTGAAGCCTGAGGTTTTACTGGCCCACATCTCAGGGGCTGTTGTTCCCCTCAGTTCCCTGTCAGGCCAGCCCTCTCCACGTGTGGGTGCAGAGACTCCTTTCCTCCCCTGGGAAGTCTCCCTAGATGACAGTTTTACACGTTTACCCTATCCCATTCCTCGGGTTCTGGTTTCTAGAGATGTCTTTCATCTGCCTTTCATCCCACTTTATTCCATTTTCATTCTTAACCCTTTTACTTCTTTACCCCATTTTCATTTTTTTGGTTGTTTTCTTGCCTTTCTTCAATGCTCTTAATTACATTTTTTTAAACATCTTTATTGGAGTATAATTGCTTTACAATGGTGTGTTAGTTTCTGCTGTATAACAAAGTGAATCAGCTATACTTATACATATATCCCCATATCCCCTCCCTCTTAAGCCTCCCTCCCACCCTCCCTATCCCACACCTCTAGGTGGTCACAAAGCACCGAGCTCATCTCCCTGTGCTATGCGGCTGCTTCCCACTAGCAATCTATTTTACATTTGGTAGTGTATATATGTCCATGCCACTCTCTCACTTCGTCCCAGCTTACCCTTCCCCCTCCCCGTGTCCTCAAGTCCATTCTCTACGTCTGCATCTTTATTCCTGTCCTGCCCCTAGGTTTTTCAGAACCATTTTTTGGTTTTTTTAGATTACATATATATGTGATAGCATACGGTATTTGTTTTTCTCTTTCTGATTTTACTCTGTATGACAGACTCTAGGTCCATCCACCTCACTACAAATAACTGAATTTCGTTTCTTTTTATGGCTGAGTAATATTCCATTGTATATATGTGCCACATCTTCTTTATCCATTCATCTGTCGATGGACACTTAGGCTGCTTCCATGTCCTGGCTATTGTAAATAGTGCTGCAATGAACATTGTGGTACCTGACTCTTTTTGAATTATGGTTTTCTCAGGGTATATGCCCAATAGTGGGATTGCTGGGTCGTATGGTAGTTCTATTTTTAGTTTTTTAAGGAACCTCCATAATGTTCTCTATAGTGGCTGTATCAATTTACATTCTCATCAACATTGCAAGAGGGTTCCCTTTTCTCCACACCCTCTCCAGCATTTATTGTTTGTAGACTTTTTGATGGTGGCCATTCTGACCGTTGTGAGGTGATACCTCAGTGTAGTTTTGATTTGCATTTCTCTAATGATTGGTGATGATGGGCATCCTTTCATGTGTTTGTTGGCAATCCATATATCTTCTTTGGAGAAATGTCTATTTAGGTCTTCAGCCCATTTTTGGATTGGGTTGTTTGTTTTTTTGATATTGAGCTGCAAGAGCTGCTTGTATATTTTGGAGATTAATCCTTTGTCAGTTGCTTCATTTGCAAATATTTTCTCCCATTCTGAGGGTTGTCTTTTTGTCTTGTTTATGGTCTCCTTTGCTGTGCAAATCTTTCAAGTTTCATTAGATCCCATTTGTTTATTTTTGTTTTTATTTCCATTTCTCTAGGAGGTGGGTCACAAAGGATCTTGCTGTGATTTATGTCATAGAGTGTTCTGCCTATGTTTTCCTCTAAGAGCTTTATAGTGTCTGGCCTTACATTTAGGTCTTTAATCCATTCTGAGTTTATTTTTGTGTATGGTGTTAGGGAGTGTTCTAATTTCATTCTTTTACATGTAGCTATCCAGTTTTCCCAGCACCACTTATTGAAGAGGCTGTCTTTTCTCCACTGTATATGCTTGCCTCCTTTATCAAAGATAAATAAGGTGACCATATGTGCGTGGGTTTTTCTCTGGGCTTTCTATCCTGTTCCACTGATCTATATTTCTGTTTTTGTGCCAGTACCATACTGTCTTGATTACTGTGGCTTTGTAGTATAGTCTGAAGTCCAGGAGCCTGATTCCTCCTGTTTTTCTTTCTCAAGATTGCCTTGGCTATTTGGGGTCTTTTGTGTTTCCATACAAATTGTGCAATTTTTTGTTCTAGTTCTGTGAAAAATGCCATTGGTAGTTTGATAGGGATTGTATTGAATCAGTAGATTGCTTTGGGTAGTATAGTCATTTTCACAGTGTTGAGTCTTCCAATCCAAGACCATGGTATATCTCTCCATCTGTTTGTATCATCTTTAATTTCTTTCATCAGTGTCTTATAGTTTTCTGCATACAGGTCTTTTGTTTCCTTAGGTAGGTTTATTCCTAGGTATTTTATTCTTTTTGTTGCAGTGGTAAGTGGGAGTGTTTCCTTAATTTCTCTTTCAGATTTTTCATCATTAGTGTATAGGAATGCAAGAGATTTCTTTGCATTAATTTTGTATCCTGCTACTTTACCAAAGTCATGGATTAGCTCTAGTAGTTTTCTGGTAGCATCTTTAGGATTCTCTATGTATAGTATCATGTCATCTGCAAACAGTGACAGTTTTACTTCTTCTTTTCTGATTTGGATTCCTTTTATTTCTTTTTCTTCTCTGATTGCTGTGGCTAAAACTTCCAAAACTATGTTGAATAATAGTGGTGAGAGTGGGCAAGCTTGTCTTGCTCCTGATGTTAGTGGAAATGGTTTCAGTTTTCCACCATTGAGAATGATGTTGGTTGTGGGTTTGTCATATATGGCCTTTATTATGTTGAGGTAAGTTCCCTCTATGTTAATTGCATTTTTATTTGAGTCTGTTCTTCCTTGTTCACCTTGTAATTTATCCTACTTTCTGAGGAAGAGTCAGGTAGACAGCAAACAGTCGACTGATTTGCAGGCTAGATACAGTCATTTTCAGTAACACATAGGTATGAAGTTCACTCCAAGACACTCTTTCTGAGGAAAGAAATTTACTTGAGCAAATATTCCAATAAATTGAGGGTTGCGAAAAAAGGGAAGCCTTGAGATCCAGAACATAATTAATCCAACCCAGGATATAATGAAGGGAATCCCCAGACTTCAGCTGTGCATCAGGTTTAGAAAACACTAGGTCCAGATTCCTTCAGGTGGATGGAGGGTTCTGGGGAAATCTCCAGGTAGAAAGGGGCTCCAGGCAGTAAACGGTGATATTGAAAAATAGAACATCTTTAAGATATGATGAAAGTTTTTTAATTAATAAAAAATAAAAAGAGAATTAGATAGTTTAAGAAAATGAAACAAAGCATTTATGGTCCTGGTATGAAAGAAATTCAAATGAGTTTAAGCGTCATGATTGTAAGCAATTTATGTAATGTGACAGTGTGTATTTGATTAAGCTTGATGCTAGGAATATTTTGCTTCTGATGCCTAAATAGTTGTCCTGTGAGGTCTTGGAGAAGGAGTGTTACTTGACTGAACGATTAATGATATTTACACAAGTATCATAAGGTAAGTGCTGGTTATGATTTTGAATTTTTCCTTATCATCCGTAGACTAAGGGTAGAAAATTTGGTTATAGTTATAGAAACCACATAACTGTTGACACCTTGACCATTTAAAATTTGGCTAAGAGATGTGAGAGGTGAAAGTGGGAGGCTTGGTTGTGAGGGTGGGATGGCCTGTATCCTCGCTGTACACAGGTGTACACTCTGTGGACCACACAAAACGAATCACAGTATAATTGTGAAGCCCCGGGACCGAGAGGTCTGCAGAGGGCTCTGTGTTCTAACCGAGGTACATTCTGTTCTTTCGCAGTAGAGAGCCACTAGGTACAGTTGGTTATAAACACGGAATCAGCCTTGCTGTTGAGAGACGCTGTCTTTGGGGTGGGCTTGTGAGTGGGGAGAGCTGAGATGAACGGGTGTTCATTTTGAGCACAAAGTCTGAACCACATACATCATCACCATGAACATCCCATTAATGTGATGATTTTTTTGTGCTAAAGGGATGCTGGCGAATGTTTAACATGATTCTGAGAGCAAGAAAGAAGTTCAATATTTGGGGCACTTTGATTAATATGAAACACTGACAGAAAGAACTGACTACAATACTTATATTTTGAATTATTACTTCCTGTCAATATGAAGTGGAATATTATTGTTGGGTCAGTTGCTGTCCTTGGTCCAGTTAACCGTGGACAAATGACATGGCAGTTCTGGCTATTACCCCGTTGGTATGGGCAAGCTCCAATGCTAGAAATTATATAGTCTAACAAGTAGTTTTGTACTTTTTAATTTGTGTATGAGATTATATCACAGAAATGTTATTCACTATGTGTATTGCAGAAGAAAACAGATTGAGAACTATTGCTGTATATATTTAGGGTTTATTCAATATGGGGACAATGTATGTGAATAAACCAGTGAAAAGAGAGGCCTTAATTGAAATTGCAAGGTCCTGGAAGGAAGCTAAGAATACCTGGGCTTGGGAAAAAAGGAGGAGGAATAGGAAGAGAACAATTTGTAAGGAAAATATCTCCTTTTGGTTTTAGGAATGATTTAAAGGATCAGAGTTTCAGCTTGTAGAAGACAGGAGAGCTGTCCTTAAGTCTGTAGAGTTATCATGTAGGAAGAGTCCACTTGTTTCTTGGCTTGCATGTTACTGAACTCGGTCCCAGGGTTGGAAGTTTCTGAAAGATTTATTTTTAGCTCAATGTAACAAAGAGCTTCCAAACTACCAAAGAAATTGATCATTTCCACCAATTAAAGTGGCTTAAAAAGAGTGCCTTGTGTTCAAAAGACAGGAATCACAGGTTACAGTGGCCATGTGTGGGGTGAGTGGTTCCACCAGTAACTCACAAGTTGCTTTACAACCCCATGACCATAGGAGTCCTGTCCCCGGACTGTTGAATTTCAAATATTTTATTATGAAAAAGTTTAAGCATATATTCAATACATAATAGATCTCCATGTACCCATCACCTAACTTCAACAGTTATCAACTCAATTCTTGTTTCAGCTCCCCACCCCCAACACATGCTCTATTTATTTTGAGGAAATCTCTGGCACGGTATACTTCTAGCTGTAAATATTTCAGTATATAGTAATATCCTCAAAAGATAAGGACTCTTGGCCATATATATTGAACCATACTTTATTGAGGTGTAATTTACACACCCCTGGCCATAGTCTTTTTTTTTTTTAATATTCAGAGAAATTTTTTAATTAATTAATTAATTTTTGGCTGTGTTGGGTCTTCGTTTCTGTGCGAGGGCTTTCTCTAGTTGTGGCAAGCGGGTGCCACTCTTCATCACGGTGCACGGGCCTCTCACTATCGCGGCCTCTCTTGTTGTGGAGCACAGGCTCCAGACGCGCAGGCTCAGTAGTTGTGGCTCATGGGCCCAGTTGCTCCACGGCATGTGGGATCTTCCCGGACCAGGGCTCGAACTCGTGTCACCTGCATTGGCAGGCAGATTCTCAACCACTGCACCACCAGGGAAGCCCTGGCCATAGTCTTGATACGTAAGACAAATCCCTCCATTTCTTGCCATGTTTTCCTTCTACCACCTTAGTCCAACCACCATTAACTCTCTCCTGGACCACTTTCGCATGACTGCCTCTTGTCCGCCCAGCAGCCAGACCATCTTTCTGAAACATCAGTCAGACTGTGTCATTCTTCTCCTACTCCCTGTGGTGGCCATCCCACTGCCTAGAACAAGATAAGAGCTTCGCACTGTGGCCTCTCAGACCTGCCCAGGCCCCGCCTCCACCCACTCTCCTCCTGGTCCAATAAGCTCCACCCGTGTAGGCGTAGTTTAACATTTCCCAATCATTTCTGTTTCACACCAAGCCGTCTACTTTAGGACTTCTGCCCTTGCTCTTCTTCCCGACTAGAATGATTTTCCAGAAATTTTCTCATGAACAGCTTCCTGTCTTTCAGATCTCAGTTCCTTAATCATGTCTTCAGAGAGACCTCTGACCACCTGATCTGAACAGTCTTCTCTCTTATTCTCCGTCCTATCGCCCCGTTTCAGCCTCCATAGCACACAGTTCTCTAAAAGAAGCCTGTCTATGCACGTGTCCACCCTCTTACTGGCTGCTTCTCTGCACAGAATAGGAGCCACATGAGAAGGGGTTTGCATGCCTGTCTTGTTTAATATCAGGGAGAAAGGTGTTAGGGCAGCTGGACTGTCATCTGTTTCCCTCTAGGTTACTGGGAACACACAGGGGCCACTCGGGAGAAAGAAGGCAGGTAGGCTGGACTGTCTCTGTCACCAAGGCAATATCCCATCTCCTGGTACATAGACTCATGGTATTTGCTGGGAAGAGAGTCTTAATCTATGTGATGCTTTTAGCAGGATGTCTCTGGGTTAGGATTGCGTGGGGTAAGTAAATCAATGATCTATGGATCTGTGAGCCATGGCTCCCTCAGAAACGTCTACAAGCTGCACAAATACCTGAGGTATGAAATGGAGATATTCCATAGCCTGAAGTTTCCCCGCTGTGTGAACTGACCCTGTGCTTGGCCCAGAGGCCCGGGAGGGAAGGAGGCGCAGAACTTGAGTCTGCTTTTTCATGCCTCTTGATGGCTTCATCCTTGAGATTGCTAGTGAAACCTGATCCAGGGTAAGATCTCTGATTCCTGTGAGTCCAGTTTGAATATCTGATCGATTTGTTGGCTCCACTGTCTGATGCCCAGAGCCTACAGCACTGCTTGGCTCGAAGAGCAAAATAAATCCTTGCTTGTGAATGAGCACAATCAAATATCTTGGGGACGGTCAACTGGAATTAAAAGAGCCATCTTTTTTGTAGCAGTTTTCTTCATTTTTAAACAATCCATGTTACATGTTTTATTAGTTCCATACTTTAAATGGGATACTCAGATATAAAGAAATATATCCAGATTAATAGTGACAGTGGCTAGAATCAAGGTTCATAAAAATAACTGCCGTACTTTGGAAAATGCTCCCTTGCAAGCGTGTGATGACTATGTGTGGGTGTCGCGGTGGCCGTGTGGGACTGATGAGGGCTATGTCGGGCCTGGCGGTGCTGGCGTCCCACAGAACACACGGTCGGTGCGGTCCTGCTGTACGGCTTATCATTACATTTTTAAAAGCTTCTCCACAAGGGAATCTTAAAAGAAAAATTCCTCAAGTTAGAAACCACAGAAGCTTTCGCTCTCATTTGAACTATCAGCACAGAACTTCACTTTTGCTCTTTTGAGTCTGTTTTTGTTACTGGCACAGAAGGATACTTTAATATTTTCCAGAAATGAAGGCTTGCAGGCACGCTGGCAGCTTCTGGATTTGCTTCTGTAAAGTGATCCCTCAGTCTTGTGTGTGGTTGTTGGTCCTGATTCCTTTAGATGAAAGTATTTGGGAAAGGTATTGGATTAAATGGAGACAAAAATCTGAAATAATGTTGCTATTTCCTGCTGGAAGCAACTATTCCAACGTGGATGTATTGGGCATGAAAACTAAACAGTAATTGCTTTTAGTTATCATGAACAAGTCACACAAATCTATATAGAAAACTGCATTCTCTGAAGTTCATCTTTGGCCTCCTTCATTGCCCTTTCCTAACTTGCCAAGTTTTGTATTATCCTGACTTCAAAAAAGATGGAAATTTCTCAAGTATGGGTGGTCTTGTTTCAGGCAGATAGCACATTGTTAAATTACTACACCACATTTTAACCAGAGCACAGTTGTTTTAAGCTATATTAAGTACATCTGGGTAACAGTTAGTAAGTTTCATTTCCAAGCATAAGGTGAACTACTGGAAAATATCTTATTGCTTTTAAATTTTGCCTTTGCTTTCCATGATTTATGTCAGATTATAAAAGAAAGAAAGAAAAAAGAGCTTCTGATGGATGAGTCTGCTTTTCCCCCTGTTGCTGAATTTAAGAATTTGAAATAGTTCATGGTCTCCTTTATGAATATAAATAGTTCATGAGGTCTCCTCTCATGCCTTTTAATTGTCAAGCCCAAGAAAATCTAATAATAGATCTTTGAGCTTTAAAGAAAATTATGAAAAGGGAATATGGGCACTAAGTAGTGCTACCTTATGCTTGGCATGTCAGGAGACCTATGCTCAGACTTTGGTTCTGAACAGAGTCTATTTGCTGCTCCTCAAGTTCTCTGTGATTGATGGCAATGTATTAGCTCACAATCCTGCCAGGGATGGGAATTACATTTATAGCCTAAAGAAAATAAGTGACCTATTGAAAATTATGGAGCTAGTTCATAGCAGAGCACATGTTATAAGAGGCCTCCAGAATCCTAGGTGTGTGTTTTCCCACTCTACCATGGTAGCCTTTCAGTACAATTTAGAATTTTACTTGTGAATGATTAGCTATCTTAATTTTTAGATAAGTCATCTTATAAAATTATACTTTAAATAGTTCACAGAAGAATTAAAAAGATATTCATAGATATCTTTTACATTAAAATATTCTTATAGATGAGTAGAAAATACAAATGATTTCAAGTTTTACCTGGATGAGAAATTTGTATATCCAGACATTAGAGTATATGAAGTTACCAAGGAGGGAATTTAAGATATTAGATTTGCCTGTCTCCTGCAGGCACCTGCATCGAATCCATGAACCTGGGTCAGGGCTACACGTGTGTGCAGGGCGCTAGGAAACCGCCTCCTGGCCTCTGCCTGGAGATCAAGAGGTGGCCGATTCCCTAACATGGGGAGGGTCTTCAGAAGGTGCTCAGTGATGAGAAAACATGACAAATATCCTTTATGGACGACAGACAAAAGTCTTCGCTAAGTGAGTGCATGTGCGTGTGATGCCGCGATAGTGGGATTACACAGAGGAGGCTGAACAGTTTCCTCTGTGCTTCTCCTGCAGTTTGGTAGTGATGTGGGGACATTATTCTGTTCATATCTGTTAGAAGGGAGAACGTTTGAAGATGCTTGTTGTAAAATCAAGGATTTTAAAATGTAGGTGGTGGTAATGTGTACTTGTTTCCCCACTAAGAGTTAATATCGCAAAAGTCTTTGTTGGTCCAAGGAGGGACACAGCAAGGATGAGCTCCAGCAGGAAAACGTACAAAGGCTGAAGGTCATTGTTAATTGCAGAAAACATCATTGCTTCCTAACTCTTTCACATAAATATGTAAATATGAGCATGTGAAAACTGACCTAAGGAAACTGGCAGCAATCACTTTTATTAAAATATTGAAGTCAAGAGAATATAATTTTATGTATCAAATGTAACACATTCAAACTTTCATACATTCATTCAATCAAAATTATTTAGTGCCATGAAAAACAGTAACAGACAGGCTGGCGAGATCCTTGTTTTCATGAAACTCAATCTAGTAAAGAACACAGACAGTAAATGTGAAAAAACCAAAATAATGCTGGCCAGTGTTAGGGTCTCTGACAAAAGCAGTGAGATTTGGTGTGGAGGGGCTCTCACGAGTGGGGACTATGAAATCAAAGCACAAATAAACTCTCTAAAATGCAAAAGACGTTGCTGTTATTTCAGAAATCATGGGTGTGTGAGTGTGTGTGTGTGTTATGTTTTAGGTAGGTTTGTAACACTTCGCAGAAAAATAATTCTCTAATCATAGACTTTAGACCTGTGTCTCAGGACAACGTTAAAATTCAACCTTTTGGTAAGCGATGTATTATTTTTATCTGATTCACAGAATAGAGAGGTAGAAGGCATCGTAAGCGGGGTAGTGGGGAGGCGCGGCCGCTGGACCTCTGACCCCCTTCAAGACAGAGCTGTTCTTTACCAGCAGCGAACACCAGGCTCACACACCCTGGAACCAAGTCCCTAAGGCGAGAGCCCAAAACCTGTGTTGGGTTTTTGCACAGTTGAGGCCATTTCCTCCCCCCGTAAAAGCCAAACGGGTACATGTGTTGTGAGGCAGACGTGGGGACCGACGTGTGTGCGTAACTCACGGAGAATACATGCGTCTGTGCATCTGGGTCCAGAGAACCAGAACTTTGTGACAGGAGGGCTTGAGGCCGCGGAGGCGAGGTCCCCCCTGCAGCTTGGGGACCGTCGGTGTGCTGGGCCCCGCGTCTCCAGTGACGTCTCTGTAGCTGTTTGTACTTGCAGCTTTTGAGCCCTGGCCACGGAAGATGGTTCGTATTATATTTAACGGTTGTTGATCTAATATCTGGCAAGTGCGAGAGCTCTGCTCCTGACGGTCTGGCGGGGCCCTGAGCTCTGCGCTCCCTCGCCGCTGCGGCCTCCAGCCCCGAGCAGCTGTGGTCACGTCACAAGAATGTGACAGTGGGACTGTAGCTTCAGTCCTGCTCAGTTTCTTTGTAAATGATTTATAAGCCCAACTTGCAAAAAATCTATCTTTAAATAAGTTGCAGCACTGGAGTTATGTTCAACACGCAGGATTCCTATTACACGTAATTCTGTTATTACTGGTTATGGTACAGTCCTAACAAAGTCTGTGAATTATAAAAATATGGCAACTTTTTTTTTTTTTTGCATTTAAGGATAAATGGTGTTCAAGAGAACAGAATACCAAAGGAAAAGGTACAATAACAAAAGTTTCCACATATAAAGCCCACAGACTTTACTGCAAGTGTGCTGGTGGTAATCTCCCTGAATTTTTAAGGTGGTGGCCCATTTAAACGGGCTTTGTCCAAAGCTCACTGCTTTCATTTACTTACTGAAGGACAAGCCAGAGTTGAATTAAAAAGTGGATCATTGCTCTGATATAATGAGTGTGGTTTGTCCATGATTAATAAAAACCTCTATTCTTAGTATAATTTGTAGAATATGAAGTCATTTTATGGGACATTTAAGATACAGATACACAAAAATATGTTGGTGGAATTTTTTTTTTTACTTCAGAGGTGATATTTCTAAATGCGTGCCCACTTTTAAAGGAACAGTATATATTATTTTGGAAAATAGAAAATATACGTGAACAAAACAAAGCGAACAAACAAAAGGGAAAAACAAAAGCTCTTAGTTATTAGGTGCTCACACCCGGAAGTAAGCGCTGTTGACATGTTAATGTTTACACTTTGAGATTTTTTTCCTGAATATGTGTGTATATAACACATGCACATGCATATGTACATAGGAATATGAGATCCTATTGCAGATACTGGCTTTTAGTCTAATTTTTCAGGTAATCAGCTTTGATGTTTGCGTCTAGTTCTCATACGTGGGGGCCCCATGGTTCATGTGTTCAGTCTTCTGGTGCTGCATTCAGACTGCTTCTTGTTGTTTTGCTGGGATGTACAATGCTATCATGAACACCTAGAAGATGCATATTTATACTTGTGTGATTATTTCCCTACAATAATTTTTAGAAGTGTAATTGCTGAGTCAGTTCCCTCACTTTTTTAACAGCTTTCGATAAATATTGCCAAATTTTCTCCAAAAAGGTAGGGCCAACATATATCTGCTAGTAGAGTGTGAAGAAACTATCTACATCAAAAAATAAAAATTATTATTTAAAAAATATTTGTTAGCCCAGATCACAGGCCTATGCCCAAACTGTAAGGGCCTAGGAGAGAGAGTAACTTACAGTTTCCATTCTTGTGAATGGAGTTCCTCATTTTTGCCTCCACAACTCACGAAGGGGCTTCTCCAAAGCAGAAAGAGTCTCAGTTATTAGACAGCAAGAAAGGGAACTGTGCTTAGTATCTTGGGCATGTATTTCATTTTTCTGTGAATTATTTGTTCACCCTTTAAATTATTTTTTCATTAAAATACCTTTTTTGGGGCTTCCCTGGTGGCACAGTGGTTAAGAATCCGCCTGCCAATGCAGGGGACACGGGTCCGAGCCCTGGTCCGGGAAGATCCCACATGCCACGGAGCAACTAAGCCCGTGCGCTACAACTACTGAGCCTGTGCTCTAGAACTCGCGTGCCACAACTGCTGAGCCTGTGTGCCACAACTACTGAAGCCTGTACGCCTAGAGCCCGTGCTCCATAACAAGAGAAGCCACTGTAATGAGAAGCCCGTGCACTGCAATGAAGAGTAGCCCGTTTGCTGCAACTAGAGAAAGCCCGCGTGTAGCAACAAAGGCCCAATGCAGCCAAAAAATTTTTTTTTAAATACCTTTTTTTCTCTTTAACTATTAACCTCTTTCCATATGTGAGCAATATTTTTTCTCAATTTATGATATTTAAAAAAATTCCAAGATCTGTTTTTTTTATTAAACTTAGGAGAACTGCCCCCAAGATTACATATTCATTGATATTTCCCTAATTTTGTTTCATATTTATATACTTTGTTCTTATATTTTTTTAAATTTTATTTAAAATATAATCCTTGAGGATTATATCTGTATGTATGGTATGAGGTAAGGCTATTACCCATTTATTTTTCTTCTAAAGGATTATCTAGGTACCCCAATTACTGATCATTTATTTCTTACTGATTTAAAATTCCAAATCCTTCATATAATGTTCTTGGGTCTGTTTCTTAACATTATTTTCCATTCCAACACAGTCCACTGATTTTGATTATGTAGCTTTATAATAACTATTCCTCAGTATCCTTTTAAAAACATTTTACTTAGTTGTTCTTTAAAAATAATTTTATTATGCAAAGTTCCAAATATATCCAAAAGTAGGGAGAATGCTCTAATGAACCCACTGTTACCATGGCCAGCTACAAGTTTATCAACACTGAACCAGTCTATTGATATTATTTATTCCAACCCCTAACCTCAAGATCATTTTGAAGCAAATCCCAGATGTTATTTCATCTGTAAATATTTTAGTATGTATTTTTATTAGATATTTTTATTGAGGTACAATTTACATGACTTAAAATTCATCATTTTCAACTGTGCAATTCAGCTGGTTTGAGCATTTTTGTATATTGTACAACTATCACCACCCATCTGTTCCAAAACATTTTTATCATCCCCAAAAGAGGCCCCATACCTATTATAATCAGTGTCAATTCCGGCACCCCCAACCCCCTGGCAGCCACTAATCTACTTCTGGCTCTTTGGCTTTGCCTTTTCTGAATATTTCATATAAATGGAATCTTACAGTATATGTCCTTTGTGTCTGGTCCTCTTCATTTAGCATGATGTTTTCAAGATTGTATCAGTGTTTCATTCCTTTTTATGGCTGAAAAATATTCCAGTATGCGTATACCACATTTTGCTTATGTATTCATCTGTTGAGGGATTTTTGTGTTGTTTCTACTTTTTGACTATAACAAATAATGCTGCTGTGAAGAGTCATATACAAGTTTTTCTCTAAACATATCTTTTCATTTCTCTTGTATGTATATGTAGGAGTGAAACTTCTCAGTCATATGGTAATTCTATTTTTTAGAAAGTTTGAGGAACTGCCAAACTTTTATACAGTGGCTGCATTATTTTAAATTCCTATAGCAATGTGAAAGGCTCCTGATTTTTCCACATCTTTGCCAACACTTATTATTTTCTATTTTCTTTTTTTTATAGCTATTCTAGTGGGTGTGAATGGCATCTCATAGTTTTTATTTGCATTTTCCTAGAGATTAATGATGTTGAACACCTTCTCATGTGCTGGTTGGCCATCTGTATATCTCTATGTCTTTTCTGGAGAAATTCCTTCCTTTGGAGATATTCTATTCCAATTCTTTGGAGAAATTTTATTTAAGTCCTTTGTCCATTTTTAAACTGGGTTATTTGACATATATTGTTTAGTTTTAATATTTCCTTATATATCCTGGATATTGGACCTTTATCAGATATTTAACTGGCAACTATTTCCTCCCATTCTGTGGGTTGTCTTTTTACTTTCTTTATAAAATCCTTTAATACACAAAAATCTTTCATTTTAATGAAGTGCAATTTGTCTTTTTTTCTTTGGGTGCCTGTGATTTAGGTGTCATATCAAAGAATCATTTGCCAAAGCCAAAGTTATAAAAATGTACCCCTGTGTTTTCTTCTAAGAGTTTTGTAGTATTAGCGCTGACATTTAGGTCTTTGATTCATTTTGAATTAATTTTTCCCTATGGTGTGAGGTAGGGGTCCAAATCCATTTTTTGGCCCGGGGATATGCAGTTATCCCATACTGTTTGTTGAAAGGATGATTCTTTTCCTCCATTGAATGGTCTTGGAAACCTTGTCAAAAATCAATTGACCATTGATTCTGCGTGTATTTTTGGGCTCTCAGTTCTATTCCATTGTTTTAAATATCTATCCCTATCCCACTACCACACTGTCTTGGTTACTGTAGCTTTGTAGTAAGTTTTGAAATTGAGAAGTGTGGGTCTTCCAACTTTGTCCTTTTTCAGGATTGTTTTGGCTATTCGGGTCCCTTGCATTTCATATGAGTTTTAGGATCAGGTTGTACTTTTGTGCATAAAAAGAAATTGGAATTTTGATAAGGATTGCGTTGGATCTCTAATTCAATTTGGGGGGTATTTGTATTGTAACAATATTGTTTTCCATACCATGAATACGGGATGTCTCTTTATTTATTTATCTATTTACTTATTTTTATGGATTGTATGGTAGTTTTATTTTTAATTGTTTGAGGAACCTCCATAGTAGCTATACCAACTTAGAATACCACCAACAGTGCATGAGGTTTCCCTTTTCTCCACATCTTCACCAACACTTGTTATTTGTTGTTTTTTTGATAATAGCCATTCTGAGAGGTGTGAGGTGGTATCTCATTGTTGTTTTGATTTGTATTTGTCTGATGATTTGTGATACTAAGCATCTTTTCATGTGTCTGTTGGCCATCAGTATGTCTTCTTTGGAAAATGTCTATTCAGATCCTCTGCCCATTTTTTAATCGGGTTGTTTTTTCTTTTGATGTTGAGTTGTATGTGTTCTTTGTACATTTTAGATATTAACCCCTTATTGGAAATATATTTTGCAAATATCTTCTCCCATTCAGTAGGCGACTTTTTCATTTTGTTGATAGTTTCCTTTGCTGTGCAAAAGCTTTTTAGTTTGATACAGTCCCATTTGTTTATTTTTGCTTTTGTTTCCCTTGCCTGAAGAGACATATCCAAAAAAATATTGCTAAGACTTATTTAAAAGAGAGAACTGCCTATGTTTTCTTCTGGGAGTTTTATGATTTTAGGCCTTATATTTAAGTCTTTAATCCATTTTGAGTTTATTTTTGTATATGGTGTGAGAAAGTAGTACAGTTTTATTCTCTTTCTATTTATTTAGATCTTATTTAATACAACAGTGTTCCATAGTTTTCACTGTAAAAGTCATACACATCTTTTGTAAAATTAATTCTAATGAATAAGCTAATTGTTAAACTAATTAATAAAACTAGTATTTTATTCTTTTTGATGCTATTTTAAATTGAATTGTTTTCTTAATTTAATTTCAGAATGTTCACTACTAGTATATAGAAATGCAACTAATTTTTGTATATCCATCTAGTATGCTGAAATCTGGCTGACCTAGTTTATTAGCTATAACAGATATTTTTAATGGATTTTTGAACTTTCAATATATAAGCTCATGCCATGTGCAAATAGAGATAGCTTTGTGTCTTCTTTTCCATTGTAGACGGGTTTTATTTCTTTTCCTTATCTAACTGTTCTGGCTGTAACCTCCAGTACAATGTTGTATAGAAATTATGAGAGCAGACATCCTTGTCATGTTCCAAATCTTAGGCAAAAGTGTTCAGTCTTTCACCATTAAGTATGATGTTAGGGACTTCCCTGGTGGCGAAGTGGTTAAGAATCTGCCTGCCAGTGCAGGGGACACGGGTTCGAGCCCTGGTCGGGGAAGATCCCACATGTTGCAGAGCAACTAAGCCCGTGCACCACAATTACTGAGCCTGCACTCTAGAGCCCGCGAGCCACAACTACTGAAGCTCGCGTGTCTAGAGCCTGTGCTCTGCAACAAGAGAAGCCACCGCAATGAGAAGCCCACGGTCCGCAACAAAGAGTAGCCCCCACTCGCCACAACTAGAGAAAGCCCATGTGCAGCAACAAAGACCCAATGCAGTCAAAAATAAATAAATAAATAAATTTATTAAAAAAAGAAAAGTATGATGTTAGCTGTGAATTTTTCATAAATGGCCTCTATCAGGTAGAGGAAGGTCTCCTCTATTTCTAGTCTGTTGAACGTTTTTATCATGAAAGGGTGTTGCATTTTTTTCAATTTTTTCTGCATCTATTGGGATGATCATATGTTTATTCTATTGATATGATGTATTACATGAATTGATTTTTCGGTTCTACTAACTGGGATAAATCTCACTTGATTATAATGTATAACCCTTTTTATATGTTGTTGCATTCAGTTCTCCTGTATTTTGTTGAGGATTTTTGCCTCTATATTTATAAGGGATATTGCTCTATAATTCCCTTTCCTTGTGATGTCATTGTCTGGCTTTTGTATAAGAGAAATACTGGCCTCATAGAATGAGTTATAAAGTATTCGCTTCTCTTCTGTTTTTTTGGAAAATTTGAGAATGATTGGTATTAATTCTTCTTTATATTTTTAGCAGAATTCACCAATAAATATATTGAGTCCTCAGTGTTTCTTTGTTGGAAGTTGTAATTATCATCATCATCATCATCACTCAGTCTTCTTAGCTAATAGGTCTATTACTTCTTGAGTCAGTTTTGGTAGTTTGTGCATTTATAGGAATTGTTCCATTTCATCCAGGCTATCTGATTTGTTGGCATACAAATGTTCATGGTGTTCCCTTACAGCCTTTTTCATTTCTGTAAGGTCAGCATAATGTCTCCTCTTTCATTCCTTAGTTTGTGTCTTCTCTCTCTCTTTTATACATTGCTTGCCCATCAACATAGATTTATATTTATTATTTATAATTATTGCTTTATGTATCTGTCTTTTATATCAGATTAAAAATACAAGGAGTTACAAACAAACATACATTTATTCTTTTATATTTACCTATTTAGTCTCCTTTACTGGTTCTCTTTATTTCTTCATGTGGACTCGAGTTATTATCTAGTGTCTTTCTATTCAGCCTGAAGGGCTCCCTTTAGCATTTGTTGTAGGGTATGTCTGCTCATGACAGACCCTTTTAATTTTTATCTGCAGGTTTCTTAATTTCTCCTTCTTTTTTTTTTTTCTGGCCACACAGCACGGCATGCAGGATCTTAGTTCCCTGACCAGGGGTTGAACCTGTGCCCTCTTGCATTGGAAGCATGGAGTTTTAACCACTGGGCCGCCAGGGAAGTCCCCTCTCCTTCATTTTAAAGGGTAGTTTTTCTGGATATAGAGTGGTTGCAATGTTTCTTTTCTTTCAGCACTTTCAATATGACACCCCACTGCCTTTTGGAATCCATGGTTTCAGATGTTAATGTCATTTGTGATAACTTGTACATGATGGATTGCTTCTGTCTTGCTGCTTTCAAGATCATCTCTTTGTTTTTGTCTTCGGATAATTTCATTATGATGTATCTAGGTGTACATCTATAAATTTATTCTACTTGGAGTTTGTTGAGCTTCTTGAATGTATAGAATAATGGTTTTCATCAAATTTGGGAATTTTTCAGCCAATATTTTTTGAAATATTATTTCTGACTCTTTCTCTCTCTCCTCGCCTTCTGGGACTCCCAGTATGTGTAATGCTGGTACATCTGATGGTGTCCCACAGGTTTCTGAGGCTCTTCTCCTTTTTCTTCATTCTTTTTCTTTCCAGCCCTCAGATGGGTACTCTATTGACCTAGCTCAAAGTTCATTGATTCTTCTGCCAACTGGAGTTGCTGTTGAATCCCTCTGGTGAGTTTTTCATATCAGTTATTGTACTTTTTTTTTATCCTTTTTTTTTTTTTTTTTATTAATTTTATTTATTTATTTATTTATTTATGGCTGTGTTGGGTCTTCGTTTCTGTGCGAGGGCTTTCTCCAGCCGTGGCAAGCGGAGACCACTCTTCATCGCGGTGCGCGGGCCTCTCACTATCGCGGCCTCTCTTGTTGCGGAGCACAGGCTCCAGACGCGCAGGCTCAGTAATTGTGGCTCACGGGCCGAGCTGCTCCGCGGCATGTGGGATCTTCCCAGACCAGGGCTCGAACCCGTGTCCCCTGCATTGGCAGGCGGATTCTCAACCACTGCGCCACCAGGGAAGCCCTATTGTACTTTTTAACGTCAGAATTTCTATTTCGTTCCTCTTTATAATTTCTCACTCTTTACTGATAATTTCTATTTGGTGAGACATCATTCTCAAACTTTCCTTTAGTTTTTAGGCATAGCTTCCTTTTGCTCCTTGAACGTATTTGCTCCGTGGGTCTAGACAGCCTCCCGTGTGCACTTCCTCAGCGACAGTTTCTATTGTTTGCCTCCTTTTCTGTGTATGGGTCACACTTTCTTGTTTCCTTGCATGATTCATACTTTTCTTTTTTTGTTGAAAACGGGTTATATGAACATTATAAGGTGATCCCTCTAGAAACCAGATTCTCTCCCCTTCCCAGGATAACTTTTTATTGCTGCTTACAGCAGGCATTTTTATTTGTGTTTTACTGACTTTCTGGATGAGTTCTGTAAATTCTGTATGTATTATTTGTCATTTGTAGCCGTTGACGTCTCTATACAGTTAACTTAGTTGTCAACTAATGATTGGACAGAGATTTCCTTAAATGTCTGGAACCAAATTATTTCCCAGTCTTTGAACAGGAGCTCTGTGTGTGTGTGTGTGTGTGTGTGTGTGTGTGTTTGAACACGCCTTCAGTACTCAGCCAAGAAGTATACAACTCTGTCTTAGCTTCACTCCTTCACTGAGCCTCAAGATCAGAACAGAGGTGAGAACTTAGGTCCTTTTTGGACCTTTCCTGAGCCTGTGCACAGTGTAGGCGTGCACAAGGACTTCTCAATTCCCAGGACTGTGGCAATTCCCTTCTCTAGCCTTTCCTTCCAAGGTTTTTGGTTTGTGAGTTTTTTGCCCCAAATGTTATCTATCATCCAGGCAGCAGCAAGGAAAGCATTAGCCTGTAACAGTTTTAGACAAATGCTTTAGCACGGGCCGGTTCTGCATCAGGTAAAACAAAGACAAGCCTTTTGAGCCAGTCTTCCAGGGAGACATCAGATAGGTCAAAATAAATGATTAAAATTCTTGTAAATGAGGTCTGTTCTGCTCCATCCAGTATAGGAGATGCAGTGAATTATTTTCACGGCTACCACTGAGCAAGGGAGTTGGCAATGGGAATGGGGTGACTCAGACACCAAAAATCTCGTGGTTCTCACTGAGATTCAGCTGTTTTGTTGAGTAAATGTTCTTATGGTTCCTATAACCCTTTGATTAATTTTCCGACTTCTGAAAAAAAGCGAATTCTGACAGTTCAGGCCAATTTTTCATTGCTTTTATGGAGGGGCAGAAGTTGGAGTTTCTTATTTTTCTGCTGCTTTCTCCTTACTCTTGTGACTTATTTCTTCAGCTGAATGTCAGAGTTATTTATTCATATTGAGGTTTTGACTTAGATTACATTCAATTCATAGATCAATTTTCAGTGAATTGAGGTCTTTATAATTTTGAAGATTTCATTCAAGAACATGATATGCTTTTCTGCTTATGTGTCTCTTTGTAAGTTATTTAAAAATATATAGTTCTTTTACAAATTTTAAGTTTATCCCTTCTTTACTTTTATTTTATTTAAAATATTTATAATAGATAAGTATATAATAAATATGTATGCATATTTATATTTATTTTATAATAATGAAATAGTCCATGAAGTCTATTTTTCTATTATATTTCCTAAGAATATATTGTTGGTATGAGAAAAAGCTGTCAACTTGCAGATAATTCTTTCATTCAATATTTTTATTCACATGGCATCCTTGATATTTTTTAAGTAAACACGCAAAGAGTGATAATTTTGACACCTATTTCCAAATTTATGCTCCTTATTTTATTCTATTCCAATATTTTATTAGATAACATTCCCAAGTACTATTATATCAGTGTGGTGGTAGCAAGCATTCTTGTTTGATTCTGACATGTTTTAGATGTAGCTTTTAAAATTATAAAACAATAAATTTCTAATGATAGAGAAGTTTCAGTAACCATAGATATGATATATATGAGTTTAGCAGAAATATCTGCAGAGTTCAAAAATTAAGCATGCTTCTTATTGTTGGCTTGAATTTTCTCTCACTGTTTATAAGTAGAATCTTGTTTCACTATTATTCTTTCCCCCTTTTCTTTTTTATTGTGAAATATAATATATTGAAGACATGTATATAAAACAAATGTGTACACCTCAGTGATTTATCATTGAGCATTGTTCCAATAGGTACAGAACCTATTTCCATTTCCATATTTCCAATGGATATTGGATATTTCCATTTCCAATGGATATTTCCTATATCCATTTCTCCAAAAATATATTTGGTATTCTAGCTTTTATGATCATCACCTCCTTGGCTTTATTTTTAATTTTAAAAACATATATCCTTGGGGCTTCCCTGGTGGCGCAGTGGTTGAGAATCTACCTGCCAATGCAGAGGACACGGGTTCGAGCCCTGGTCTGGGAGGATCCCACATGCCACGGAGCAGCTGGGCCCGTGAGCCACAACTACTGAGCCTGCGCGTCTGGAGCCTGTGCTCCGCAACAAGAGAGGTCGCGACGGTGAGAGGCCCGCGCACCGCGATGAAGAGTGGCCCCTGCTTGCCACAACTAGAGAAAGCCCTCGCACAGAAACGAAGTCCCAACACAGCCATAAATAAATACATTTAAAAAAAATACTTAAAAAAAAATGACTCCCTTCTTTATAAAAAAAAAAAAATCCCTAAAGCATATATATATTCTTGTTTTTGAACTTTTTATACATGATACACAGTATATTTTCCTTTGTTTTTATACTTACAAATAATGCTGTCTTGCACATTCTCACACATGTCTCTGTTGTTTATGTAACTAGGGCAGGAATTGATGGGTCATAGGCTTGTGTATTTTTAACTATAGTAAATAAAGCCAGTTTTCCAAAAATGTTGTGCCGATTTAAAGACCCATCATCCCTGAATGAGATTTTTCAGTAGCTCCATATACTCACCAACACTTAGTGTTTTTTTTTAAATTAATTAATTAATTTGTTTTTATTTTTTGCTGTGTTGGGTCTTCGTTGCTGTGCGTGAGCTTTCTCTAGTTGTGGCAAGTGGGGGTTACTCTTCATTGTGGTGGGCAGGCTTCTCATTGCGGTGGCTTTTCTTGCTGCGGAGCACGGGCTCTAGGCGTGCAGGCTCAGTAGTTGTGGCACGTGGGCTCAGTTGTTGTGGCTGGCGGGCTCTAGAGCACAGGCTCAGTAGTTGTGGCTCTCAGGCTTAGTTGCTCCGCGGCATGTGGGATCCTCCTGGACCAGGGCTCGAACCCATGTCCACTGCATTGGCAGGCGGACTCTCAACCACTGCGCCACCAGGGAAGCTCCTCGACGTTAAATTTTAACACATGCTATTTCTCCATCTATTGAAATGATCATGTGTTTTTTTCTCTTTTTTAAACTAACCTTTATTCTTAGAGTAAATCCAGCTTGGTCTTAATGTATTACACTTTTAATATACTGAGGGATTTATTTGGATAATAATTTATTTTGCATTTAAAAAATTTATGTTCACAATTGAGTGGGGTATATATATAATTTTTTTCTTATAAGACTTTTGTTAGTTTTTCATTGTGTAGGTGTTGATTTTATTGTTTTCTCTCTTAATTCAACCTGAAGTAAAGTGAGTCTTATCTAGATCTGGAATTTGTCAACAGTCAGACTGTGTGGACTGCCAATTGACCATCACTTCTTCATTAGTTATCTGTCAAGTAGCTCTGAGATAACAGCTAGAAGCTACTGGGAAATGCACTGTCCAGTGGGGGCTCTGCTGGACAAAAGGGTTTCCCATTTCTTACCTGTGCTCTCGGGCACCTTAATTCTCAGAGTGGTAAGAACAGAGAAAATGTCCAGCTTTTTTATTGCTGCCTCTGTATCTTTTAGTACAGGACCTGGCAAATAGTAGACCCTTGATATATAGTAAGTAGGTCTACAAATGAATGACTGACTACAATTTCTAGCACATTTACTGTTAGAGATATTCCTTTAGAACCTCATTTATAAGTGGTGTACTGCTCAAAATGTCCTATTCTAGTCCTAGACTCTCCTACGTAGGCCTAGTTATTTTCTGGAAGTTATTGTCTCTGAATATATGTGAATATGTCAAAGTGGACAAATTCTTATCAGGGACTGAACAGTGGGGTTCTGAACATAGAATTTTAAAACATGGCTACGAATTATTTGATGCTTCTTTCATGAAGAGGCGAGTGCCTGTCCCTTCCTTATGAATCTGGGTGTTCTTATGACTGTTTTGACCAAAGACGCATGACCACAGGATCCATATGCTTTAAGGCCCAACATGGAAGCCCATCCAGCTTCTACTCTGTCCGCTAGAATGTTTGCTCTTGGACTCTGAGCCCCGCCGTGGAAGCCTCGCCAGGCTAAGTTTACCTCCCTTCAGAGGCTGTGTCGGTGCCCCTTCAGCAGCACAGCTGAGCCCAGCAGGTGACAGCGACCAGTGCAACATGGGGCAGAGGGGTCCCCCACCTGGACTTGCCCGGCTTCTGACCCACAAAACCAGGAAATATGAGAAAATGGGTATTATTTTAAACGGCTAAGTTTTGGGGTAGCTTGTAATGCAACAATTGGAACATCTTTGGATATTTTTTCACATATTCTTTATTTCGTGAAGATATATTTTCTTAGTCTATTTCCATTTCCTTTTGAGTTGGTGGTGATTTTGTCCATATTTTGGCATTCCCATTTCTTAGTTTTTTACACTGTCTCTTTTCTCTCTCTTAATAGACGTTGTTTTAAGATGAAGAGACTATGATGGGCCTACTAGGCAGGCACTGATTTTTCCATATTTTCTCTTGAAACAGTAAACATGACCTTCTGTTAATATAAAATCAAAGGTGATTCAAGCCATTATATCTAATATTTAAAAAAGCAAAAATAGACAGATGGTTCTATTGCATCCAATGTTGCAATGCTCATGTTTGCAGGCTTTAAACAAGTTTTAAATAACATAATTAAAATCTGCTTGTGTGTAGTCTGGAAAGCCAGTGTGATTTCTTGACGGTCTCTTGCTAGCTGTTATTACACATTTCTTTGCCTTACTAATTCTATTTTCCTCTAGAATAAAGCAGCTAAATGGAATAACACAATTTGAAGTTCCTTTTGGGATCCGTGATTATACTTCTCTTTTGTTAACTCATTCGATTTTAAAATTTAATTTAACTTTTTGGTCATTTAAGAGATCACATTATGAGTAGGTTTTGAAATGTTTGACTTTTTAACTCTGCCTTTCCTACATTAAAATAATCTAAACAATTGATTGACTTTGTGAACTAGAACACAAAGCTAATGCCTTAGGTAAAACCTCTCATAGACCCTATGGGAAAGAGCAACAAAAAGGACCCACCATGGGCTTGACCCTTGAATTGAATTGTTAGTTTCAGGAAGACAGTGTAATTTGTTTATAGTGCAAGCTTCCTGTTAGTTTTTTTGTTGTTTTGTTTTTCTTTTTTTTTAAGCCAGAAAATTGGGTGTGAACTGCTAATGACTAAAACTTGACGTTTGGTTTTTTTCCTTCTATCAGGGCAAACAAGCAGCCAGGAGGAGTAGAAGAATTAGTATTGGATAATTTCATAATTTTTAAAGACTGAAGCAACAGAATGACTTGCTTTGTTAATTTAACAATAATATATTACAAGAGAAATGGCTTGCTTAAGGTTGTCTCAAAACTTACCATTGGAAGCTTGACCAGTTGATACTAGAGAATCCACTTACGGTTCCATTTCTGTTATCAGTTTACCTTAAAGAAAAATTCCATGAGTGAGGCCTGGGGATAATAACATTCTGCTGAGCTGCTGATTCCAGGGTGAAGAACTCTAAAAACTACAACAGTTAAACGTTATTTAGGAATTTACTTCAGTTCCATTTAAAGTTGAAATAGCATTTTGTTGTCTAAAGGCAAAAAGTATTGGATTACCAAAGTGTAGTTTGACAAAACAATGAGCTATTGCCATTGGAAGGGCAATTTTTAAATGTATATTGTGTCATTCCTGCTTCTCTATGTAGAAGGAAATAGCATAATATTTTGTAAATGCTCAGTAAAGCTATTTTTGCCATAATTTGGACTGAAGGCCTTTGAAATAAATAATGTAAACTGCCACCTGTAGACATACGGCTGTGGTGAAGACCCTGAACAGGCCCTGCTTTTCCCAGCCCTGGCGTTTTATAACGGCTCCACCTCCCTTTCACGACAGCAGTAAACTAATGGCCATGGTTCGCTGTGTTTAAGACTACAAAACAGGAAGTTATCCATCCATCCATCCACACATTTTTCTGTGAATGACAATTTAAAACCATGTAAGATGATGACAGATATAGGCATTAGCTAAAACTACTAAGTATAATTTGGGGACTAAGGTGATATCTAGAGCAAAGGTTAGAAAACTTTTTTTTGGGTGAAGGACCAGATAGAAAATATTTTAGGTGTGGGCCAGGAGGAAAATTGAGGATATTACGTATGAACTTATATAATAAGAAAGGAAAGGAAACAAATCTCAACAATGTTTTCACTAGCGACTTTCAAAATATAATTATAAAATTGAGTGCAATTTTTGTTGTAATGCAGATCTGCAGATGAGAAGAATGAAATAATATTTTTTGGGAGGGGTAATATTGTATTTAATTGGGGTTCAAAGTTAACATTCCTTATATCAAAATTAATTGCAAATGTTCATCTGTTAATGCTTATCTGTAATGAAATTCTACATATTTCATTGTTGAAAATTTCTTTTCACACAGATAGGTATTACCAAATGCTGATATCAACCCACAAGTATTTGATTTTAATTGAGCATATTCATTCCTTGGCAGGTAGTCATAGAATTCCGTTAGAATTTACTCTTTATATTTGTCTGTTAATATTTCATTAAGTTGCAGATTAATCACCTTCAGTTGAAGGTTAGGTAGGAGCTCTTAACATGCAGCTAAATGGATTTTGAATTGTGGAAATTTCTTTTGCCCTGCTGGAACTGTTACTATAGTCTGAGCTTGGGAAATATGTCTGCTTCCAATGTATATGGGAATGGAGATCTCACTTCTTGTTTTGACTTCTGACAGCATGGGAAATGTACAAACCCTCTGTTACTTTCGATTCAAACATTAGTTGTCATCAAAATGACTTTAGTGCAGTATAACTTTTGCATGTAAGTATTGTTTTGCCTTGTAATTTTAGGTTGAATTTATTAAGACACAGTATCAAGCTAATTCCACAGTTCTTCAGTGTTTGATAAAAATGGTGGAAGGCAGTTTTCATTTAGAAAACTTTGTCTCCACCTTGAACTCAACAGCTGCAATAGAGCTTTACTGGTGCTGAGTTGCTGGGCTGCTGTGTGGTGAGCAATTCAGTGCTCAGCTTGTATTTCTGACAGACTTCACAGCCCTGGGGAAGATTAGGTAACCAGAGCATTAAAGCTCACCATTGTCACTGCAGGTTCAGTGAGACAGGATAGATCAAAATACCTTCTGCAAAGTAGGTAATAAATAACCCTAAGCTTCACACACTTTACATTCTCAAAAGTGTTGTCAAGCTTTTCCCTCCACAGGTTTTACCACCAGCAGTTATAACACATCTTAGTGGATTCTTCAGGTTGTACCAAATCCATGTTTTTCTCAACTTCTTTTGAAATATTCTCATCTGTAGTTGATCCAGGCTATTGACTGAGACTAATTCTTCAGTCACTTTGAATTACTGACTTCTTAAGTCAACAACAACATTTGAGAAAATATTATCAGTACATTTGTTGACTCGTCAGGAGTCGAGGAACAGCTCTTGAGATAATTTTCTTTGTTGTTAGTGAACTATTGATGTTGCCACAATGTCCTCAATTCTTCAACATCCTTGAGTCGAAAGGCTAACAATCTTCCATGAGCTTATTTGCTGGGGCCCATTTCCATGGCTGCTGCAATCAACCGTGATCTACTTAACTCACAATTGGTTAATTGTTCTGCTTTGTTGAGATGTTCTGCTTTAAACTTTCTTCCTTTTCTGACCATGCCGTCTGTGGGTTCTGATGAGCCTCAGTCTGGCCTGTGGGTGGACGAGGCATCCTTTGGGCTCAGCTCAGGTGTCATGGCAAAACAAGCACGATGTTGTAACGGTTCTGTAACACAACTATCCACACACCCCCGCACCCCAATCTGGCTCACTGAGTCCACTTTTCTCTTCTTTTCTTGTTTGGACAAGGAAATAGAACATCATGGTACGGAGTGTGCGGGGGGCTTGAAACGCTGCCGATTGATATTGCACCGTGTGGCGTGTGGTGCAACAAGCACAACGTGAGCCATGGGACCCACATCAGGTGCCCACCACAGCCACCCCCTCTGCATCATGGCAGCAAGTATCCACTGACAACATGGGAGCACGTGGATGTGACTTCTTTGTGGACGTTGGAATTTGAACTTCATGCCATTTTTGTGGGTTACAGAATAGTCCTTAATTTTTTTCAACCACTTGGAAACGTAAAAGGGGCTCTTAGCTCACTGGCCTGTACAACAGTGGGCGGTGAGCAGGGCTGGTTCCTGAGCCCAGTTTGCAGACTCACGGAGGAAAGTCGCAGAGAAGTCAGGTGCAGTTTGCAGTCAGCAAATGGGGAGGAGAGGACTCCATCCCGGGTAAAGGATCCAGGAGCTTGACCCGGTGTCTCACATGCTCTGGTTATGCACCCATGTCACGCCTTCACTCAGCTAAAGGTCAGAATTGTAGGAAGTGTGAAGGGTGGAGCTTGCGTGGGGCACCTCCGTTCTGCATCGCTCGCCCACTTGCGGGCCCACCGTGAGCCTGCAGACTGTGGATGTTCCTGCTGCAACCTGAGCGTCTCACGGACGCTCTGCCTCTACCTTTCTCCCCTCCACCTCCTCTCAATAGGTCAGGTCAGAAAAAGGGCAAGAAAGGAGGAAAATACGCTGCTTTGGGGTTACACGTCCAATTTTGTGCGTGCTTTATTCTTAACCAAGTCTGTTACGGAAGAAGGTCAGAGATCCAAGGTAGAATTTGGAAAATCAAATCTTAAATGGAAAGAACAGTGTTTTTCAGAATTCAAAATATTTTAATTTTTAAAAAAAATCATAAATAATTTAAAAAGTTATGTTTACTTTGATGTTATTTACATCATTAGAAATGTAAGCAGTGTTGTTTGAACTAAATTCTAATCCATGCAGAGATGCAATAAATGCAGAGTTAATATGCTGCATAGTAAGATATTTTTAAAGTCCATGGGCCTCAGTAAGTGATAAAGACACATTTTCAGAATATTAAGTTAATGCGTGGAGTCAGAATCAAATCAGGAGAGCAGCATGGAAGCAGTCCGGTCAGTGCCCCACGCGTATCCCAGGCTAGAAAGGGCACACCTGGTCTACAGCATCCACTCCACTTCTGTACAATCTAGCAATGCAAGGTACTGGAAGACCCAGTGTAACAGAGGCGTACTTTTTGAAGATGACAACTGTAGGTATTTTTACCTACTCTACCTATGTTTGCCTGTACCGCTGCATTCCTATCCTGTGAATGTGCTTCTGTAAACTCACTGGGCCCTGCTTCCTCTTTTAAGTCTTGGAATCACTGCATTTGCCCTCATTCAAGCAGGCTTGCTCTTCATTTGGTACAATGTTCTGATTTCTTTGCACTTCCAGACAGCAATTACGAGGAGAGGCAGGGTTTAGAGATTATAATTCAGACATGTGGAAAAGTTCTTACTATTGTCTGTTCAGATAGGCACCAACAAGACCCTTGAGTTTTCTGTTTTGATCACTTACTTCGAGTCCTGTCAGCATGTGAACGGGTTAGAATTTGCAGTTGCTCAGCGTTTGTTATGAAGGTCAGAGGCCTGTGATGGCACTCGGATTATTACGTGCGTTCTGATGATTGTCTCCCGGGAAATGACAGACGTCGTGGTGTGCGCCAGTTTTCTTCCATCAAAGGGAAACGTGACTAAAATGGAAAAATTAGTGCTTGGACGTCCTCCAGGTGCAGCTTCTAAAGTTGCAGCATTTCAATTTTTAGCTCAGATGAAATACTGCACATTTGCAGAGAAATTGCAATTCCACTGAAGACAGGAAGATGTTCTAAAAGTGCAGATGTACACCATAGGGTTAACTTCTGGAAGCTCTGCCTATCAGTTTAACAGCTTGCAAGGTGTTCGTAGCAGTTATATCCTCCATATACACGTAGCGCCTAAGGCGGGGTCTGGCTGGCGTGCCGCAGAGCACAGCGCGTCTTCGAGCGTGGTCCCGGGGCCAGCAGCGCCAGCCTCATTCAGGAGCCTGTTAGATGCAGACTCTTCCCACCACCGCGCCCCCTGCCCCGTCCTCCTGAACCAAAAGACCTGGGGGTCGGGCCCAGCGAGCCATATGTAATCAGCTCTCCAGGTGATTCTGGCCACACAACGTCTGAGGGCCACTGGGGCGATGGTTAAGGGGACTGGGTCTGTCAGCCCTTCTCAGACTTCAGGGCCTTCAGAGAACCTGAGATCCTGGAAGACACAGATCTCATTCAATGGACCTGGGTGGGCCAGGACCCTGCCTTTCTAACAAGCTCACGAGCGATGTTCACTGCTGCTGGCCCAGGGAGACGCCTGGGCCGGGGAGTGCCAGCCGTCTACTTGGGGCTGAGTCTCAGCTCTGCCCTGCGACCCGTCACTTAGATGGTCCGCGTCCTGCGGTGGGGTCAGTGTGTGTGTACGTCTGAGGGAAGGGCTCTTGCTGCTGCTGCCCCAGTGGGCTGGGGTTGGTGGCTTCGTCCAGGTGGCCGCGGGCACACCAGGGAAATCACTCAACATTAACTGTCTCTCTCCGTCCAGAGAGACCCCCTGAGTGGAGCTAGATCTTGACAATTAGCAAGTGATTTTTAACTGACTGGAACTTATCACCATCTTAAGAAGACTCTACAATAACTTGACTAGCAAAGTTAAGGCTGATACAGTTTTATATAATCGGTATTCGTTGCCATAGGCAAATTTGCTCAGCTGTGGCCTGGTCATTGTCACATGGAACCCCATGTGCCACTTATTATGAGGGATGACAGCCAGGTAATACTGTCTTTGTTGATAGATCTCATCTGAGGATCTCTGGCAAATTACACAAAAAGTAGAAGATAAAGGTTTCATTTCTTTTGTAGAAACCCTAAGCCTAAAATAATTGATTTTTATAAAAGCTTTGAGAGGATGTTAAGAGTGGGTAACAAGATACCTTCATCTAAGACAGAAGCCTGCTATGCTTCCCAATATTATTATGAATGTATTCTAATATACATCAAAGTTGAAAGAGTTTGGACCAGTGGGGTGTGAACTGACCAGTAAGCAGTTGAATTCCCATTATTTCGATTCTGGGATTAATATTTTACCACATTTGCTTTATCACGTAACTATCCATCTACCTTTCTCTTTATCCACTCAATAATCCATCTGATTTTTGATGCATTTCAAAATAAATTTGACACATCAGTACACTTCCTGCCAATACCTCAGTATCTATACTTTTAACCAGTTACTACCATTTTAAACTAGAATTTTGTCCCACTTATTGGCAAACCTTCCTTTTAAAGGCATAGGAGCCCAGCATGCTATACCAAGGACATAATAAAAAATAGACGGGCTTTTAAATTTGTGGCTTTTGGGCTGAAATCTTGTGTAAGTGTCAAGCTAGGTTGATATGGGTTTAAAATAATGAGAAAAAGATCATTAATGATTAGAGTTTAATTGACAGTTGGTTCTTCTGCTTTATGTAGCTGTGGGAATACTGGGCAGACCCAGGAAATGACAGCAGAAATTAAAAATGTCAGCTGGCTACAGGAACTGAAAAGTCCCCAAGACATGTAGCTAACACGTTTAAGTTTGCATTTTTTTTTCCCAAGCTCTCTCATCTTCATTCCAAAAGAAGGAGCATGTAATGAGCTGATGGATGACAGGCTGTAATGTCTGGGGATGGGTCTTGGAAGCCGGAGAGAGAATCATATTCCCTGAATGCCTGCACTCATATTTCTTCCCAGAAACGTTTACACAGCATACGGGTGAGGGACTGGTCACCCATCATTAGCTTGGTGAGGACCATCCTCCTGACCCGAGTATGAATACATTTGTAATGTCTTCAGCTTTGGACCCGTTAGTACCTACCCTCGATCTGAGTTTCTCTTATTTTTTCAGGAGGTTACATTGTGGCAATTGGCTGTACACCCTTCAGAGTTTTCTTGGTGGTGGTTGTATGTGTGACCCCCATCAGTGACCCACCGCATTCATTAACCTCGGGAACACCTTCACTCTTACCCTTGCACTTGAGCTGTCATCTGAAGGCTTGAGAGGTTTTCCCAGCTGGACATCCCAATATTTTCAGCCCAACTCCTCCACTCATGATGTGGCCAGAGAAGTCTTGCTTACGGGCATAGCCAGAGAAGCACTTGGCAGGTGTCTTTGACCCGTGTGTTCTGATAAAGCTCAGGACAGGACAACAATCTGATCTTCCCTTTGGCCAGGTGCACATTTCACAGGACGAGCTACTGGGATTTCAGGGGCCCTACCAAAAGTTTTCTTTGACCTACAGAAGACTCAGCTAACCTCCTGAATCTCAGTTCTTAGTTGCTATCCAAGAACGGGCAGAATAAGGGCCCCGAAGACATCCCTGTGCAAATCCCCAGAACCTGCGAATATGTGACTGCACGTGGCAAAGGGGGATTAAGACAGGTGGAATGAGGGGCGCTAATCAACCGCACTTGACGTTGAGGTTTTCCCGGATCATCCAGGTGGGCCCAGTGCAGCCGCAGCGTCCTTAAGGGGGAGGTGGGCCAAGGCCTGTGTCAGCCCCGAGCAGGAAGGCGGCCCCTCTGGCACCTCGACCTTAGCCCCGTGGGGCCCGTTCTGGACGTCTGGCCTGCAGAGCTGTATGGTGACAGGCTGATGCTGGCTGAGGCACAAAGTCTGTGCTCGTTTATTTTCGGCAGCAGTGGCAGCGGTGTCGAGCAGGCCTCACCAGGTGGGGCCTGAGATGTGGGTGGCCTGCATTCCAGGGACTGTCGAGCCTCAGTTTTGGTGGCAGAACTTTCCAGGGATAAAGGGCATGGGGGCCCAGGGTCCGGTCCCGCCGTCTCCTGTCTCGTGCAGTCGGGGTCTTCAGAGGGATCCTGCCTGCGGTGAGGGGGAGTCTCGCACCTGGCCTGCTCTCCTTCGCACGTGTACGCGCCCCCTTCTCTCTCCCTGTCCGCTGGGCCCCTCACTCATTCGCCCCATCGTTCACGCCCTCCAGGCGCAGGACTGCGGCCCCAGAGGGCTGCAGGTTTGCTGGCCACACGGCCCGGCGAGCGCACGGGCGGCTGGTCGTCAGCCTGGAGCGGTTTTGGGTCCTGTCCTTGGGTTTTGTGCTGGGGAAGCGTCTGGCTGCCGTCTGCAGTGACCAGGTCCCCACCCCCAGCACGGGGACGGGATCACGCCAGGGACACAGCGCTTGACCTGCCTCCCCGCCAGCCTGCGGGGAGCGGCTGCCAGTGGGTCCCACCAGACAGGGCAGCAGCAGGCTTCCTGGGTTACCGATCAGCTGCCTTCCAGACACCACTTTCACCTTATCACACGCGTCCTCAGTAACTATGGAACAGGATGTGGCAAGGTAAAGGGTCAGTTCACACCCCACTGGTCCAGAGTCACCTAACGAGGATATTCGCATGTCTCAGTGCCCGAGAAAGTCCAGTTCTTCACACACCTTCACGCGCCATGGCTCCTGCTTGTCAAAGAGTTCATCGCATTTTCTTCTGTTGGCTAGGTTAAGTTTTGTTCAATATCTTTAAGCATAACTTTCTTTCTGAGGGTTGTGTTTGTGGCATAAAGTATTGTATTCATCTTGGCACAATAGCTGGCATGTGGAGGGAGACGGAATACTCTCTGCTGCATGGCCCAGGGGGAGCAGGTATTCCTCAGCTATTGCTAAAAAAGAAAGATAAACAAAGCTGCGTAAGCAAACCCCCCCAGAGCTCAGTGGCCTGAAACGACCCTGGTTCTCCCGCTGTGTGGTTGCCTGCTGGCTCCACGCCACTGGGACGCCGGGCGCCTTCCTGCTAGACCTGCGGGTAGCGTGGGTGGATCTGACCCGCCGGATGGCCGGAAGACGCAGGGAGGTGCAGGAATCTCGGGAAACCGTGGCAGGGATTCCAGCTCCTGCAGCCTCGCAGCAGGCGGGATCGTGCACTTGCCAAACACCACCACCTGCTTCCCGAACCTTGGGAGCCCCATGGCCTCTCTCACCCTGCCATCCCCATCCCACACCAGTGGGTTCTAGACAGGAACCTTGTTCTAGAAACCCTAGGAACTAGAGCGCCCCAGACACCCAGCATCCCTGCCGCGAGGCGTGCACAGAGGGCGGCAGGGTCCCCGTGAGCTCCTGCTCAACCCTTATCTCCAGACGCCGTCTGGTCCTGGGCCCTGGGCTGGTGTCACCGCCTGGAGCAGCCGGGGCTCCTTCTGATGCAGCCCTGACGGGCTCATCGCTTCCCCTTGTGCCTCTTCCCCCCTCTCGCGGACAGGGGTGCAGCAGTCCTCCTCCCGGGGGGGAGAGCCGTCCCCCAGAGCGTGGGCACTGAGAAACATGCGGGCCCCTGGATGTTCGGGGTTTTCTTCCCCCCTCTGGCTCACACGCCTCACCTCCAGAGGACGCACTACTTCTGGCTCCGGATCCTATTTGCCTGACACCCTCGAGGCCAGGGACCAGGGGAGGCAGTCAGGTTTCCTGCTGAGTGAAAGACGTCCCAGCTCAGATGCTGAAGGGACACGGCTGTCCCTGCGACGAGAGGATAAGTGGCTCCTGGTAAAAACACACACAGAGCATCTGCCAAGGTTGACAGCCTGCGGCCAGGGGCTTGTCGGCTTGGCGGGCAAGCACGGCACTCCCCTGGAACAGCAAGTTTGCATGTGGTCCCCATCTTGTTAAGCATGTAAAATACACCTTTGTTTTCCAAGAGGCATGTATTGCATGCAGGCCAAATCAGGATCATAGGAACTAAAATCTCTTCATTTTCCAAGTGGTTGAGAGCGGCGCTAATCTCTGCCGCCCCCCCCCCCCCCGGGAATGCGCTGTTGCTTTTGGCTTCGATCTTCTGCTGAGTACGAGTCCAGTTCCTTCCCTCCAGTGGCCGGTCCCGCGGAGAGGGGGCTGGGGGCACTGCCAGCAGCTGTGCAGGTGGGCGCACGTGTGCACCTGGGAGCCCGGGAGGCACAGGCCAGCAGGTCCACCGTGAGGCGGACTTCGGGCTGAGGCCGCTTGTCACCGAGCCCCCTTTCCAGCCTCCTCCTGGGCGTGTGCACAGGACCGAGTGGGTCCAGCTGTGTGTGTTACCGGGACCCCTCGTGGTCAGTGAGCTGCCCCGGCCTTGCCGCGGTCAGACCCTGGGATGGAGACCCCTCTCCCCAGGGCCAAGGCGGCCACGTGGCCTCTGCAGACCCTGCTGCCGGCATCTCCCGTGAAACAAAGGCCCTGTTTGCCAGCCACCCAGGCACGTGCTTTTTCAGAAATGTCATTCTCCCTCGCCGATGGGTTCCCCATCTTGCGGCAAGGGAAGGTCTTTTGGGCTGCTTTAGGTGGGGAGGGACAGTGATGTGTGTGGCACTGGTTGCACACGACTCCACACCCCAAAATCACGGAGTCTGGGCTTGTCTCTGGACGCTGCTCCTCCAGCCCCGCCGGGCACAGGTCTGATTCAGCCGCTCAGAGCTGCTGAGATACTGCCGGAAACCACCCGACGTACACACGGCCCCCCTCAGTCTGGCCTGAATACTGTGAGCCTTCATATTGGGGAGGGTAATTCTTCCCATTTTATTTCTCTTTTTCAGCGTTAACTATTCTAGGCTTTGTGCCTTTCCGTATAACATTTAGAAGAAGCTTGTCTATATAGACAAAAAAAAAAAAAAAAAAGCTGGATGTTTGAGAACAGTTGTATTAAACCCATAGATCAACTTGGGGAAAATTGACATCTTGAGTGAGTCATGCAGCTCATGAACTTACATATATCAACTTATCAAGCCATCATTGCCGATACTGACTTTCTTCTTTAAAACTTCAATAACAAATCATATCAACTGTTTGATGTCAATTCTGTCATGATTCTGATAAATTTATTTCCTCATTAGTTAATATATGAGCTGGTTGTTTTCCATTTTAATCCTCTTTTATTGTTAGCAGTCTCAAATAGTTTTTGAAGTAAGAAACTTTAAATTATAAATCAGCAGTATATCTAATAAACGCTTTTCTCATAGCTTACCTATATATGTTTATATTTAACTTCCAATGTTCTTATGTACATATAACTTACAGGATTCAATTTTTATATCCCATTACCCATTTAAAAATTTTACTTACAATTATGATTTTTGGTTGTACATTTTATTTAACGTTTGTACAATTTCTGCATCAGCATTATGTTGTGCAGTGTGAGTACTTCAAGGGGTAATTATGTCTTGTGAGTCACCCACCGTGTAACTGGCACATTTTAATAAATGCCTCTGTGCTTGTTTTAGCAAGTGTATTGATTACCTGCAGCACCATTCCTGGTAAACCTTTCTGCCCGGAGAGGAAGCGCTGTAACTATTCATGTTCTGAATCCTCATTTAACAGTTTTCTTCCCCGTTTACTAGAGGAAACGCCTGTGTTACAGGAAGTACATTTCTGATGACTCCTGTGCATATTCTCAGCCTGGCTAATTCTCCATGCTGGAATTTAATCCCCACCAACTCAAAGCTGCCTGCCTTCATCTTACTGAGGGTCTCACACCTTTCCACACCTGCCTATTCAATTCCATGACAACATTGTGGGAAAGGCATTATTATCACCACTTCTTGTGAGGGAAACTTGGGATTCTTGAAGGTATCTTGCCCAAGATACCACATGGAACCATAGCTCAAATACAGTTTTCTTTTTTTAATATATATATTCCAAGTAAAATATGGCAAATGCCGGGTTATTGCATGTCTGGCTTCATAGACTAATATAGTGTTTGTCCTCTCCAAGCCTGGTTAGAAGTGCAGCGTGATAATAACATGTACCAAATCATTTTGGAATTGGATTAGCTGATTAAAAATGAAAAGGAAAGCCTACATCCTTGTACTCCATTCCCATGTACATAAGCAAGTGAAACAAGCTGGTTCATTTTGCATCGCTCTGTAACTAGCAGCTGAAAGTAACAGAATCCTAGGAGGTAAGGACCTCACACTTGCGTCTTGCTGAGCGTGTGTGTTTGTCTCGTGAGGGGAGATGCATCCTGGTTATCCGTTGGGCAGAAGATTGAGTGATCTTCCCCTATTTTAACAATGTTGCTAGATGTGATCATCATGTCTCAAAAGCCTTTGCAAAACTCACAAATACCTGTACATATTATTTTAAAAGCTACATTAAACACGTGGCATATGATTTAACAGCACACATATACATGAATGTTGCTCTTATGAAGTTTCTTCTCTGCATGCAGAAAAAAGAGTTCTTTAGCATATTGCTAGTTGTGTAGTATCTTTAAGATATTTTAAATAACATTTGCCTTTATATCCAGTTTCCTGTTATTGCGCAAGTAACCACAGACAGGAGGCGAAGAACTTATAGGTTTTTGACCTAGGAACTGCTGAGTGGTGGTTACACTTGCGGGTTTGGAGAAAAGCACTTTGTGTGGGAGAGGAAGTGCCCTGAGTTCAGGACTTTCGTGAGACAGTGATGGAGATGCCTCCAAGGCCGTGGGACAGATGCTTCTGAGCTGACTTTCGGCGTTTGCTGCTGTTGGCAAAACCTGTGTATTGTTTCATGGTCACTTCTCTCCATCCTCCGTCCTGAGTGCTGGCTGCTGGAAAGGGTGTGGGCATCATTAGTCATTTCAGGGGAACAGCCTTTGGCCTTGCTGATCCTCACTAGGATTTCTCTACTTTTTCTTTAATTTTTGCTCTTGTCTTTTTCCTCTCCTCCTATGTTTAGTATCATTCATTTGTATGTTTCTAGCTTGTTCAGTTGAATATTTCACTTATTTTCAGACTATTTTCTCTCTTAATGTTCACATTTAAATCTATAAATTTCTCTCAAAGTACCAGTTTAGTTTCAGTTTTGGCATGAAGTACTTCTGTCTTCATTTAGTGTTAACTATTTTAAAATTTCTGTAACAGTTTCCTTTGTAGTCAATGAATTACTTAGGAATGCTTTGTTTTTGTTTTGTTTTTTTTTACATTTCTGACCTAGTCCCTGGGATAGTGACCTGATTCCTGATTAATTTTCATAAAATTTCCATGTGTTTCTGAAAAAAATGCATATATTATATGTCTGTTGTTACAGGATTCTACTTAATATCCATTATGTCATATCTTTTGGATCAAACTTGATGCTGTTTTTCAGATCTTCTAAAACCTTATGATTGATTATATTTGCCCTTTGACCTGTGGGTTTGTAATGACGATGAATTAAAACCTGCCTCTCCATTTATGCTTCTTCAGTGTTTCCTTGTAACCCTTCCAGCTTCTGCATTAGGTGTCCTGACACTCTGTGTGTAGTTTGTGATCATTGATCTTCCCAGGGATTTTGCTTTGTATTATTATTTTTCATTCATTTTATTTCCTACTTATGTTTTTGGAGTTAAATTAATTTTCTTTTATCTTATATTAACAGCACTAAACCAACTTTATATTGGTTAATATTTATATGGCATAATTTTCTCATCTGTTTACTTTCAATCTCTCTAGTTGAATTTCTTAATTTTATAGTTGCTGCCTTTTAACTGGAGAATTTACCCATTCATGATATTTTGGACTACTGATATAAAATGTTTAGACTTACTTTTACAAATGAGTTTTGCTGTGTTTCATCCTGTGCTTTGATTCATTTCCCTTTCTGCCTCTGAGAGGTTGATTTTTAAATATTTTTCCCAGTGTTGGTTGGAAGCTGAAGATTGTAGTTCTGTTTTGTTTTAACTATTACCCTTTAAAAAAATATTTATTTATCTATTTATTTATTTTTTGGCTGTAGCGGGTCTTAGTTGCGGCATGTGGGCCCTTCGTTGTGGTGTGCGGGCTTCTCTCTAGTTGTGGAGCACAGGCTCCAGAGTGCGTGGGCTCTGTAGTTGTGGCACACGGGCTTAGTTGCCCCGAGGCATGTGGGATCTTAGTTCCCTGACCAGGGATCGAACTGGCATCCCCTGCATTGCAAGACAGATTCTTAACCACTGGACCTTGAGGGAAATCCCCGTTTTTAACTATTACCCTTAATATTGTAATGTATATACTTAACTATACATTTTAATGAAAGAATTTAAGGTTACTCTGTATCTCTGTTTCCACCTGGACAAGAAAAAAGATCTCAAGAGGCTGATGTGATGTACCTTCTTTTGCTGAAAGACATCTTTTCATAATATCTTTTTATTTTTTTCAGTGAGGTATTGAAAGTAAGTGATAATATCTCTTGGTCTTTGTATACCTGAAAATGTCCTCATTTTGCTGTCACTCCTAAATGATAGTTTAGCTTGGTATACATTTCTAGATTGACATAGTATTAACATATTAATAATAATATTATTATTAACACTTTGAAAATATTATTTTATTGCTTCCTGATATCTAATGCTGCTGATAAGGAATTTGCCATCCTTTACCTCTTCAAATATTGTTTCTCCAAAACTGCCTTTATTATTGTGTTCTGGATTCTTTTAGATATATTTTTGAAACCCTTAAAGTATCATCCATGGCTCTTAGCTGATCTTTTATATTTTAAAATCAATTTGTCTCTCTAAGCTGAATTTTGGGTGATTCCTCAATATTATATTCCAACAAACTTCTTTCAAATGTCCTTGCAGGAAATGTTTTGTCCTTGAAGGAAATGTTCTGCCACTTTTTTAATATCCATTTTTAAATTTCAAATATGTTCTTTTACATATCCACCTTCTTATACTTTACTGCAATTTGTAAAATAATTTCTTTTTTTAAAATTTGGCTATTGTTCATTCATCTCTTTGGGGATTATAAGCATACTTATTTTGAATTACTCTTCAGACTAGGTTTTTTATTTCATATTGACCTGGAGTGCAGTTATCGTCCAGCTGTTATTTGGTTATCTGTCTTAGCATTCAATTTAAATGTGTTTTTATGATTTTAATTTACAGATTTATTTTTGGTTGAGAAGCATGCTTGGTCTTTCCCTTTCTCTTTCTCCACTGCTCTCTCCCTGAATTTGGTTTTTGCAATTGCTTCTTTCCAAGTTTGTTGGGACACAAGCGCAGAACCCGTGACAGGAAGACCCCGGTTCTGGACATCTGGCAGCTCATGTCAGGATCTTCTCCCTTGACGAGTCTGGGTCTCCGTTAGGCATGTGTTTAGCTCAAACTGCAGCACCAGGTCCTAGTGTAAACGTCAGCCTCCCTTCAGGAACCCAGGAGTCCCCACCATTCCTGGGCTCCAGTCTTTTTGTGGAGATTCACTCCCTGCCTGAAGCCAGGAGCCCAAGGCATAAGCTGTGTTTCTCTTTCATTTCTGCTCATGGAAAAACTGTCTTGTTTTGAGCCTAGCTATGCCAGTTTATTTTTCTCTTGTTATATTTTAGATATAGTTTCTATATGTTTGAAATAAAGGAGCTGCTTCAAAGCTTGAATTAAAAACTTGATCTTAACTAGAAGTTTCACTTAGATATTGAATAATAGAACTGTAAGAGAGGTTAGGAATTTGGGATTTCACACTTCAGATATAGTTTGCAAACTTAAAAAACAATTCCTAAGTAATCTCACCCTCACCCTACCCCCAAAATAGGCAATCTCCAGATTCATTGCCATAAATTTGACTTCACTTAGTCTATGAAAACCTATGAAAATTTTGGTGCGTTATCGTTGAGGAAATGGCCACCTTCTCCCTTGGTCAGTTCTCTCTCAGGTGATGGCTGAAAACTGACATCATCCATTTCCCGGGAACCTGAAATTCCCATACACGGTTCAGTAACTTTTTTCTCCTTCAGAAAAAATTCTTGGGTCCTGTAACAGTGAGAAGAGTCTCTACTTGATAAAATATGTGAGTGATTATCTCAGTGCAATTCTTTTTATGCAGCAGTACATTGTGTGTGTGTGTGTGTGTGTGTGTGTGTGTGTAGTCAGTGATATATGGATAGTTTAAAATAGCCCATAACGTTGATTATCCACTTGGAAGTTCAGCTCCTGAACTTGGGCCCTATCATCAACACAGGTGAAGTTTTAGGCAGGTCAAGGTTACGATGCTTCACTCTGGAGGTTTCCAGGCCATGAAGAGAGTCGCTGGTTCTTTAGAGATATCGGATAAGTGGAGATACCGCACGTTCTTCTAGTTATTTGAAGCACAGATTCTGCCCTTCTGAGCTGGAGTCTGGAATGCCAAGTGGGCTGCGTCTGCAGAGTGTGAGGCGTGGGGAGAGCAGCCCTTGGGATGGTGTCTGGCGCGGCATCTCACTGCTATCTGCACGGAAGCTGCAGAACCGGCAGAGTCCCACGCCGGCCCGTGAGTGGACTCTGGCAGGTTTGTGGATCCTTTCCTTTCAAGCGGGGAGCACTGCACAGCCATCCCCAGCCCTGAGGAGGCGGCACTGGGAGTCAGAAAAGCTCCCCGCCCCCGGACCCCCCGCCAGACCCCTTCCTGCACCCAGACCCCCTCCACACCCAGACCCCCGACACACACAGCCGGATCTCCACGCTGACCCTGAGCAGCAGCGATTCGTTCCCTGGGCCTCACCCTGCAGACTCCCAAAGCCTCTTGGAGACAAACAGGCCTGTTAAGTAGCCCTCCCCTCCCCAGGGCCTGTCTGCTCCCGGGTGGCCAGTTCCTGGCCTTACCTGCCCTGCAGGAGTCCAGGCACACGGGTCAAACTACCTCTAATAACGACGCAGGGAGTTTTCGGGTCAGGAAGGACACAGCTGCTCGAGGCCTTTGTGCAGAGGAAATGTCCCGTGGAGTCTCGGATGGCTGGGTGACCCTGCCCCCGGCTCAGCCTGAAAGTGGCCTCTTCCAGAATGAACGCCTCCCTGGGTCAGGGGCTCAGTGCTGAGTCGTCCGGGGGGGTCTAGCCAGGGCAGACCCCCGTGTCCCCGTCCAAATCCCACCCAGGCCCAGAGCCGCCTCCCGCAGAGCACAGGGCAGAGACCCGAGCCGGGCCGGGGCTGGTGGAGCTGAGTTACAGGAACGGCTCACGGGCGAAGCCAGAAGGACAACCACAAAATATTTCCACATGTCAGACCAGCAAACTTAAACGACGTGGAAATATTTACCCTGGATTAGAGACTTCGAGAAGTAATTAACTTATAGAATTTAAGTCTTTGGAGAGCTCAGCCTTGGCCCACGGTGGGACCGTCTGGAGAGATTTCAGAAACCATGGTGCCCAGACCCATCCCGGAAGCTCTGAGTTAATTGATCAGGAGTGGGATCTGAGTAATAGCCAAGGACCCTCCATGAGGCCTGGGTAATCAGACAACGGGCTGAGACGGGCGTGATCTGACAGGTGGCACTGTGCCCTGTGGGAGAGACAGGTTACACCCGCGGAGGCGGGCGGTGCTACAGCATGGGACTTCTTTTCTGAAATCTGTAAAACAAAACAGGTGACCACCCAGGCTGCAACGGGGAAGCAGTGGTGCGGTGCCTTCTCCAGCTTTTCTCTGCCCTGACGGCCTGTGAAACTAACACTCTCAAATATAAGCTAGTTTTAGGCTTTTAATCCAGACTAAATCCTTGCACTGACTGCCTCTGTCAAGGCCAAGCGCCTGTGTGGAGATGCTGTTAAAGGTTTCTGCTGTGGAGGTGTTACCTACGTTAGTTTGCACCTATATTAGTACTTGTCATATGTGTACCTCGATCCCCAATCTGGAACACAGTTACAGTACTGACCCCACTTGACAGATGGTGAAACTGAGGTACAGAGAGGCTGGATAATTTACCCGAGGTTCCATAACTGGTAACCGGTCCACTTGCCTGTGAGTCTGCACTATTTCTGCCTCAATCACAGCGAAATCCTCGCTTTTTTTTTTTTTTAACAAGATATTGAATATAGTTCCCTGTGCTATACAGTAGGTCCTTGTCGTTTATTTTATGTATAGTAGTGTGTCTCTGTTAACCCCAAATTTCTAATTTATCCACCCCTCATTCCCCTTTGGTAACCATAAGTTTGTTCTCTGTATCTGTGTGTCTGTTTCTGTTTTGTTAGTTCATTTATATCATTTTTTTTTTAGATTCCACATATAAGTGAAATCATATGATATTTGTCTTTTTCTGTCTGACTTACTTCGCTTAGTATGATCATCTCTAGGTCCATCCAGGTTGCTGCAAATGGCATTATTTCATTCTTTTCTATGGCTGAGTAGTATTCCATTGCACATTCATACCACATCTTCTTTATCCATTCATCTGTTGATGGACGTTTAGGTTGCTTTATCCTTGGTCTTCTTACGATTTTGTTCCATACTATCCTCTAAAGTTTTGTGCCAGGTTAAAAAAGGGGAAAGAGAGTTGGAGAGCTCTCCTTTTGTTTTCGTGCTGGCTACCAAACAAAATATAGAAATATAATAGGATAAGGGGGTTTTAATAGTGGATTTAAAAAGATCAAAACCAACACATCATACTGTCCCCATAAAGAGAGGTAATTCAAATTGGCTATGTACAACCATTCTCATACTGCTATTTTTCCTTATCTACTCACTGTCATGTTTGAAGTAACTGGATAAGAATAGCATTGAATATAATCTTAAAATTCTGCTTTAGAGAACATTTGAAAGTCTGTTTTCATTTTGAGTTTCTTCTTTTGATGGATAAGGCTGAACAGTAAGTTTTTCATGGAGATTTCAGACCTGCCCCCTCATCTACCACACGGTCTCCCAAAGCATGTGAGCAAGCAAATTCTTACCAGGCCCAAGACAAACAACAGTTGTGCCAGAGAGTCTGGTGGCTGATTCATCTTGGCACAGATATGCCTTGTGTTTTAATTAGGCAGGAACCCAAGTCTGACAATTAAACAGTGACATGCCTTTCTCCCTTCACGCCAGCGACGTGTAGGAGCTTTCTCTCCCTTTGCGTCCGTGCTGTTAGCGGTGGCATTAATGATCAGGGACGCCACCACGTCACAGGACGTGTGGAAGGTGGATTTCCCATCTGGCGTTCCCGTGATCTCCTGGTCACCTCCGGCTGGGAGGGGGAGGCGGGTTTACCGGGGAGCGTGGAGTGATGGGTCTCTGGGTGTGAAAGTGTTCAGCTGTTGGGACGATTTTCAAATCAAAGAGTTTTAAGCAAATAAGACTAAACATGCTTCTTTTACAGCATTTTTCTTTAATTGCGCTTAACACTCCAACCTACTAAGCAGGATTGAAATAGAGATTTACTCATGCTCACTGCTCAGAGTAAATGCGATGATTTTTCTTGTTTTTTTGTTTTGTTTCTTTGCTTTTGTTTGTTTTGCAAGGATGTTCTGAGTTTGGGGATTTATTTACATTTAGGAAAGACATCTTGTGAAAGGATGGTTTGTAGATAACCCCACAGGCCAAATTAGAAAAAAATTGTATCTTATGCTGGATTCATGCAGGAAAAATCGTACATTGGAAATGTCTGGATTTTATTCGCATGACGGTTATGGCTTACGTTTGGTTACTTCTTGTTATTCACTTTCTCCTAGTTCCTTGTTGACCTAGGACCTCGCTCATGGGGTTTACCACCCTTCACAAGCAAGTCGGCCCTATTATCTGGGGGTGGCAGCTCTCACAGCAGGCGAAGGCCGGAAGGGCCTGTCCAGCTCCTGACGGGTCAGCCAAGGATTGAGTGTTGGCGTCCGGCCAAGCCAGGCTCTCCCTGCTGCCTTCAAGCTGGTGCCCCTTCTCTCTCTGAAATGCTTTCCTTCAGTTTACACGTGGAGCTCACTTACACCTCATGGCATCTTCTCGCATTCTAATCAAAATGCAGGAGATATTCCTGGTTGTCACAGAGGAGGGTGATATTTAGATGATAAAATAATAGTATTTACTATATGCCAAGTACTGTTCTAAGACTTTATTTACATTAACTTAGTTCTCAGATCCCCTGAAGTAGATGCTGTTCTCATGCCTGTTTTATAGATAAAGAAGTTGAGGCAGAAAAGTTAGGTAACTTTGTCCCGATTTTATGGATGAAAACATTGAGGCAGATGATCTTGTGTAACTTCACTGAGGACACGGCCGCTGAAGGGCAGCTCGAGGTTCGAACCCCACCTGTGCCCGGCGCCTGTGCTCTGCCACCTGCTACCAACAGTGGGCCGTACGTTTTTGTATGGGGAACAAGGAAAGTGTGAAGGTTCTAGAGAAACTTGAGTTTAGAGAAAAGCGGCTATTTTCAGACCTGTTTGTTTAGACAATAAAATATAGTAGGCAGAGCTGTATGATTTGCCCCTCTTGTTGCAAACTTGGAAGATGGCTCTGACTGAATGAAGAAACGGGCCTCAGAGCTTGTGGAAACACGGACACAAAGGACACATTTAAACACTTGTCTCCCTAATGGAGGAAATCGAGGCAGATGGAGGCTGTGTGATGTTTCATGATTATGAGGAAAGCAACGAACAGAAACATTTAGCGCTTTAGCAACCTGTGCTGTTAGAAACAGATTTACAAGTTAGATGTGTACCGAGTGTGAGCGCCAAGTCTGGACTTAGAACCTACAGTGCTTGCCTATTTTTGGTGTATTCTTCAGTTACTGTTAGAATAAAACCCATCTGGTTATTAGTTACTTTTTCAGGATTGCTCCATTGTATGCACATAAGGTGTGTGATATTGAAAAGAGGTCTTTTTTTATGCTTTGGGCATTAAAACACCTAGAGAATATCTCCCTCCCCCAGGTCCCACCAGGATCACAGTGGAGACCATCCCACTTCCCCAGGTCCCACCACGATCTCGGTAGAGACCGTCCCACTCCCCCAGGTCCCACCACGATCTCGGTAGAGACCGTCCCACTCCCCCAGGTCCCACCACAATGGGGTTGAAGAACATTCCTCTCACCCAAGGTCTCCTGAGCCCCTTTACAGTCAATTCCCTCTTCCCACACTGGCCACATTAGATTTCTGTCCCTACGTGTCTTTCCAGGAAGCCATATAAATTGAACAATACAATGTGTATTTAGTGTATGGATTCTTCCATTTAGCATAATGCTTTTTGAGACTTTTTCATATTGTTGCACCTACCAGTAGTTTGCTCCATTGTATGGTTATCACACTTTGGGTATACATTCACCAGTTGTGGATGTTTTGGTTGCCTGAATTTTAGCCTGTTATGAATTTAGTTACAGAAACATTCATGAACAGCTCTTTGTGCCAACATATGTTTTCATTTTCCTTGGATACATACTTACATCTGGGATTTCTGGGTCATATATTAAATATATGTTTTACTTTATAAGAAACTTCCAAACCATTTTCCACATGATCATGCAATTCTATGTTCCCAGCAGCTGTGAATGTATGAGAATTCCACTTGCTTCACAATGAGGGTAGGGTATTTTTTATTTTAGCACCAGCTGAATATAAAGCAAAAAGTGATTATGGGCCCATTTCAGTTATGGATAGACCTATGTGAATCCTTAATAAAACATGGCCCACTGAATTCAATTGTGCACTTAAAAATACATCTTGATTAATATTTATCCCCAAATGCAAGATTGTTTCAACATCAGAAGATCTAATGACTTAACTCACTACTTGGATAAGAGAAAATATTTTGTATTATCTCAGTAGACACAGAAGAAGCATTTACATCCACTACTGTTTAAGATTAAAATGAACTCTAGCAATGTAGGAATGGAAAGGAGAGTTTTAATCTGGCATAGGTTATATGACAAATTTTAGAGCAAATACTTTACATAATGGACAAATTTTACAAGCACTCTCCTTACAATCAGGCACATGACGAGGGTAACTATTCTGACAGCTCCTTTTCACATAATACTGGGGATTTTGGCCTATAGAACAAGGAAAGACAAATGAGAGTGAAAGGGCTTGAAAGAGGAAAGACAAAGCTCTCATTATTTGCAGATGATTTGAGTCACTTAACTGGAAAAACTAATAGAATCATTAAGCTATTAGAACTAATATGATTCAGCAAGGTTGTTGCATGTAATAACTAGTTACAATGATCAATACACCAATAGTAAGTAACAAAACTTAAAAATAAGATTTCCTTTGTAATAGCAAATAACTCTTGAAACTATCTAGGAGCTGAACTACCAAAAAATAAATAAAAAATGACCATGGAGCAAATTTTAAAACTCTAATAAACTACATAGAAGATCTAAATAGTATTCCCCATCCTTCCATAATTTAAGTTACAGCCTAATATTATAAGGATGCCAGTTCTTCACTATTTTATAAATTTATTGCAATCTCAATCAAAATTCCAGTAGCACTCAATAAGCTTGTTCCAAAAAACATATATTGGAGAAAAAAAGACCCATAAAAAGCTCAGTCAACTTCATATTTTCCCTATTAGATAATGAGAAATACTTCAAAACCACAGAAATGAAAACAATATGTTATTGGTTCAATAACTGAAATAAAGCCAGAGGAATATAATAGAGAATTCAGAGATATTTGTGGATTTAGTATTTATTAAATACGGCACCACAAAGCAATGGGGAGAAGAGAGGTTATTTGGTACAATGTTTAGGAAAAATTAGCTCTCTATTTTGAGAAGAAATAAAACTGTATTTCCATTGAAAAATGCATACATCTGATAACTTAAATATCTAAGTTTGAAAGGTAAAACTGTAAGTAAGTAGAATAAATTATAGGAAAGTAACTTTGTGACCTGTGCTTGGGAAAGACGTTTTAAACAAAACTTGGAAAGTGTAAAACACTAGACAAAAAACTTCGGTGAATTTATTTTCATCAAAGTTAAAGATTTATTTTCAGTGACGAACACCATGACAAAGTTAATGGCCAATAGCTGACAGTAGTACTTACAAATGAGTAATATATGAAAAAGTGGACCTTGATTCTTGCTGCATCTCAGAGTCACTTGGGGCCTGTGTTTTGGTGTTCCTGTTTTTGCCTCACCCCACCCTAAATGAACCCAAGTCTCTAGGAGTGGACATGGGCACTGGTATTTACCTAGAGCCCATCCCCATGTGATAAAGATTCATAATGAAGCCCACCAATTGAGAAAGATTATTGTGTATACCATCCTGGAGACTTAGTATAAAGTATGGGTTTATTATTATTTAACTTTTCTAGAACTCATTTTTTTCCATCAATGACAATTAAATTTTCCCCTACTTCTGGTTATTTCCAGTTAATATCCCCTCAAATAGTCCTTCTTCTACATTTTCTTGGATTTCTCTTCTTCTGGAATTCCTATTAAATGAATATTAGACTTAGTCTGTCATCTAAACTCTCTTCCACATTTTTCATCCTTTCAACTCTATGAGCTACATTCTGGATGATTTCTTCATATCTGTTTTCCAGTTCACTAATTCTATCTTCAGCTGTTTCTAATCAGCTCTTCAGCTCTTAACCCATCAATTGACTGTTTATGTTCAGTAACTACTCTTATTGCTAGTTTCACTTTGGTTCTTTTCAATCTTTCCATTCTTTATTATGGTGCCTTATACTCTTATTACGTTTCTAGTCATTTTAAACAATTGATTTAAAGACTGTATATGATATGGCTCTATTGTCTAAAGTTTTTGTACTCCATTTCTGCTGATAATTGTGTCCACCAACTCTGCTTCATGGGGAAATATTCAAAGATGACCATGATCAGAGTTTATCGTGAGGGTCCTGCATGGCTTTAGTTGAAGGAATGATTGAGGAGGGTCTTGGTTTGCTCTGTGAGGTGCTCTGGGAGTCTTCCTGGCCAAGACCACATTTTTTGTTTTTGTGAGCTCCTTGGCTTGGATATCCTTGTTTCATGTAGCATAAGTTAAAACTGCTTAAAAATCCATAAGCCCTGTGCTTATGGATTTTGGAGGCAATTTCCTCACCTCAAGCTAAGATAGCCTTGTCTTCCTGGGCATCTGGGTGGTCTTTCTAGTCCACACTTCACTCAGCTTTGGACACATGAACCTTCTGGCTTTGTGTGGGTTCCTCAGTCCCAGCTCCCTTCCTGAGATCCCAAGTCCTTGCCTTCTATGTCCATATGGCCAGTAAAGCCTGTGTCCCTCCCCTTCTTAAAACAGAAGCCAGTGATTTCCTGAGGCTGACAGAGTGTGCCTCGTAAGCTTACCACACTGTCTCTTTTTCATTTTTGCCCTTATTTTCTTGCCTGCTTAACTATATACATTCATGCATCCTGGGCAAACCCTGGAATTGTTGTAACCTTCACACAAGCTGCCCTAGAGTTTGCTAGTGGAATCAATATCCCTGCTTCAGTTGGGTATCCTAATCTTATTTCAGAAATGGCATCAACCCTGTCCCTCATAGCTTGTCTTTTAGTCTCCCCACTGTTCTGGGAACTTTCTACCCATATGGTTATCATAGGTGCATCAAGTCGCTGAACACACAGTCCCCCTCTGGTCAAATTTTGAAATTGAAGCTGAGAAGAAGCAGTGGCAGAGCTGAAACCTGGTAGGTTAAGTGATGTAGATTTTTGTTGTGTTTGTTTTGTTTTCTTCTGGCCATGTGGACCAGAGAATTAGAAAGACATGGTTTCCAAAGAGAAAGAAGAATAAGGAAATCATGTATCAAGGAGCAGACACAGGTGATGAGGACAGAGTCCTGCTGACAGTTAAGTCTATGGCTTTGGCTTTTCCTGACTCCAAAATCCATTTTGTTCTTTGCTCCTTTTGATATTCCCATAACACATAATAAAATGCCTTCTGTTAAGCTAGTTCAAGTTGGCTTTCTGTCCCTTGCAACCAAAAGAGTCATTCATGTCACCCTCTGAGTTCTCACAGCGACTTTCCAGTCCTCCCTGCAGATGAATCGGGAGAGTTTTCCTTTTCTTGATTCTGGGTTGCACTTTGATACCTGGCTCCAAAGGGACTCAGGTCATGTCTATACGTCTTTAAAAAAAGCGTCTTCTAGAGCTAAGTCATTCGCTGTCTTCCTACAGCTCCGTTTCACATGATGCTCCCGGCATCTGCCCTGCTGCCTCCTTTTCTCTCTTCAGCCACCAAGTGACACCTGCTCCACAGGGACCAATGCAGTCACCGGGGGTCGTACAGTGTATATTCCACGTATATCAAGGGAGACCTGACATTCTGAGGTTAATTCCTGGCCAAATTGGAGCAAAATCCATGTGAATAAGATCTACTGCATCTACCCACTGGATTTTGTTGCTTTTCTCTTTTCTTAATGGTTCAAGAGTTTGGAAATAGAAGTGCTACTGCTATCTGAAAATTGTTTATGTTGTTTCAAGATCTGTTCTAAGAAAGGGTTATTAATGTTCTAAGATGTTGTTAGTATGAGATTTGTAGCAGTGTTTTGCAGACTGAGTTATTTTTTTTTATCCTGGTTGTGTGTGGTTTATCATCATTGTCTCTGATATAATCCAATTCAAGAGACATTGTAGGGCTTCCCTTGTGGGGCAGTGGTTGAGAATCCGCCTGCCAATGCAGGGGATGCGGGTTCGAGCCCTGGTCTGGGAAGATCCCACATGCCGCGGATCGACTGGGCCCGTGAGCCACAACTGCTGAGCCTGCGCATCTGGAGCCTGTGCTCTGCAACGAGAGAGGCCGCGATAGTGAGAGGCCCACGCACCGCGATGAGGAGGGGCCCCTGCTTGCCGCAACTGGAGAGAGCCCTCGCACAGAAACGAAGACCCAACACAGCCAAAAAAAATAATAAATAAATAAATTAATTAATTAAAAAAAATATGTACTTAAAAGAGACATTTTAAAATAAATTTGACACATGCCCATGAGTATAAAATTATTTTGGATCTTGTGAATGAGTGCAATTCTGCCCCAATGTGAAATCTCTCTTTTAGCCTTTTCTTTGAAATAAGAACTAAGTTCTCCTTCTAGAACAGTACACTGTCAGCATCAGTTATTGTATCAGGTTATTACCGTCACCAGGCCTCGATCTTCCAGCCTCCAGACTGTGAGAAATCAATGTCGGTTGTTCATACACTGCCGGGCATTTGGTGCTTTGTTTAAGGCCTGAACTGGCTAAGACAGGGTGTTTGTAAGTGTCTGGAGGACGCACAGTGAGCTAGAGGAGGGGGTAGAGCCCCTGCTGGTGGCCTATCCGTGCAGAGGCCTCCCGTTGTTTCCTGGCACCGGCCCACTCAGGGCCCCTGGGCTGGGCCATATCATCATCTCCAAAGCACCTCTGGGCCCAGAGCCAGGGCGTGTGGGTTTCTGTGCAGTTCCCACACCCCATGTGACTGTGGGAACTCTGAAGGTCCATCTGCCCCCACCACAGCAGACACAGTGTTTATTACACAGGTGTAGACACGAGGAACACTGGACCCAAGATCAAAGTCAACCTGACCTTGAGACGGCTAACGGATTTTGTTTAAATTCTTGACCACAATACTGAAGGGAGTAATGAAGTGACTTAGGAAGATGTATTGGCGGACGTTTGCGAGATGGGCTAGAAGGAGGGTGGGTGAATGAGGACAAAAGCTGAGGCGCAGGTCGCGTGATTCCAGTGCGAGGGATCAGGACCCAGCCTAGCACAGCGGCCGTCTGAAGGTGGGAGCGGGCGACGACGACAGGCATTGGAAGGAGAGGCAGCGACAGTAAGATGCTCAGTGTGTCGTTTGAATAGAGGGAAGGTTCAAAGGTTCATCCAGATTTTATATCATTTGACAGATGGGCATCACAGTGGGACGAGTGTGAGTTAACTGGATTTGAAGTTATACTGTGACATCCAACTGGTCATAGATAGAGTAACATTGTAAATATAGAATTTCAGTGCAGGTCAGAGGTCACTGTGAGGCACCTAAAAATACCAGAGTGGCAGACCTATGCGTCATACACGCGGAAATGACCGTTGACTGGACAAGGTTAAGGTCACTGATGTTAGATTAGTTCTCTGTCGAGGCACTTGGCGAAGGGCACACCCACCCTGGCGGGTCCAGAGCATGTTTGTCAGGCCACTGTGGCCCCTGCTACGGAGATCTCTTTCCGCTGACAGAGTAGTCCAACTATGGACTTGCAGTGCTTCCTTAGCCTTTAGAATGAAAAATCACTTCATTTATTTGTTTTTTAATCAAGTTGATGAAAACAGTCCCCATCCTGTTGTTTTTTTTTTTTTTAAATCCACTACTCTTTGGGGAAAAGAGATAGCTGGGGGGTCTCTGAGATAAGCCTGCCCAGTGCTGGTGTGATTAGAACATTGAAGCCAACCTGGGACCTTGTGAAGGTGACTGTGAACACAGCACAGCCCCTCAGGGCCCGGAGTCAAGGGCGGAATGTGGAGCAAGGAACGAGCTCTGAGTTCTCAGACCTGGCAGTAACTCATGGCTAGGACTCTGCTCAGGCGGATGTTGCTGCAAGTGTCCTAGTAAAGGACGCAGCCACTGTCCTGCTGTGACGGGCGGGTCCAGCCCCCGGTGGCGCCCTTAGTGAAGCCCAGGACCCCGGCGCCGGCTCTGCAGGGACCCAGCCCCTCACGGTCTGGGTCCCAGTTCCTCTCAAGGTTCTGGTCAGGTCAGCGCAGGCTGGGGTCCCGGGTCGGTACACAGCACTCATTTCCCCATGTGAGGTCAGGCCGGTTAGACACGGGAGTCGGGAGACGGAGAACGGAGAGCAGCCTTACGGCCGAGAAGGCGGACGGGAGGCAGGCTCACCTGGGGCCGTGTTGTCCCGCCGCCTCCCCGCCCCCCAGCTCACGTGGTGACGGCCTGACGCCTCTGTGGCCGTATTTGGACGGAGAGTTGAATCAGCCCTGGGACTGGCTGCCGTCTAAGAGGAAGGGCGCCCTCCACGTGCCCGAGGGGCGAGAGGCCGCGTGCGCGTGTGGCCAGAGCGCAGCCCGCGGCCGGGCAGTGGCCTCGCCAGAGCGGGCACCCTGCCCTTGGATTTCAGCCTCCAGGCGTGCTGTTAAGCCCCCCGGTGTGGTGTGCGGTGCTCCGTGAGGGCAGCCGGCGCCCGTAAGCCCGGGGCCGGAGGCTTGCTGGCCTCTCCCGCATTCGCTCCCGGGGACGCAGCCCGTGCCTCGCGGGGCTGGTGCCGCCGCGGGGTCTCACCACGCGGCCCCGGGAGCGAGTGGGAGGGGGTTGGCCAGGCACCCTGGCGCTTGGGCCTGACCCAGCCGCCCCACCCGTGCCCGCTGGGCAGCAGTGGGTGCGGGGAGGGTCCCGGCCCGCGGTGTCCCGGGCCCCCTCCACGGGAGGCCCCGTCCCAGTGACCGCGGGTCGTCAACGTGGTGCGTCTGGGCCCTGAGCTCTCACGGCTGTTTGGGACCGTGGGACGTTTAGAAAGGACACCTTGTCCCCTTTGGGCGGTGTAGACGGATTGATTCTGAGCTCGGCAGTGACAAATATTAGAATAGCAACAAAATGCAGTTTGGATTAATCACGTGTAAGCATAGCACCTGTTGTATATATAGATCTTACTATTTTTAATACATTTTGCTCTGTGGTCTAGAAAATTGCAATAAGGAAAACGTACCCCTTAAGCTTACTCTCCCCATAGGTTTCTCAGTTAATAAAAGGTGATTGAAACCACACGTGTTTTATTTTCCATCGCAGCCCGTCACAGCCACCTTGGGCGGCAAGCTTCAGCCGTTTCAGGCAGAATGACGCTGACCTGTGGGCTGGAGGCCGCTGGGGGCCCGGATGGGGCCTGTGTCCGGGTGCTCGTCCTGTGAGCGGCCGGCCGCGTCTATGCCACCCTCACATCCATGGCCTGCCCACGCCTCAGAAGGAATCCCTGCCCTGGAAGAATGGAAATGGCCTTCAGCACTTGTGCCCGGAGTTTAGGAAAGTTAAAATAGAATGTTCTTCAATAAAAAATAACCTAGTATTTGTTTCACAACTTAGACTTTGCAGAGAGAGAGGGAAGGGGGAGAGAGAGAGACAGACACAGACAGAAGGACAGAGACAGAGACAGAGGTTGGGAGGGAGGGTGGGAGAGTTCACTTCGGGGCGGTGGGAACACAGCTGTGGTGGTCCTAACCCCTGGCCTTCTGGTTGACGTGCCCTAGTTTTACTGGGTGAACTGGCCTTTGCCCGGGGCCTCCATCTCACACACCTTAGCTTCTGGGCCTCCCCCCGCCACTGTGGATGACCGTCCAGTGGGGACAGGGTCCAGTCGCCCCAACACGAGTTCCTCAGAGATGTATCTGCCTCCAAAGGTCCCACAACCAAGTCTTTCTCAGATCCCAGAAGAGTCAGGATGCTTCTAGAGCAATTCCAGGTACAAATGACCAACAACACGGGAGGCCGTCCACATGGAAACACCCTGTGAAGATCTAGTGTTACCTGTCCCGCCTGGAACCCTCCGAGCCCCCCGACTGCCCCTACTCCCCCTGCTCCCCAGAGACAGGACTGCCCCAGCTCCTCAGAAACACCTGGGGCTGAATTCCTGGACTCCTCACTGCAATTTCAAACACTGACCATAGATACACACACTTCTTCTTGCAGAATGAGAAGCAAAATTTTAGAATAACTCATTTTAATTTTTCTAACATTTACAGTTATCCAGACATTTTTATCCATTTATAGTAATTATATTGTTCTTCTTTGTTAAAGTAAATTTCACTTAAAACTAGTTTAAAATAGGTAAATGGAGCATTCTATGGGCAAGTGAGCCCATAGAACCTTATTTAATAGTCTTAAGTTCAGTTACATCATTAAAATTTAGAAATTTTTGTAATATTATTCTTAATTCTGGTAAAATACACATAAAATAGAAAACACCATCTTTAAGTGTACAGTTCAGTGGTATTAACTACAGTCTCATTGCTGTGCAACCATCACCAACATCCATCTCCAGAACTTTTTCCTCTTGCAAAACTGATATCCTGTCACCATTAAATCCTAATAACTTCCCCTCCCCTCCCCCAGCCCTGGCACCCACCGTTCCTCTTCCTACCATTCTACATCATGTGACTCCTCTAGGGACCTCATTCGTATCAGTGGAAGCACACAGCATTTGTCCTTTTGTGACTGGCCTTCTACTGAGCATCATGTGCTCAAGGTTCATCGGTGTTGTAGCAGGTGTGAGAGTTTTCTTCCTGTTTAAGTCTGAACACTATTCTGTTGCACTGATGGACACGTGGATTGCTTCCACACTTTAGCTATTGTGAGTCGCACTGAGATGAACACAGGTTTCCAAGTATTTGTTCAAGACCTTGCTTCCAATTCTTTTGGAAAAATACCTGGAAGTGGAATTGCTGGATCATGTGGTAATTCTATGTTTAATTTTTTGAAGAACCTCAAAGCATCTGTACCATTTTACATTCCCACCAACTGTGCACCAGATTCTGTTGTTTTTAACATGCCAGTTTTGTGTATGACTTTCATACTAAATGTTAGTTTATGTTATATATTGCTTTCATTTTTATATAAATTTTCTCCAGAGTAAGTCCTGAGTCCCGTTACATCAAATGTGACTTTAAGAAAAGAATTAATTTAACATTATTTAATGTCAATAATAATAGCTAAATAATATCTTAAAGAAAAGCCTCTAATGTGTGAGATTTATCAAGGGAAGATGCAGGACAAAGTAAATTTGGAAAAGCTACTGCTGAGATGACAGCCACGTCAAGCCGAGGGGTGCGGACAGCGGGGCTCTGGGGCCGCTAACTCAGGCTAGGGTTGGACTGTTCTGGACTCAGAAGGCCTCCCCGGCTGGTTTCGATGCACAGCAGTACTTCTGCACACACCAGCAAGGGGCAGCGTGTTGCTATCATTGGGTGCTGCCTAAATCTCTCTTGTTGAAATATAATCTTTATATTTTATCAGCATCATAAAGCAATTATACATTTTCAAGCAATGAGCAAGTGTACCATATGTAAAAGTGATTGGTTCTTCTACCTTCCTCAGAAAGCAGTATTAAAAATAATGTATTTATATAGAACTTTTAAAAATTAGATCTCATTTCATTATCCCATTTTTATAATAACCATTGGAGTTTGTTAGGTATTATTTTCATTTTCTAAATACTTGACAAAGGCTGTGTCACAGTGAGAGAAGTGATGAAATTTCATCTTGGAAAACCCATTTAAATGCATTCTTTTCACATACCAAATTCATAGGTTTAATCAGGCTGAGAGGAACTGGCTTTTTTCAGGTATATGTGAAGAACATTGCTGCACCGGGCTTCCTAAGACACTTTCACCAGGATAAAGACTGCTGGGATGGCAGAGGTGGTGTGTCCGCTGGTGGAACCAGCATTGGAGATGGGAGGAGTGATGCTTGTGACATGGAGGGTAGAAAGCAGGGGGTGGAGGGCATCCTTGCTGAGAGAAAAAGACCCCACAGGAGGCTTCTGAGGAGGCCGGACTGGGGAGGTGACCTCCTGAGGGCCGTGGGAAGACACCTCATACATGACAACCAGTGGTTGCAAAAGCATCTGGTGCACTGTGGAAGGAGGTTAGCCAGACCATCGTCTTGACCCCATTAGGGTTTTGCAAGGCAGGCGTTCCCCATCTTACGGGCAGGTAGATCGAGGCAGCCTCCTGTGAAGGCCTTGTTCCAGGTGGGCTGCCTGGAGGAGGCGGGATGGTGAGGAAGCCTGCTGGCGAGCGCTTGGCAGGGGAAGCGGCTCTGCTCTCCAGGGGGCCCGGCCTGGGGTGGAAAAGTAGGAAGAGACATTGCCAGTCATTAGAGGGCTGCCGTGCAGCCCTGACGGTTGGCTTTTCTTTGTGATTCAGGAGCCTGACTTAAGCACCCACCTCAAAGAGGGCATCCGCTGCCCTGAAGGAGGTCTCCATCAAACACACCGTGGCCGCACTAGCGAGAGCCAGGCCGCGTCCTCGCAGAGGCTCCTCTGTTTGCAGGATCCTGGTTGAGTTTGATAACTGACCATTTGGGCCACTTGTTTTTTCCTCTTCTCATGCTTTACATTCCTGTTCCTATGTTTTATCAATAAATTCACCAATAAAGAGTGAGGCCTGGAAACCATGAGCTCCCACCCTCAACCCCAAGAAAAGCAGAACCCAGGCCCATGCATTCTTTCTCTCTCTTGCTCTCTCTACCTGTGACCTCACTGTGTGGCCCCAGGTGTCCTGGGGTCCTGTAAATAATAAACCTTTATTTTTTTCAAGGTTTCCTGATGATTTTTGCTGAAGGATGTCTTGCAATCATAATAAGAACCACAAGGGCCGGTGCAACCACGGCATTGATTATCGATAGGCTGAGATCTACACAATACATTGGTGTAGTTGGCAGGGTTGTGTGATTGCACTTGGAATTAACCAAGGGTGATGCTTCTTTACCTGCAGCTTGCTTAGCAACCGTCTGACTCAGGTGAGTAACACCATCCGGGGAAGGAGCGCCGCTTGGCGGGAGCTGCAAGCTGCCGTGTGCTTCTGCTTATTATCGCCTCTGTCGTGTGTTCCCTGGGGCGTTGACCCAAATATCACGGCTGCCATAACAATCCAACCCTCTCCCCAGAGCAGTGTGATCAAGGCCATCTGTCTAGTGACTCTAACGGCCCTAATTGACTGTTAATGTGGGGAGGGTTCTCCACGCCTTGAGGCCAAGGAGAACTAAAGAGGAGGATTGGATGGCAAGGCTATTGTCACGGTCCAAGGAGAGGCTCTGGGCTAAAGGACATGAGGACAGGATTCCGCAGGTGAGGAGGACGAGAGACCTCTGCCTTCAAGCTCTGAGTCGGTGAGTTGTGCCCGGACTACGTGTCCTAACCCGGAAGAGTGAAGTAACCTTGCACCCAGCAACCAATGGCTCTACCCCTGACCCAGTGGGATATTATGGATCCAACCCCTGGTGTGATGTTGCTAAAAAAATAACGGACAAATATAAATGTCCGGAACACCTGGTGACAGCACTTCCTGTGAGCCCTGAGGAGGCGCGTCAGCTCCTTGACGAATGCAAACCACCATGGAAGGCTTCTGGGTGTTGCTCTGTGCTGTGCACACCAATGTGCCAAGACCCTGGATTCGGTCCCAGAGGCCTGGCGGCCTTTCCCAAAGGCTCTCTGCATTGCCCTATGGAGGCAGACCCCAATCCCGGAGAGGTGTCTTGGGACACCCCGGAGAGGAAAGAGGCCGCCTATGAAGGGGGCTCACAGTGACGTCATCCCGAATGTTCCAGTGGCAACACAGAAGGTTCAGGTAACAGGACAAAATCAAGTAGGAACTGAGATCAGAAACTACACCTTAATTAAAATGGAAACTTTTATTGAAGATTTTATGCAGCAGAAAGGAGAGAGGGGAATGAATTGGCTATTGTGGGATTTTTTGTTTGTTTGTTTGGAATGAGCTCTCAATTATTATTCACAGCTGCCAAAGTGCACCAACTCACTGGTATCTCTAAACATCTTAAACTCTATAACATTCTTAAAGTTCCTGTAATTAGGAGGAGCACCCTGTAAAAGTAAATCTCTGGACTCAAGGTCAAATGGGCCCTCCTCAGGGTTGGAAATAAAGAAGGGGTCATTTGGGTCACTACTGTCATGGAAATGATAAACCTGTTGGGCTTCTAAGGGTTAAGAATTCTAAGTAATATATGTTATTAAAACATCTAGAAATAAGGAAACGTCTATATGCAAGGAAAATAGATGTGTTTTTGGGTATGAAACGTATGAGGTATGGAGATTTTTTTTTTTAAGGAAAAAGAAAATAAATTTGTCCTAAAGTAAAACTGGTTATTTCAGAATGGGAAATAGGAAAATAAAGGACAAAATGGGGTATACAGTTGGGAAGAGAGAGAGAAAAAGAATTTTATCTTGCGTAGTGAAGCTGGGTAAACTTGGATCATTATTATAAGGTGTGTGTGGTTTTTTTTTTTTAACCTAAGCTTTAATAGCAATAGTATGCTTATGTAATTTTCTTTCATCAGCTGAAAGGACAAAGTTTTCTTGGAGTATCGGTATGCTTCTGATAGATTACAAAATGCTTTTCTTTACCATAAGTAATCTGGCTAGAAAGCAAAGATTTTGTGTTTTATCAGAAGAAATAATGCTAAAACTTCTTTATGGATATTCTTGTATGGATATATGTTATTAATATGTGTTCCAGAAATTATATGAAATTCCTGGAAATCTTATATGTATGTTATCATTTGTAATTCTCATTATCATCTTAAAATGTTGTATGTCACAGAAATAACCAAATTTCCTTGTCAATTGCATTATAATGAATTCTCATTAGATATTTAACCATGGTCATTTTTAAGTCTTTTGTCATTTACAGTTATTGTTTTACTCTGACGCTTTTTACAAATGTGTTTCATATTCAGAGAGATTCATGGAGAGGTCTCTGACAAGTATTCTGGAATATAGGTTTCTGGTAATGTTCAGATCATACCACTGACCTGGGTAGGAACTTACATGACACTAATAGAGAAACTGATGGCTTCATGAAACTGCCAACAAAAGATCAAGATCAACAAGAATTAATTACATGGGAGTGAATGAACTGATGAGGATAATTATAATTTTGTGACTTTTTTTGAAACATTGTTGATTCTTTAACCTTTTGTTTTTTCCAGATTTGGGGAATCCTATTCTCTTAAGCTATCTATGATTTAACAACAGTTTGGTAAAGTATATCTTTGTGAACAAAGGTGAAACATTTATCTTTTTCTCCCTACATGATCCCTCCAGAATTAGAAAACTCTCAGTGAGTATTCTTATTTTTATGGCAATATAGTTATTTGCATAAGTTCAATAAGATTCTATTCTCCTTGTAACAGAACACAATTGGAAATATTATTTAATTCCCAAGACTTTGACTGGAAGGTATTATTTGAGAATGTGCATAGACTCAGATATGACCAGACAGTTTGGAAAACCAACCTAGTAGCCTGCTTACAAGGTTCCTGGCAGCCTTATCAGGTGAGTAAGGGAGATCACTTCCTGGCAGGTGCAGGAATGTCAGGATATCTTGGGGGCCTTGAGAAGAGAGGAATTAACTCAAATCTATAGGTGTTGGCAGGCAAAGCCTAATGGCAAGTCCTCGGCTTGGCTTCCTAGCCTCCTGAGGCTTTTAAAAGTTCAATCTGAGATTCCTTATGAAAAGTTCCTGCAAAGCAGACTTAAAAAGAGCCAATATGGTCAGTTGGAATTCTTGCTGCACTTATGTAAATAATCAGGCCAGTTTATTGAAACTAGACTTAATTTGTAAATAAATTAGTCTTACTATGTTGTCTTTGATAGCAAGGGGATGATTGTAAACAGAAAAAAATGTTTCAGTAGAAACTATAATATACAGTTGTGGATATTAGATTCTAGTTCTGTTAATAGTATTTGAGGTTTTGTTTTTGACCTGTAAGGTAGACTAGATCCTAAATTCTCCCTGTTTCCTCTAATCTCAGGCCTCAGCTCTACAAACTAATGTTTCCAATTTTTCTCCCACCCTCTGACTTGGAATCATTGAGAACTGAAACTGCCTTTTTCCTGAAGCCATGCAAGCTGAAGTTGGACAATTTGACATAAACTTAGAGAAATCACAGCAGCTCACGTTACCACAGTGGCTTCATGCTTGTTGCTGTGTGGCCACTCAGAAAGACCACCAGAGACATTCAGACTGCGAGTAGGGGAAAGATGTAAGGTTGCCATTGCCTGCCCTCACTCCATCTGAAGATGCTTCGAACCCAACATCTAGAAATCTTACCTGGCTGCCTTCAGAACTCAGAAACTGGGATAATAGTCTGCTCCAATCGCTAACCATTGTTTTTCCTTTGTTTCTGTAGAAACACCTCTTATTTAAAACCTGATGCAAGTATGTGCACCATGTAGGCCTAACTCGGGAAACCCACCTGCATCGCCACTTCCTGAAATGAGACACAGCCTCTAGTTGAACTGACCTACTCTTGGGACTAAGAGAGGGTTCAATGAGATAAAGATGACCCAGCAACTCAGGACAGGTTCAAACCTTCTTACACCAGGTGGCCAAGACAATAAAGTAGTTCACAATGTCACCCAAATCTTTGACCAGATTCCTCGGGCCCCCAAGGTCACTGACTTAGTTTTATTGCAGGGCACTTCAAGTTTGGGACAGTGGATACAGACTAGATTTCAGACTACTGTCTGTGTATTTTTTATAGGATTTGTGACTAGAATCCTATTTAGATATGTGCTTTCTGAGTTACAACGCACCCTACCCCTGACTTAGCACATCAGCTACAGAAGCAGTTACGTTCTCACCATCCTCACCTTTGACTCTGAGGGCTTGGCATCACAGGGTGGGTGGTAGGGTGAGCCCTAACAGGTGGGGTTTTTCCTTTTTGTAGTGCAAATGCCTAACTTAAGCTGTGATTGCCAGGCTCCCACTTCAAAGAGGGCATCAGCTTCAAGGAAGGCTCTCTGGGACAAGCACATCGCTAGTCACACCAGATACAGAGCCAGGCCACCTTCCCCACTAACGTGGCTTTGTTTGGAAGATCTTATTTGATTTCAGTGACTGACCGTTGGGGCACTTGTTTTATTTTCTCTTCCTGCACTTTAATTCCCGCTTTCATGTTTTAAATTCACCAGTAAAGAGTGAGCCTAGGAAAACCCCAGGCCCCCACCCCAAGCCCCAGTAAAAGTAGGACCCCAGGCCCGTGCTCACAGTATCCTTCTCTCCCTCCCTCCCTCCCTCTCTCCATCTCTCTGTCTCTCTCTCCCCCTGACCTCGCAGTGTGGTACCAGGTGTGCTGTGTAATTTCCACGTCCTGTAAGTAATAAACCTTTATTTTTTCCAGTTTCCCAGTAGTTAGTGCTGAGGGGTGTCTTGCAATCATAATGAGAACCACAAGGGCCGGTTCAGCCACAGTGCTGGTTATTGACAGGCTGGGACCAGCACACAACAGCTATTAAGATTCCTTTTTGGTATTTGAATGACAAAATGACTAATGTTATGTGGCATATGTCATGGGTTTGCACAACTGTTGGCACACCGTGTTTTCTAAACAACAAAGCAAGAATGTGACCGTGGTCCACCCAAGCCCTGCTGCAGAGCGGGTGGTCTAAACAAATTCTGGAATAAACAGTTTCTGCTCTTTTTGACATTCTGTTAAAGGGCATTCTTTGCAGATGTGGGAGTGCATTCTGTTTCATTAGCAGAACTGACTTCGTATTTCAGACTTCGGGAGGAAGGTGTCTGGGTGTCTTCATGGTAAAGGTTACTATTATTACTGTTTTGCAAATGGTTGACTGATAAACGGAGAAAAGGATGAAATTTGTGGGATATGCTGACACCTACAGATGCATCAGTCTGGAAGGAAGGGTTGAAGTGGGGTGCGGGCAACTCAGCATTTGAAAAGATAGCTTTTTCACATGTCTAGCAGGAATCTTCTTGCTGATACTATTAGAGTGAACCATATTAAATTACCAATATTTGACTGTTTTTAACCTACAAAATGGCAGCTTCATATGGCTCAACCAAATATGTTTTTCAAAAGAGAGAGTAGTAATATACAGATATAGATCCAGATCCATATACAAAACCTGCCTTTCTGCCACCCTTTCTTTCCTCTCTGACTTCTTTCTTTCCACTTTCTGATAAAAAATTTATTTAGTGCCAGCTTTGTTTCAGGCTTTAGTTTTAGGAATAATTTATTTGATTTGTTTCTTCTGTATGTTCCCAGCTTAATTTTAATTTTACCGCTATTGACAGCTTCATGGTACTCTCTGAGCACACTGCCACTGCCGACACAAGAGCTGGCTCATGAAGGTGCAGGGTACTGGGAGAGCTAACGAAGATTCTGGTTTTGGTCTGGGACACTTCTCCAGTGATGGGGCCCCTGCTTTGCCATTTAGGCTTTGAGTCACTTGCGGTGTGAGACCTCGAGCTACGGAAGTATGTATGTCACATTTACTGACCCCACACTTCGTTAAATCTGCTCTTTCCCGTGCAGTCCTTTATTTGAGTTTTTCAACAGAGGACTGAAAAAATGAACGGAAGCAATTTAATTCCTATGTTTCCCTGGCAAAGATAAGAAGGTAAAGATCCCAGGAGAAGAACTGAACGGAAACAAAGCTATCAATATTGAAGAGAAATGTACAGTTTGACTCGGAACAAGTGTGCTTGTCTGTAATTTTGAAATTAATGGCAAGAAAAGTGAGGTTGCGTGGAAAAGATGGGCACTTACGTGAAGGCTTCAAGGAAGATGGGGACAGATGAGGAGGGACAGTGGGGGAGTTGCTGATGGAGCAGAGACGGGTATCCAGGCGCGGGTGTTGGGCGCTCAGATGTGACCCTGGGGCAGCTCGCCCGAGGAGGGGAGACCATCCTGCACCTCCCCTGCCTCCTCCTTTTTTTGCCAGCATGTGACTGGGACGTTGATTTTCTGAAGTTGCATCAATAGCAGATTTATATTCTCCATATAAATACTTTCACCCCCCGAGTCTTAGAAAACGGGGCATCCTAACTCTCCACGTGCAGGGTCCAGGGCATGTGGACACAACCTCCTGGCATTTCTGTCCCGGCAGCATGGCTCCACTCGGCAGTGTCTGGAGGCAGGTGTTTCATTGCACCGTTGTCGCTAGATTACTACTCTCATCATCAGAGTGACCAGCTCTTCTCTACTTCTGCTAACGTTTTAAGGAAGTACATTGGTCAGGGGCGCCCACGCTGACCAGCCACGTGACCTGGGTGCCTGCAGGCTGTGGGCCACTGTGGGCAAGACTGGGATGTGAACTCGGGCTGCAACCCTGGGGCTATTAACAGCTGTCACATGGCATTTGAATTGCAGTAGCAGCTGTTTATAGAGAGAAGCTCCAAGTTGAATCACTATGTACTAAATTTCTAGTTACCCATCTGGATAACAAAACAAGCTATTGGCAGGAAGAAAAGGAAAATTACAAAAATTTAACAGGGCAAAGTACGCATGCCGCGTATACTTTTCGCTGTGAAATGCAGGATTCAGTAAAGACGATTTCCACGTCAGGAGCCTGGCCTCCGGTGGGCTTAGCATCCCCGCCTCTGACGCGGTTCTTGTTGGTGGCGCTCTGCCCCCCAGTCTCCGACTTCTCAGGGTTTCTCTCTGGGCGGCTCCGTCAAGTTCCCATCATGCTGTAGCATCTTCCTGGAATGTCTCCTTTTTGACCAAGACTCTCAAGCTGCCGCTGCCCTTTGTCTGCTCTCCTGCTGCAGCCTTTTCTTTATATAATGATCTCCTGACGTCCAACAGTCTCCTATTATCCAGAAAGGACCCTGCTTTTGTAATTTACAAATATTTACTAGCCACCAAGAAAACACTCAACTTTCCACTAAAGAACTGAAACTTTGCTTTTGGACCTGGAGAGCCACACACATGATGGTGTGACAGAAGTACCCGGGCACGTCAAATCACATTCCATCCTCAATGAATAAGCCCTGGGTGACTGAAATACATCACAGATGGATGAGAAAATACGAAAACAAAAAAAACCTTCCTAAGTGAAACCATACTGACTTACCTTCTGTGAAATAAAGTAGGATGTTTCCTTCAAAGATATGGAATGAATCCATGCGGTTTGCTATAGTTGTTTTAAAGGAAACTATTTTAAACTATTTTAAGAATTTTGCGGGGGGGATAAGTAAGTTGACCATTTTTCTTTCTGAATGGATAACAAATATTTTGCTCTTCAAAAGAGGAAAATTAATTAGGAAAATCAATAAGCAAGCCATAGAATGGGAGAGAATATTTACAGTACATGTATCAGACAAAAAGCTTGTGTCTCAATAATATAAAGAACTACTATAATTTATCATAAAAGACAAACAACCAAAAATGGGCAGAATAGTCGAATAGGCACCTCATGAAAGAAGATACATGAATGGCAATATGAAAGGGAAAATTGCTCAATATCATTAATCATTAGGGAAATGCAAATTAAAACCACAATGAGATACTGCTATACACATTAGAATGTCAATAACTTAAAAGGATTGACATTACAAGTGTTGTCAAGGATTTGATCATAACTCTCAAATATGGCCAATAGAGTGTAAAATGGAATAGTCTGGGAAAATGTTTGGCACTTTTTCAAAAAGTTAAACATGCATCTTCCCTGTGTCCCAGAAATTCCACTCTCAGATATTCATCTAAGAGGAAGAACATACAGGTCCACAAAATGCCTCATGTGAGCATGTTCACTGAAGCTTTGTTCGTAGTATCAAGAACAAGAACAAGCCCTGAGGTCCATCACCAGGAAAGTGGAGGCACTGTGGTGTGTGTATACAGGGGATACTTCTTACTGATACAGGTGTACACTTCTGATACGCATAGTAACATTAATGGATCTCACCTATTATGCTGAGTGAAAGAAGCCAGACGGAAAAGAGTACACAGTCTATGACTCAAATTACATGAAGTTCCAGAAGAATTCAAACAAAACTATGACAAGAGAAATCAGACTGCATCAGGGGGCTGTCTGGGTAGGGACAGAGGCACCTTCTGGGGTCGTGGACACCTTCTGTCACCCATGTGGGTTCCTTGAGTGAATGCATTTGTCAAAAGAGAACGTGCTGCTATATGTAATGACGTCTCAATAAAATGTTTCCTAAAAGAAAAACAGACACAGACGTGTGTGCATATTTCCAGTAATGGTTGGGGAATGTGACCAAACAACAATTTTAGTGGTAAAACTGGATCTAACTTATGCAATATTTCATCCATTTGCTTATTCAACAGCTCTCGTCCTGCACCCGCTGTGCTCCAGACCCTGTTCCAGGACTTGGGAGACCACAGTGCAGTGGGGACGTACAGTCCTGGAGCTGGCAGCCAGCCTGAGGACGGGCTTCCTTCAGGGGGCTGGGCTCCCCGCCTCCGTCTCGGGGGGAGACTTTGATGGCATCCGGGCTGCTCACCGGGGACAGCTGGGCTCATTCCTGCAGAGCAACGACCATGACTCTGGCCTAGGGGTCTTCATGATGATGCTTTTACTGCCCTGCAGCCCACCATTCAAAAACCAGAGCTCTACTTCCATCACGGGTAAGTGCAAAAACTAGAGTTTGATGAGTGAGTATTTCCGGAAAAGAGGTAAGAGAAGTAAATGTAATAGGTAAAAATTATGCAAAGGGGAGATTCAAAATGTTGAGTAATTTTCTACCCCAAATATTCAGACACCATTTTAAGCTTCTTAACTCTGGTGCTAGTATTGCCTTCCTCTGTTGCTCAAATATCACTGCAGTTGGTTGTGTGCACACGGGCCTTCCTGCTACATCTCCTGTCCTTTAGTTTAGTTTGTTTACAAAATGGTTCTGGACGGACGCGTGTGTGCATCTCTTTCTCCTGCATCCCAGGAACGCCTTTCTAGGTTGGAAGGCCCACATTTCTGTTCATGTTCTCTGAGCCCTTGCTGTCTTGTCTTTACATGAAAACTTGCTTGCGTCCCTGTCCTGTCCTTTCTAACGTCTTCAGTCCTTGATGCTAGAGGGCCGACCGAACAACATTCAGGCAAAAGTCAGTGGGGCTGGGTCCCCGCAGCACGCCGCTCACACAGGCCCTTCAGAGCCACAGGCCTGCATGGCGTTGCTGGCACGGGGGTCACCATGGCCCAAAGGCCTTTTGTTTCCACACTGCCTGAATGTTCATCTTCTCCCCACATGTGACGGTGTGTCTGCTGTGCTGTATCAGAGAAAACCACCACTTAATGCATATTTTTCTTTCGCCTCAACAGATTCAAATGTTATGAGGTTTTTCAGGAATTCCCTTGAATTTGTACCAAATCTTTGTATCTCTTTTCCTTCATATTAGACAAACATGTTTGACATGAACTGTTTCAAGGACTGCAAACAGAGGAGAGGTCTGAATGGATGGCTTTTACTTCATGGAGAGTTAGTAAATCTCAGAAAATAATAATCTGTGCAGGACGCAATGAAGCTGAATAGTTAATCTGCATAGAATCCAGTACGTGGTACGGAGCCCACGTTCCATGTGGCAGAGCCCCAGTTCCAGACAAGCACCGCACAGACTGCCAAGAAACCAGGACTTGGGGAAACTATGTCAGCCTTTGAAACAATACGAGCTGTAGGCAAATTACTGACTAATCATAGAATAGGTGGCTCATTTAAAACTTCTTATTATTTCAAGAGAGTGATAATTTTTGTATTGGTTGTGAATCTTAAGGGCATAGAAAGGTGGAAGAAATATTGGAAAGGGAGTTAGTGCTGGCACAAGAGTTTGCTGTGATAACACTGCAGAACGATCCGCATACCCGCTGGCTCCGTGCTCCTGGGCAGGTGAGAGTCAGGCGGAGGTCCCCTCACCTGGGACGCACAGCCACCTGGAATGGCTCTTCCTGGGTCAGAGGGCAAAAGTGCAAGGTGCCCAGCAAACTCTGCCCTTTGTGGCCTTGGCCAACATCACGTCTCTCCATATTCCAAGGTATATCACAGGACCATGGCCAATTCACCTCTCCCTGTGGAGGCTCAGTGAGACTCCAGGACTGGCGGCTGGGGGCACAGTTCTCCAGGGCACAGGAGGTGCCACCCAGCGCAAGCTAGAGCTGCCTGAGGCCTACGCTCAGCTGGATGTGAAGGCGTGTGGCTTAGATGAGACAGTATTTGTGCACAAACCGCTTTTCTTTGTGGTCCTCACGTGTGTCCGTGTGACAGTAAAGTGCCACAGCAACAAGGCAGCCCTAGCAAAGCGACCCTGTTCCCTCCCCACATGGTAGTGACACGGAAAAGGAGAAGTATTTGTCCGACTACTGCTACTAGTATTAGAGGAAGGAATGATTCCGCTGATTGCCTGATGATCCTCACTCTGCTCACTTGTGGACCCCCAGCCGTCCTTGCTGTACCTGGGGTTGAGCTCAGTTCCGTACTGAGGTTCCTCTCCCCTACGGCAGTAGCTCAGGCAAAATCTGCCTTGTCATTTTAACAAACGTGCAGCACATTTTATATATATGTATATATATTATATATATATACACACACACATATATATATGGCATCCAACTGATGTGTTCAAAGATCACATATGTCCTGGTGGTGTAGAAATCGATTCTTATTTTCATTTCCTTAACGCCTGCTGGATATTCCCATCTGTCAACCCCACAAGCAATTCAAACTGACATCCTAATCTGGACTCATTATCTGTCATCCCCAGCCAGCCTCTGTCTGGGTTCCATTCTGTCAGTAGCCCCATCAGCCATCCATTCACCAAGCTAGAGACCTCAGAACCCCCTTGGGCACCTCTGTGCTGGGCCTCACCTCCACCCCGCCCACTTCTCAGTAAACAAACTTATTTTAAGAGATTAGTTACAAGATGATCAAAATGAATTTAAGAGGCTAGAAACGAGCTCATCCATTGAGTGGCCACAGCAAAACACCTCCCACAGTTGCAGAAGTTACCATGTTTGGGTCCAGCAAGGCAAAGGGAATAGAAGAGATGACTCTTTTGTGCTATTGAGAGGCATATATCTGATGACACAGAGACAAGACCAATCCAGAAGATTGTTAAGTCAAAAAGCTCTTACTGCAGATGGATAATTCTGTGTATAGACATTAGTAATTGTTAATAACCCCTGTAGAATCCCTGAAGAGAAATTCTTGGAAGAAAATAATTTGTCCTGAAGGCGGTACCGTAACAAGCATCTGGATGAATATCAAAAGCTGTGTTTGAAACAAATGAGGTCGATGGAAACCCCACCTGCGTCTGTCTGTCTACCATTCCTGTGGGTGCAGTAAGAGGAAATGGGAGGCTCTGAACCAAGAGTTCATTCTGGAAACCCAAGGTTCAAGGAGTGCACAGTTTTAATCACAGAGAGAAGCTCTTTATGTTAAAAATATTCCTGTAGCTCTAATTTCCACACTACAAGTGTTATCTAAATGATGAATTAGTAAAATCCAAGCCATTGGTGTCCATCCAGTTTTATCTTTATGAGAGGAAATGTAATCTGAAGACCACTCTGGAATTTCTAAGCTGCTTGACTGCTTAAGGAAGTTTAACCAAATGTTTTTAAGAAAAAGAACGAATTAGGAAAAAAAAAACCATGACATTTTGTGAGAGATTCTTACTTTGCAGATTTGTTTATGATAGTAGTGTCTTACAAAAATTGATAGTAGTGTCTTTTACAAAAATTGTTCACTTAATTGACGTATGTGAGGTCCAAAGTGTAAACAATTGAAATATATTAACATGTAGTGAAAAAGTTCACAAATGTAAAGCAAAAGTCCAGCTTTGGAAAAGTAATGTTAAAGACGGCTTTGCAGTCATGTGTGGTTGGTGTTATAATTTGAAGCCAAAAGAACAAAATTAGTAGAGAAACATCTGTATATTCTTGTGGAAGAGTTTCATTATTTTGAAATAGTTGAATTTAAAAGTTCCGCTGAATTAGAAATCCTTTTGCATCATCAAAACAAATCTCAACTACGTCTGTCAATGAGAGAAAAGCAAGTTAGATTCATAAATGATCACACATTTGAAGTCTATTTTAATGAGATCAATTTTTCCAATTTTGTTTAATGGCAAGACAGGACATTCAGTCAATTAGAGGACGAAGTGATAACTTGTCTGCTCATGAGTACAAAGACTTGTTTTTTAAGCAATGGTGATTATCAGAATGATTCAGTAAAAATTCTGAGTCAGATTCCTGTAGCCAATTTGTTTACAAAGCCTGATATGAAAGAGTGATATTTGCAAGCACATGATAAAGTTTTCATTTTAAGTTGGAAAATATTGTTGTTGGAAGTGTTCAAACTCAGCATTTAAGAATCTCCCTAATGTTTGATGTTTAACTTCTCTCTCAAGGTCACATAATATAAAGAAAGGAGTGAGTTTCTGCTCGCCTCGCCCACGCAGAGGCTCCTGCATCCCCCGGTTCACCCTGAGCGCCAGCCAGCAGGTGTTTCTGTGTTGCGGCCGTGTGGAAACTTGCGAGGCCCAGGGCACTCGCAAAAGCAGACCCGCCTTGTGGCCTCCCTGCCGCCCTCGCAGCACATCCGTCCCTCCTGGCCGGGATCGCAACCCCTATCCCTGAACAGTCGCCCCTGTTCCCAGAGCGCCCCCCGCACGTGAGAGCCCCCAGCTCCAGAGCTCAGCCCAGTGCATGCTCCGCTTGCCCTCCCCGTCCTGGGAGCCCAGCGGCCCCCCTCAGCCCTGTCCTCCCGCAGCCCGCGAGCTCCCTGAAGCAAAGGCTGGAGGTCACGACTCCGCATCTCCAGCTCCTACGCGGGGCGGCTGCCTGCGGTTCGGTTCTGTTTGCTGAGCAGAGGGGGCCGGAACCCGGTGATCCACGCAGCCCCAACCATGCACGTGGGACAGGCCAGCTCTCTGGTCTTCAGGCTCCATGTTTTTTCTCTAAGTGACAGAGCCTGTTTTTAAATAAAGCACACCTCACTGGGAGGCCCCATATATGAAAACAGATTTGGGGGGCAGTTCAGGTACCAGAGGGAGTGGGGACCCCAACACTGCCACATTCTCCCTCCCACCTGACCCAACATGCGAGGACTCGGGGGCTCGTGAATTCAGGGAAATTAAGCTTCCCATTTGCCCAGCCCAGGTCGGGGGTTCAGCCATCACCTGCTACCGCTGGACCGCGCGGGGCCCGGGGGCCGTGAGTGTCCGCAGCCCCACCTCCGGCCGCAGCGGGGAGGCGCCGGGCCAGAGCTCCGCTGGGCCGGGGGGACGGCGCACCAAGGCGGGTGCTGGTGCTGCCGTGGGAGCCGCGCTCCGCACCGCCCGCCTCACCCCTGCAGTTTCAGTTGGGGCGGAGGGAAAGTTCCACGGCGACGACTAATCGCGTCTTTAAATTTCCATTTGTAATAACAACAACAGTGCCTAACCCTACATAGCGCTGCTGGGTGACGGGCACCATCTAAAACATGCCTCTGCCCACATATTACCTCATCCAGGCCTCCCACCTAGTATCACCCCCACTTTATAGCCATGGACGCTGAGCCCGAGGAAGGTGCTTGCGGCCTGAGAGCTGGAAGTGGAACCAGGGCAGCCCGGATCTAGGGTTTAGGCTTGTAGTCACGACGCAGAGTGGACAGCCCAGAAAAGTCTCCAGTGAGCATTTATGAGGGATTTCACGGCAGCAGAAGGGAGCCGTGGGCTCACTACAGTCACGTTTGAGGTTTTCCATTTACTTAGGATTGAGGCGAAACCAGAAACATTAGAAAACTTGAGAACTAGGCCCCAAAGCTGTAGTCTGCATGTGACTCCTGCTTTTCTGATGGTGAGGTGGTACCTTTTAATCACCCCAGCTCCAGCCCATCCTGGTAGGCTTGGGTTGTCTGTATCTGAAGATGCTAATGATTCCAAGCCCATGCCTCCACGTGCGCCCAGCCCTCTCCTAGGCCCTGACTTAATCCTTGCCTGAGCCTACGGGGGAAGCAGAGAACTAGGGGAGCCCTGGGGGGGTAACAGCCTCTGCTGGATGCAAGGGGCCTCTGGCTCCCGTCGGTCACCGACTCTCCCAGAGGAGAGGGGAGCAGGATCGGCCTGCGCTGCTGGCTGGTGGCCCCGATCCAAGACCAAGAGCAGTGCTGGAGTCTCACCCGGAAAGCGTCCGCCCTCCACGGCCGTCCGCAGCCATGCAGGTCCTTTTCCTAGATTTCACCTCCCACAAGGTCTGGTTGCCTCAAAGCTTCAAAGTCTAAACCTCCACAAACCAAGGGCCTGCCCTCCCCCGAGGACAAGCTGCTCCACTGGGAGGGCGCTGACCTCGGACCCGGGATTCCGAGATGCGGCTGGAACACGGGCAGCCCTGCAGGCTCGGGCAGCATCACTGCGCTGGGCAGCCAACGTGATGCCCAGAAACGCTTCTCCAGGTTCACAGGAAGCCCGTTCACATCTGGGGGCCCCTGATGCCGTCCACCAGCGATGCCTGTGCTGTGCATGCCCTGAGCCACAAACATGGGCTCCTGGAGGGCGGCAGGTTATGAAATCTCACTGCAGAGCGTTCGTCCAGAGGAACCCATCCTTAAATGACCTGTGAACTGGGCAGTGCCGGGTGGGAGAACACTTAACAGACACGTGTGGATATGGTTTTTTATTCCAGTGATGATGGCAGTTACTTGAGTCTAAGTTATTAGCCTCAGGAGAGCATATTGTGAGGACACAAAAAGGCGTCCTGTGAAACCTATGACTACAGATGTGACTGACACTGTTGAGGGGTGGCAAAGGCTCAGGTGAAATACTGTGTCCTTGTTTTGTTTTAGCAGAACTGTCCCAACCATGTGTGGAAAAACACATAAATGGAAAAAGCCCACCTGGTGGTTTGTGTGCAGCCAACTCCTGCAAAGACATTCTGCTTCCGAGTTGGTGTTTGAATGTGCATTTCAGGGGGGCCACCTAGGATGTGACAACAAACAGCCTCTCCCTGACCCAGAAACACCATCCCAGCTTGTCACGGAGCCCACAGTTCTACCAGTAAGTCTCATGTCTACTTCTTTGAATGATTTTATAATAATTATTGTCGACAGGGACAGCTTCATGGCAGACATCAGCTGGAGGCTAGTTTGAAAGTTATCAGTCAAGTGTCTCCCGTGCTGTGTACAGCTATTTCCTATCCCCGTTCCTGTGGCAGCTGCACGCATCCGTAGGCACTGTCCTCCAGGCATCCGTTCTTGCCGTGGATCTTCAGTAAACCCCTCTCAGGCCCCAGAGGATGGGGATGCAGGAAGGAACACGAAAGCCATAGAACCACTCTTGCAGGGCTGTGTTCTTCCAGTTGTCGCGTCTCCAAAACGCTGGTCCACATTTGACTCCCTCTTCCTCTCACACCACACATCAGATTCTCCAGAGATCCTGCTGACATGGCCTCCAAGGGTGTCCTGGGCTCGGCTGCGCTTGACTCCTCCACTGCCGTGAGCCATCCAAACGCCGACACTCTGGCTGGGACGTCACGTTACTTAGCCCCCCGAGGCCTCTCTGGTGGCTCCTGCCCCACAGCAGACGGGCTGACGCTCACCATCCCTCCTGCCCTCCTGGGCACACGCTCCTCTCTGAGCCCAGGCTCTCCTGCAGGTGCGAGTGGCCCACAGCTGCGTTTGGGCCGGAATGGGGTGGGGTGACTGCACTCCTAGGCTGAATTCTACAGCCCCAGGGGCACAACTCCTGTCCTGCCCTTCTCCAGCTCAGGTCAGGGGACCCAGGTGACACAAGGGACCTTGGTCCTGAAACATGGCTTGGAGGAACGCCACTAGTCTGGGAAACTGGCTTTGACCCACAAGTACACAGTTGGCCCTATGCTGTCGCCCACCTCCTGTACCAGCTCGAAGAGTTTGCCCAAGCATTTCTGGAAGCTCGTCTCCTTCTCTCTCAGGCCAGCAGAGAAGACTTCCTCCAGCCTGTCTCCCTGCACCCCACAGCCAGGCACGAGCCCACTTCGCTACCTATGGGAGGACTGAGCAGAACAGTGACATTATGAATGTTTTCAGTACATGCGTTCACTCCCGCCAGGGCTTCATCTGATGCCGGCTCGTGCTATGGACTGGGAAGGACTGAGCATCAGCCATACAGCTCAGATTTCCCGACGTGCGTCCACGGCACAAAAGCCATAGGAGGTGCTTTGGGAAAGAGATCCTGTGATCATATATGTGTGGGAAATGCTGCCCATTTCTTTCTCAGAGCTTCAAGACCGTGGTGGTGATGCACAGGAAGTGTCCAGAGCTGTTACGGTTCCATAATCTAGATGTTTCTCTAAATCTTCTGAAACGGCAGAACTTTCTTTTCTTGGCTTGTTGTGTTCGGTTCTTCACTTCTGAGGCCATGCAGGGGAAAGTGCAAAAGACATCAGAGGAGAGAGAACACAGAGCAAGAGAGAGGTCTGCTGGTCCTGCAATCCCCTGGAGAAAATCCATGCTGGAAAGGGGTGGAGTTTCTACTCTAAATATTTAGTAAAAAAAAAAAAAAAAAAAAAAAAAAAAATTGCTATGCTTTGTGAGCCACTTTATATTTTTTCGCCCAAGACTTCACCGAGACCATGATTCAGTCTTCTATTTTGTATCTGCAGAGATTTAAAGCGGGGATTAGACCTTAGGTATTTCGGAAAAGGTCTAATAAGCTTCCGTCGGCGCTCCCGTCCAGCCGCGCTGCTCTCCGCTCCCTGGCCGGAGGCCCTGGGAGCACCAACCTGTGTCCTCCGTGGGCGCCGCCTCCCGCCCCCCACTCCGCCGCCAGACATCCGGTGACTGCGCTTAGGGGCACACGCTCCTCCAGCCGCGGGAGAGCCGCGCTTCTCCCGGTCACAGCGCAGCCGCCTTCCCCGGAGCCAGGGCCCTTGTAGATTCACCGCAGCGTGGAGGCTTGCGACGAGGGGCCACCGTCACTGCCCCCCAAACTGCAGCCCCCGTCCTCTGTTCCAGGCCCGGGCCGCCGTCAGCAAGCCGGAACCCCCCTTTGCCTCCATGGCATCGGGCAAATGCCGTCAAACCCGGAAGACAGCGGCTCGGCGCAGCTCCTTGTTTGAAGACTAGAGCTCGCTGGCTTCTAAGGAAGAGTCCAGACTCTCGCAGGACCACAGCCGTGTACCGTCCCTGGTACCACGCAGACGGCCAGAGCGCCCCGGCCGGGTGACCGGGCCTCCGGTGCCCCGCCCGCGCTGGATGCCCGCCTGGTCAGGCACACGGCGCCCGGCCGTCCTCTCGCTGCGCCGGCGTCACCGCACCTCAGTGTCCGCGGACGGCTTGCCTGGGCCGCGCACAGCGCTGGGCAGAGGACACGGGACAGACGCCGCCCATACAGTGTCCACAGGTCACCGGGCAAATCCCGCCGAGGGCCGCTCGGCCGGGTGGGCCAGGCGGCTGTGAGCGCGGCCGGGGCCAACCAGGCGTCACGGCTGAGGCACGGCCGCCGGAGCAGCGCACGCGGCCACCTGCTCCGCCCGGAGAAGCAACACCCACGCCGTCCGGAAGCGCCTGAGACCAGAAATGGGCCCGGAAAGGGCGCCAGGGGGGCCAGTCCCGCGAGACGCGGTAGAGGCGGAGTCGGGTGCGGCAGGGAGCGCGGCGCGGGGTTGGCGGGGAGGCGGGCGGAAGGAGGGGCCTCAGCGGCGAGGCAGGCGGCCCTGGGCCGGCGCCGGGGTGGAGACGGGGCCGCCCGCCCGCCAGGGGGCAGAGGCCGCGCCGCAGCCCCGCTTGGACTCAGCCCGGGCCTGGTGCGCACGCGCCGGCTGCGGGTGCTGCTGCTGCTGCAGGAGTGGTGGCCTTGCCCTTCGTCCAGCCTGGAAGAGGGTGAGGCGCGCGGCGGGCACTTCCTGTCGGGGGCGGTGCTCTGTGGGGAGTCTGGCTGTGCTCCGGGGGCACCCGGGAGGCAGTGCCTCAGGCAGAGGGTGGCGGGCCCGGAGGTCTGGGAAGGGTGCTGCTGGGGAGGGAACAGAAGTGAGGGGCTCGGAGGCGGCGGCCCTGGGGAGGACGGCCTGGTCGGCTCTGTCACTGTCACCGGGGGCTGTACGAGGGGCGTGCCGGGACCCCCGGGGCAGAGGGCCCCCAGCGGCCGCCCGGCTGCTTCCTCCACGTTGTGCTGCCTCGGGTTGAGCGCCCGCTCTTCCCACCCAGGATTCTCCGGCCCTGGGTTCGTGGCTGTCTGAAGTCCGCCTCCGGTTGACGAGGGTTGGGAGTGAGAGTGACGAGGCGTGGATTCTGTGGACGGAGCCCCTCGGTGGCCCAGAGGGACCCAGAGGCACGGCTCCGGGGTTTGGGCCGAGTGTCCCGGCAGCGCCCGCGTCGGCCGGTCTGTGCGAGTCCCGGGACTGAGGCTGGCGTGGCCCGTGCCTGGCGGCCAGCCCTCCGTGTGCCTTCCCGCTTCCTCCTGTTGTTTGGTGACACTTGGACCTTCATCTGGTAACGAAAAACCATGAGGCTTGGCATCTCACCCGGGTGGTCCGTGATGCAGAAGTGAACCAGCAGATCCCACACTGGGAAGCTCAGTACGGCAGAGGGTGTCAGGCGCTTTGGGACGGGCAGTCGGCGTGGCCAGGGGCGCGAGGGCTCCGCCGCCGCAGCTGTTTGCGCAGCCCCCTCGGGTCATGCGTTCCCGAGGGACCTTGTGCTCCAAGCTGACTTGCGTTCCAGCTCTGTTGCTTCCAGGGGCATCTCACGTGTAATTCAGTTGGTACACTCAGGGCCACGCCAGCTTCCTTAATTTTCCTTTTGATAACTCAGGCCTCAGTTTTATAGCTCAAATGAACATAAGTAATAAGACAGATCTTAATTAGCACTAAATTAGTTAACAAAGGGCTGGTCAAAGTCTGAAGCTGGAATTTGCTCAAAAATGTAATGATTATACAGTGTGGTTATGCAATAAAAGTAAGTTGTTTTAGCCCTAACTGACTACAGCTATTGTGGCTTTTTAAAGGAGAGGAAAGAGTTTTTCTACCCCCTTGGAGGAATCGGTGGTGAAGGGGAAGCCTGGCATCCTTATTCCTCTAACATTGGGTTGCCCAAAAAAGTTCGTCTGGGTTTTTCTGTAAGATGGTACGGAAAAACCTGAACGCCCTTTTTAGCCAACGCAACAGGTCCATCTGCTAGTGAGTGCGGTTGGGCCGGGGGTGCACAAGCATGTGCCTCTGGTTTACGAGAGGAGCCCATCAGCCTTTCCTTATGAGACACAGCTTCCAGCACGACTGACGGGTCCCCAGAGCGAGCAGGGAGACCAGGCTCTTTGGGGCAGGGAGGCCGAGGTGTGTGGGATGGACAGCATTCCATGGCCCAGACTCTCCGAAGTCGGTCCCCACACCCAAATGTCCCTTGTGAGTGACCTGTGAGTGTGAAACTCAGAGAAGAGAGACATGGCCCTGCCTGGGTTGATGAGGTCATCTTCCTGCAGGTGAAGGTGGCACAGAGAGAACCCCTCAGATCTTGGCCTTGTGACCCCACAATGGGCATGGATGGTGGCAGGGAGACACACAGGAGGCCACCCGGGGGCCAGTGCACCACCAGGGCACCAGGTGAAGACATGACTCAGGACAGTGTAACGTGTAGGGCAGTGTCAAGTAACACGGAAAAAAAGCCTGGAGGAGCTCCCGTCCTCCTGCTCCGCTTCCAGAGCGGGATGCTGGGTGCTAGCATCTCCTTGTTCTGGTGGAAATGGCAACGCGAGAACAGAAAGTGAGACGGGAGCGCATCTCAGCACATTCACACAGCACACCCAGCACACGTGCAGCCGCAGAGGGGCTCGAGAAGGAGGATTCAAGACAAGTCGTACTCGGTGTGTGCAGGTCAGAGCAAGCCTGTCCTTCCTCTTTCTTTTGCCCCAACTCGACTCGAGTCCGCACTCAGCCCCTTGGAAGATTGTCCCCTTACCCCATGGATTGCTTTCCACAATTTACACCCTCAGCAAGTGTTTTTTGAATGATGGACATTCAGTTGGATTCAGCATTAGTAAATGCTCTGTGTCAAGCGTTGCTGTGTGATGATGTCACCCTGTAGCTTTTTGACCCAAATCTCCTTCCTGGGAGTCACCCCTCACATACTGATGTGTTGTCACTGGTTTTCCTGCTTCATCTGCCCTTGGGTCATTGGTGGGTTGGCAAACACTGGCCCTTTCAGTGTCTCCCTGCTCTCAGCCCCTCCAGCCGCTCAGCATCGACAATACCCCTTTCATCCCAGAAGGTCATCTCTGTGCCAAACACGCAGGAGGCCCGGACGTGGCATCGTTCTCTATCTGTCAGAGGACATCCACGTACCCAGAGAAATATTCCTTTTCTTCTGACAGAGAAGCGGGCAGGGTGAACCCTCCAACTTGGCGTGATACAGCTGTGAGGGGTCATGGGAACGGGCAAGGAACGTGTGTATCTCACAACCTGCTTTTTGCCACTCACAAGCTTTGAGACGTTCCATGAGGTAATACCCCTGCCTTAACTGCAGCTGTGCACATTCCTGTGTTGTGGGAACAGAGTCAAGACGTTTTGAGACACTGAAAGGCATTCTCTGTCTCTCGAGGTGGAAGGCAAGTAGGGAAGTACATGGAGACTTCTGGTGTCCTAGGAAATGGAGCTGGGAGCCTTTCAGACTTGTTTAGCAGAACAGAGTGGATTTTGAGGTCAAGAAAATGATCTTGTGTTTTGCCAGAAAAATCTCAATTACATGTGAGGAACCACCTTTTTCTTGCTCTAATGGAATTTTTTCAAGATGAAGTTAGTGATGAAACTGGCTAATTTGCATATTTGCAGGGAATAAAAATTGAGTCAAGAATTTTTCATTGGGTGGTTCACTTTAGCAACTTTAAAAAAAACTTCACTTAAAAGGAATCCAATGCTTCTTTCTTGTGATTATAGAAAGCTTTATTATTAAAAAGTTCTACCACTCTCTATCACATCTGGTTTTTTTGCATGAATTGACTTTTTTTTTTTTAACATCTGTATTGGTCTATATTGGTCAGTCTATTTATCTCTTGTAAAAATAAAATACAGTGTGTGTGTGTGAAAAAAATAAAATAAAATGTTCAAAAAAAAAAAAAGAATATGGACATTCGCCTACATAAAGCCCAAACTAGTATCCCTCCCAAGCAGTTTAACAATGATAGAGTAATTTAGTCAACATAGAGTTCCTATTCAAATTTCCCAAAACTTCCCCAAATACACTTTACAGATTTTTGTTTCTGGCCCAGGATCCAATCAAGGATCATTTACTACATTTGATTGTCATGAGTCTTTAACTTCTTTTAATCTAGAAAATTCCCACCAACACTTTTTGTCTTTTATGACAGTGATATTTTGAAGAGACCAGGTCAATTGTCTTGTAGAATGCCCCACATTTTGATTTATCCAAATGTTTCCTAATGATTACATGCATGTTAAATATTGTTTTATAAGAATTCTATAAATGTGCACTTCTTAGAGTGTTTCAGAAAACATGTAATGTCAGTTTGTCCCATGATGGGTATCCTAGTTTGAAGACTGAATTAAGATGGTGTTTTCTAGCTCTCTTTGTTGTAGAGGTATTTTTATCCATTGTAAGTAATAGCAACTGTGGCTTCATACTGTGAGACCGTATTAATGTCCTGTCCTCCTAAAACATTTCACCTAGTGGTTTTAGCATCTGTGGATGATTCTCACCTAATCAATAGTTGTATTAGTGGTTGCAAAGGTCATTGGTAGATTTCTAATTGTATTGTTACATACAAATGTATTAGCTAGTGTTTTTCTACAAGAAACAGCTTTCCCTTATGTCCTTTTTGTTTTTGAGTATTACTGTGGACTCAGTGATTTTTTTTTTATGCAATATAATATGAACCATTATCATTAATATGTATTTTGGGTTTTTTTAGTATCCAGTTTCCTTTTATCCTTTTTTTTTTAAACATCTTTATTGGAGTATAATTGCTTTACAATGGTGTGTTAGTTTCTGCTTTATAACAAAGTGAATCAGTTATACATATACATATGTCCCCATATCTCTTCCCTCTTGAATCTCCCTCCCTCCCACCCTCCCTATCCCACCCCTCTAGGTGGTCACAAAGCACAGAGCTGATCTCCCTGTGCTATGCGGCTGCTTCCCACTAGCTATCTATTTTACGTTTGGTAGTGTATATATGTCCATGCCACTCTCTCACTTTGTCACATCTTACCCTTCCCCCTCTCCATATCCTCAAGTCCATTCTCTAGTAGGTCTGTGTCTTTATTCCCGTCTTGCCCCTAGGTTCTTCATGAACTTTTTTCTTTTTTTTCCCTTAGATTCCATATATATGTGTTAGCATACTGTATTTGTTTTTCTCTTTCTGACTTACTTCACTCTGTATGACAGACTCTGGGTCCATCCACCTCACTACAGATAACTCAATTTCATTTCTTTTTATGGCTGAGTAATATTCCACTGTATACATGTGCCACATCTTCTTTATCCATTCATCCAATGATGGACACTTAGGTTGCTTCCATGTCCTGGCTATTGTAAATAGAGCTGCAATGAACATTTTGGTACATGACTCTTTTTGAATTATGGTTTTCTCAGGGTATATGCCCAGTAGTGGGACTGCTGGGTCATATGGTAGTTCTATTTTTAGTTTTTTAAGGAACCTCCATACTGTTCTCCATAGTGGCTGTATCAATTTACATTCCCACCAACAGTGCAAGAGTGTTCCCTTTTCTCCACACCCTCTCCAGCATTTATTGTTTCTAGATTTTTTGATGATGGCCATTCTGACCAGTGTGAGATGATATTTCATTGTAGTTTAGATTTGCATTTCTCTAATGATTAATGATGTTGAGCATTCTTTCATGTGTTTGCTGGCAATCTGTATATCTTCTTTGGAGAAATGTCTATTTAGGTCTTCTGCCCATTTTTGGACTGGGTTGTTTGTTTTTTTGTTATTGAGCTGCATGAGCTGCTTGTAAATTTTGGAGATTAATCCTTTGTCAGTTGCTTCATTTGCAAATATTTTCTCCCATTCTGAGGGTTGTCTTTTCGTCTTGTTTATGGTTTCCTTTGCTGTGCAAAAGCTTTTAAGTTTCTTTAGGTCCCATTTGTTTATTTCTTTTTTATTTCCATTTCTCTAGGAGGTGGGTCACAAAGGATCTTGCTGTGATTTATGTCATAAAGTGTTCCGCCTATGTTTTCCTCTAAGAGTTTGATAGTGTTTGGCCTTACATTTAGGTCTTTAATCCATTTTGAGTTTATTTTTGTGTATGGTGTTAGGGAGTGTTCTAATTTCATACTTTTACATGTACCTGTCCAGTTTTCCCAGCACCACTTTTTGAAGAGGCTGTCTTTTCTCCACTGTATATGCTTGCCTCCTTTATCAAAGATAAGGTGACCATATGTGTGTGGGTTTATTTCTGGGCTTTCTATCCTGTTCCATTGATCTATATTTCTGTTTTTGTGCCAGTACCATACTGTGTTGATTACTGTAACTTTGTAGTATAGTCTGAAGTCAGGGAGCCAGATTCCCCCAGCTCCATTTTTCGTTCTCAAGATTGCTTTGGCTATTCGGGGTCTTTTGTGTTTCCATACAAATTGTGAAATTTTTTGTTCTAGTTCTGTGAAAAATGCCAGTGGTAGTTTGATAGGGATTGCATTGAATCTGTAGATTGCTTTGGGTAGTAGAGTCATTTTCACAATGTTGATTCTTCCAATCCAGGAACATGGTATATCTCTCCATCTATTTGTATTATCTTTAATTTCTTTCATCAGTGTCTTATAATTTTCTGCATACAGGTCTTTTGTCTCCTTAGGTAGGTTTATTCCTAGATATTTTATTCTTTTTGTTGCAGTGGTAAATGGGAGTGTTTTCTTAATTTCACTTTCAGATTTTTCATCATCAGTGTATAGAAATGCAAGAGATTTCTGTGCATTAATTTTGTATCCTGCTACTTTACCAAATTCATTGATTAGCTTTAGTAGTTTTCTGGTAGCATCTTTAGGATTCTCTATGTATAGTATCATGTCATCTGCAAACAGTGACAGCTTTACTTCTACTTTTCCCATTTGGATTCCTTTTATTTCTTTTTCTTCTCTGATTGCTGTGGCTAAAACTTCCAAAACTATGTTGAATAATAGTGGTGACAGTGGGCAACCTTGTCTTGTTCCTGATGTTAGTGGAAATGGTTTCAGTTTTTCACCATTGAGAGCGATGTTGGCTGTGGGTTTGCCATATATGCCCTTTATTATGTTGAGGAAAGTTCCCTCTATGCCTACTTTCTGCAGGGCTTTTATCATACATGGGTGTTGAATTTTGTCGAAAGCTTTCTCTGCATCTATTGAGATGATCATATGGTTTTTCTCCTTCAATTTGTTAATATGGTGTATCACATTGATTGATTTGCGTATATTGAAGAATCCTTGCATTCCTGGAATAAACCCCACTTGATCATGGTGTATGATCCTTTTAATGTGCTGTTGGATTCTGTTTGCTAGTATTTGGTTGAGGATTTTTGCATCTATGTTCATCAGTGATATTGGCCTATAGTTTTCTTTCTTTATGACATCTTTGTCTGGTTTTGGTATCAGGGTGATGGTGGCCTTGTAGAATTAGTTGGGGAGTGTTCCTCCTTCTGCAATATTTTGGAAGAGTTTGAGAAGGATAGGTGTTAGCTCTTCTCTAAATGTTTGATAGAATTCGCCTGTGAAGCCATCTGGTCCTGGGCTTTTGTTTGTTGGAAGATTTTTAATCACAGTTTCAATTTCATTACTTGTGATTGGTCTGTTCATATTTTCTATTTCTTCCTGGTTCAGTCTCGGCAGGTTGTGCATTTCTAAGAATTTGTCCATTTCTTCCAGGTTGTCCATTTTATTGGCATAGAGTTGCTTGTAGTAATCTCTCATGATTGTTTGTATTTCTGCAGTGTCAGTTGTTACTTCTCCTTTTTCATTTCTAATTCTATTGATTTGAGTCTTCTCCCTTTTTTTCTTGATGAGTCTGGCTAATGGTTTATCAATTTTGTTTATCTTCTCAAAGAACCAGCTTTTAGTATTATTGATCTTTGCTATTGTTTCCTTCATATCTTTTTCATTTACTTCTGACCTGATCTTTATGATTTCTTTCCTTCTGCTAACTTTGGGGTTTTTTTGTTCCTCTTTCTCTAATTGCTTTTGCAAGGTTAGGTTGTTTATTCGAGATGTTTCCTGTTTCTTGAGGTAGGCTTGTATTGCTATAAACTTCCCTCTTAGCACTGCTTTTGCTGCGTCCCATAGGTTTTGGGTCGTCGTGTCTCCATTGTCATTTGTTTCTAGGTATTTTTTGATTTCCCCTTTGATTTCTTCAGTGATCACTTCGTTATTAAGTAGTGTATTGTGTAGCCTCCATGTGTTTGTATTTTTTACAGATCTTTTCCTGTAATTGATATCTAGTCTCATAGCGTTGTGGTCGGAAAAGATACTTGATACGATTTCAATTTTCTTAAATTTACCAAGGCTTGATTTGTGACCCAAGATATGATCTATCCTGGAGAGTGTTCCATGAGCACTTGAGAAGAATGTGTATTCTGTTGTTTTTGGGTGGAATGTCCTATAAATATCAACTAAGTCCATCTTGTTTAATGTATCATTTAAAGCTCGTGTTTCTTTATTTATTTTCATTTTGGATGATCTGTCCATTGGTGAAAGTGGGGTGTTAAAGTCCCCTACTATGATTGTGTTACTGTCGATTTCCCCTTTTATGGCTGTTAGTATTTGCCTTATGTATTGAGGCGCTCCTATGTTGGGTGCATAAATATTTACAATTGTTATATCTTCTTCTTGAATCGATCCCTTGATCATTATATAGTGTCCTTCTTTGTCTCTTGTAATAGACTTTATTTTAAAGTCTATTTTGTCTGATACGAGAATTGCTACTCCAGCTTTCTTTTGATTTCCATTTGCATGGAATAGCTTTTTCCATCCCCTCACTTTCAGTCTGTATGTGTCCCTAGGTCTGAAGTGGGTTTCTTGTAGACAGCATATATACGGGTCTTGTTTTTGTATCCATTCAGCCCGTCTGTGTCTTTTGGTGGGATCATTTAATCCATTTACATTTAAGGTAGTTATCGATATGTATGTTCCTATTCCCATTTTCTTAAATGTTTTGGGTTTGTTATTGTAGGTGTTTTCCTTCTCTTGTGTTTCTTGCCTAGAGAAGTTCCTTTAGCATTTGTTGTAAAGCTGGTTTGGTGGTGCTGAACTCTCTTAGCTTTTGCTTGTCTGTAAAGGTTTTAATTTCTCCATCAAATCTGAATGAGATCCTTGTTAATTAGAGTAATCTTGGTTGTAGGTTTTTCTCCTTCATCACTTTAAATATGTCCTGCCACTCCCTTCTGGCTTGCAGAGTTTCTGCTGAAAGATCAGCTGTTAACCTTATGGGGATTCCCTTGTGTGTTATTTGTTTTTTTTCCCTTGCTGCTTTTAATACGTTTTCTTTATATTTAATTTTTGATAGTTTGATTAATATGTGTCTTGGTGTGTTCCTCCTTGGATTTATCCTGTATGGGACTCTCTGTGCTTCCAGGACTTGATTAACTATTTCCTTTCCCATATTAGGGAAGTTTTCAACTATAATCTCTTCAAATATTTTCTTAGTCTCTTTCTTTTTCTCTTCTTCTTCTGGGACCCCTATAATTTGAATGTTGGTGTGTTTAATGTTGTCCCAGAGGTCTCTGAGACTGTCCTCAGTTCTTTTCATTCTTTTTTCTTTATTCTGCTCTGCGGTTGTTATTTCCACTATTTTATCTTCCAGGTCACTTATCCATTCTTCTACCTCAGTTATTCTGCTATTGATCCCGTCTAGATTATTTTTAATTTCATTTATTGTGTTTTTCATTGTTGCTTGGTTCCTCTTTAGTTCTTCTAGGTCCTTGTTAAATGTTTACTGCATTTTGTCTATTCTATTTCCAAGATTTTGGATCATCTTTACTATCATTATTCTGAATTGTTTTTCAGGTAGACTGCCTGTTTCCTCTTCATTTGTTAGGTCTGATGTGTTTTTACCTTGCTCCTTCATCTGCTGTGTGTATTTCTGTCTTCTCATTTTGCTTATCTTACTGTGTTTGGGGTTTCCTTTTCGGAGGCTGCAGGTTCGTAGTTCCCGTTGTTTTTGGTATCTGTCCCCAGTGGCTAAGGTTGGTTCAGTGGGTTGTGTAGGCTTCCTGGTGGAGGGGACTAGTGCCTGTGTTCTGGTGGATGAGGCTGGATCTTGTCTTTCTGGTGGGCAGGTCCACGTCTGGTGGTGTGTTTTGGGGTGTCTGTGGCCTTATTATGATATTAGGCAACCTCTCTGCTAATGGATGGGGCTGTGTTCCTGTCTTGCTAGTTGTTTGGCATAGGATGTCCAGCACTATAGCTTGCTGGTCATTGAGTGAAGCTGGGTCTTGGTGTTGAGATGGAGATCTCTGGGAGATTTTCGTCATTTGGTATTACGTGGAGCTGGGAGGTCTCTTGTGGACCAGTGTCCTGAAGTTGGCTCTCCCACCTCAGAGGCACAACGCTGACTCCTGGCTGGAGCACCAAGAGTCTTTCATCCACACGTCTCAGAATAAAAGGGAGAAAAAATAGAAAGAAAAAAAGAAAGAGGATAAAATAAAATAAAGTTAGGGGGGCTTCCCTGGTGGCGCAGTGGTTAAGAATCCGCCTGCCAATGCAGGGGACACGGGTTCGAGCCCTGGTCTGGGAAGATCCCACATGCCACGGAGCAGCTGGGCCCGTGAGCCACAATTACTGAGCCTGCGCGTCTGGAGCCTGTGCTCCGCAACAAGAGAGGCCACGGTAGTGAGAGGCCCGCGCACCGCGATGAAGAGTGGCCCCCGCTTGCCACAACTGGAGAAAGCCCTCGCACAGGAACTAAGACCCAACACAGCCATAAATAAAAATAAATAAATAAAAAAAAAAATAAAAATTAAAAAAAAAAATAAAGTAAGATCAAATAAAATAAAGTTATTAAAATAAAAACTAATTATTAAGAAAAAAAGAAAAAATTTTTCCAAGCTAAAAAAAAAAAAAAATGGACGGAGAGAACCCTAAGACAACTGGTGAAAGCAAAGCTATACAGACAAAATCTCACACAGAAGCATACACATACACACTCACAAAAAGAGGAAAAGGGGAAAAAATAATATACCTTGCTCCCAAAGTCCACCTCCTCAATTTGGGATGATTGGTTGTCTATTCAGGTATTCCACAGTTGCAGGGTACATCAAGTTGATAGTGGAGATTTAATCCGCTGCTCCTGAGGCCGCTGGGAGAGATTTCCCTTTCTCTTCTTTGTTCACACAGCTCCCGGGGTTCAGCTTTGGATTTGGACCCGCCTCTGCGTGTAGGTCGCCTGAGGGCGTCTGTTCCCCACCCAGACAGGACGGGGTTAAAGGAGCAGCTGCTTCGGGGGCTCTGGCTCACTCAGGCGGGGGGAGGGAGCGGTACGGAGGAGGCGGGGCGCGCCTGCGGCGTCAGAGGCGTCGTGACATTGCACCAGCCTGAGGCGCTCCGTGCGTTCTCCCGGGGAAGTTGTCCCGGGATCACGGGAGCCTGGTGGTGGTGGGCTGCACAGGCTCCCGGGAGGGGCGGTGTGGAGAGTGAGCTGTGCTCGCACACAGGCTTCCTGGTGGCGGCAGCAGCAGCCTTAGCGTCTCATGCCCGTCTCTGGGGTCCGCGCTGATAGCCGCGGCTTGCGCCTGTCTTTGGGCCTCCTTTAAGAGGTGGTCTTAATCCCCTCTCCTCGCGCACCAGGAAACAAAGAGGCAAGAAAAAGTCTCTTGCCTCTTCGGCAGCTGCAGACTTTTTCCTGGACTCCCTCCCGGCTAGCCATGGCACACTAACCCCTTCAGGCTGTGTTCACGCCGCCAACCCCAGTCCTCTCCCTGCGATCCGACTGAAGCCGGAGCCTCAGCTCCCAGCCCCACCTGCCCCGGCGGGGGAGCAGACAAGCCTCTCGGGCTGCTGAGTGCTGGTTGGCGCCGATCCTCTGTGCGGGAATCTCTCCGCTTTGTCCTCCGCACCCCTGTTGCTGTGCCCTCCTCCGCGGCCCCGAAGCTTCCCCCCTCCGCCACCCACAGTCTCCGCCCGCGAAGGGGCTCCTAGTGTGTGGACACCTTTCCTCCTTCACAGCTCCCTCCCGCTGGTGCAGGTCCCGTCCCTATTCTTTTGTCTGTTATTTCTTTTTTCTTTTGCCCTCCCCAGGTACGTGGGGAGTTTCTTGCCTTTTGCGAGGTCTGATGTCTTCTGCCAGCGTTCAGTGGGTGTTCTATAGGAGCAGTTCCACGTGTAGATGTATTTCTGATGTATCTGTGGGGAGGAAGGTGACCTCCGCGTCTTACTCTTCCGCCATCTTCTCCTTTCTTGTATGTTTTTTTTGATGTTCAGATCCCAAGTTGACCAGTAGGAGCCCTGTCAAGGCATCTCTTGTCCCTTTTGGTGTGACATAATGGAGTGTTTAAAATTTTAATGTAAAACTTTATTTGTTTTAAAACACTAAGATATACATTTTATTATACTAGTGACAAAAACTTGTCTGTTCCTTTCATATTTCCTCTAATAACTTAGAAATGATCATTTTAAGCCTATTTCTCCATTTTTTGCAATAGAATGAATAGAGTGAAAAAAATTGTTGAATCACTTCATGAGTGATGAACTACACCCAAGAAACTGAACATAAAACACCTGTATCACAGCTGTTCTCAGCTGCATTTGTGTCATCACTGATCGTTCTGAGGAAAACAAAAAAAACCCTGCAACCTTTTAATGAGGGTTAATTATAGAGCAAAAATTTCACAGAGTTCTCAGGAAGCTTACTAGTGTTCTTGAGTAGTATTAGTGATGGGTAATGATGATTTATCACTGTGCCTAGTTGCTGATAAAGCAATTCTCAGTAAAGTCTTCACAATTTGTTAAAAAAAAAAACTTTATTGGAGTATAATTGCTTTACAATGGTGTGTTAGTTTCTGCTTTATAACAAAGTGAATCAGCTATACATATACATATGTCCCCATATCTTTTCCCTCTTGAATCTCCCTCCCTCCCATCCTCCCTATCCCACCTCTCTAGGTGGTCACAAAGCACTGAGCTGATCTCCCTGTGCTATGCAGCTGCTTCCCACTAGCTAGCTGTTTTACATTTGGTAGTGTATATATGTCAATGCCACTTTCTCACTTCATCCCAGCTTATCCTTCCCGCTCCCCATGTCCTCAAGTCCATTCTCTACATCAGTGTCTTTATTCCTGTCCTGCCCCTAAGTTCTTCAGAACTTTTTGTTTTTTTAGATTCCATATATACATATATATGTGTTAGCATACGGTATTTGTTTTTCTCTTTCTGACTTACTTCAATCTCTATGACAGACTCTAGGTCCATCCAGCAGAACATCTAGTTTATCACCTGTTGAGCTCAGAGGCCCTTTTGCTTTGCTTTGGGTGAAGCCTGTCTGTCTGTAGAAGCAGGTTCCCACGGTCGCATCCCTGTGCATCCCCTGACTTCCGTCAGTTCTGCTCTTCTCCCTTGTTGACCCTGAGTTACGTTTCCCACAATAACTTTCAGTTCCAGGTATTCACCCAATTTTCCTTTCCCAAGTTTCATAAGGCAGGCTCTCGGAGTTTATGAGAACTTTGAGCCCATCCATATCAAGTCAAATGCTGTCTCCCTCCCAAGCCCTGGGGTCTAGAACCTGTCACTCTCATTGTGCCTTGTTCTTGCCTCCCAGCTGAGTATGTTCATGTCTGCTGACCTGCCTGGTTTCAGGGGGATCAAAGGCAACGACCTGTCTTAAGGTGTGGTCTCTCTCCCTGTCAGTGCTTTGCGAGGGGGGAGGGGCAGGCACCATTCATTCATGGGCTCACCATCCGCAAGTATTTCCTGAGTGCCTCCTGTGTGCTCTGTTCTAAGTGCTGCGAGTTCAACAGTGAACAGAACTCATGGAGAGAGAACATTAAACAAGACAAGTAAATGTGAAGTTAGGAGTCTTCGGAGAAAAGACAGGAGAAGGGGTCTACTCAGGGTTACTAGGCAAGCTTCACAGGCAGGGGCATCTGAAGAGCTGAGGGTGGGCTGTTGGGACGTCTGGGGGGAGAGCAGAGGAATTGGGTGCAGAGGTCCTGAGGCAGGACCTCGCTCAGTGTGGTCAGTGAGCAGCCGGAAGGCCCCGGGGCTGGAGCGGAGAGGGGGGAGGGGTGGTGATGGCCTCAGAGAAGACCTGTCGGCAAGGGAGTGGCACAGACTTATGATGAGGCCTCTGAGAGGACATTGGGTGACATGGGAGACCCTTGAGGGTTTAGAGCAGAGAAGTGATGCAATTTGACTTAGTTTTCCAAAACCTTACCCTGATGCTAAGGGCTCAGACAACCAGGAGGTCATAGGGCACAGTCCCCTCACTTCTGCAACTTCAGGGGCCTGCAAACCTCCATCACGTTTGGCAGTGAGTCCCAGAAGGACTCACTGAGAATTGTATACTCACGGTTGTGGTTTAATTCAAGGAAAAGGCACAGACTAAAGTCAGTCAAGGGTAGATGTGTGTAGCACAGGGTCTGGGAGATGCACCACAAGTGGGGCCTCTGATGGCCCTCTCTCTGTGGAGTCAGGACTCTGCCGGCATGTGTGTGATGGCCAGTCAACCAGAAGTCACCCCAGCCTCGGTGTGCGGAATTGTTACTGGGGCTTTATTATGTAGGCATGAGTAACTGCCCTCGTGGCTTATCTGTCCATAAGTTCCCTGCCCCTGAAGGCTCCAGGGCCCACACCCTACATCACATTGTTGCTGCCCGACCGGCCCAAGGCTCCAGACAAACACAGATCCCTCCCAGGAGCTGAGGACCAAGACCAGACCTCTTTGGGGACAAAGTTAGATTCTTTACTGTTCATCTGTCTACTGTGTTAATTAGTGACCACTGAGTCTCAGGGAGTGCTGTCAGCTTTGACCCAAATATATCTTCTCAACCAGAGCAAGAACTGTAAACATAATTAATATTTCAACCTCTTGAAGAAAAGTGGATTCTTATACATCAATAATATGACTGTATACTCTGATTGGAGAAACACTAAGCAAAGCGTTGAAGGTTTAGGCAGTTCCTAAAGAATTAATTTTAACTCAGGCTTTGGCAGTATTATCACTTAGGAAAAATATTAATTCTCTTGATGCCCCATCACTTCTTTGGTTCAGGGGAAGATACAGAGGAACGTTTGTGTGATTGATCATTCAGTGAGTGGACACCCGCCTGCACTCACCACATTGTGTGTCTTCCAAACGCTTGGGTTATAAATAGCAGATATTTGCAAACTATTGGAGTTGCTGGGGCACCAAAGCCTTCAAAAGACCTTCAAACATTGCTGATGTCCAGGAGCTCACAGACCAGGGAGGACTTCTAAGAACAAAGCTGGAAGAAGCGTTTTTCATTGTTGTTGAGCATCAGCTGTGAGTGATGGGTGTTTCTGGAGAAGTCTCCTGTCCCAGGACACAGAGGGTAATTGTGAGGGAGAGAAGCACAGGGGGGCCCTGTGTACTAGGGAGAGTCATTGGAGGGACCCCCATGAAGAAGAGGTTAAGCATGCACATACTGAGAACTCAGAACTGGCCATAGGCCGTGGTGTACACTGAGTGGGGACCTCAGATGGTGAAAAGGGGACTCTTGCCTGGTAGAGTCCAGAGGATAAGAGTTTGCTGGGTTCATCCTGAAATGAGAGCTAAAACAAAAGTCATAGGTACTATAAAAGTTGTGGCGACTTCTGCTGAGGTAGTTCACAAATCGGTTTTCCTGAGAGGAACACGTGGATGATTTGGAACAGTGCGTTAAGAGCAATCTTCCTTTCCCTTAGAAGCTGAACAGTAAGAACTCCCCTCCTCTCTTCCTTTTCCCTCCCGTGGTTGCTCTTTCTTGCCTAATTTCCTAGTTTATTGTATTTCACACCGAATCTTAAAAAACTGTTGAACAATAAAACGACCAACCAAGCTGGCTGAGGTTGTCCTCTGTCCTCCTGCAGGTGGGACGGCTGACTCAGCCACTCCCAGGTGTCCTCGGACGAGCTGCTGTTGATGAAAGCAGAGGGCGATCCATGTGCAGTGCTGGAGAGGATGAGATATTTATGGTGGGGATTCCACACCAGATGGAAGAATTGGGAATGATCCCTCACTTTCCTGGGAAAGCAAGCCCACAATCTCTAAATCCCATAACCTGAGCACAAATGGCTCTTGGCTCACGGACCCCAGCCGGGCCTTCCCACCTCCCCTGTGTGGGGACGGATGGTCAGGAGGAGAGTCCGGCCGTGACTCACGTGTGACAGTAGTGCTCAGTCATGCCTCGGAAAGCTGCAGCCTTTGGGACCGCACTCAAATCCCTGCTAGGGATCTTTAGAGCAAAACCATATTGCTAGAAGGGGTTCCTCTGTGGGCCATGAATTATGAGGCTTGTCGTACGAAACAGTCCTCAGGGGCACCGACTTGGTTGGTTCTAATTTGTCCTGTACTTTTACAGCTGGTTTGTTTCCTGGACTTCCAAGATTTACAGATTGCAAGTATGCTTGTGAAGTGGTGGAATGTACTTGCACATTTGTTTCTAACTACTGATTGTCGGGGGATAGTAGAATTCAAATATTTGCATAAACTTTGGAAACCAAGGGTCAGTTTGGTGAACATTTCTAGGTGTTATTCCCATAAGACTTGAAAGTTGAGCACATCCATGGTTTTCTTCCCTGATTTCTTGTTATCACATTCCTATGTACGTGTGAGGATAAAATGGTTTCCAATAAGTGTTTCTCGGTACCTACTAATTATGTCTGATGTTAGCAGTTCGGTTGATTTGTTCAGTTTTAAATTATTTTGTATTTTCTAAACAGCTAAACAGTTTTTTTTTCTCTTGTAAAGTATTTATAGGTACTTTTACATGTGATAATATGCCATATTTTCTTCCAACAGCCTGGACCCCAGGCCTGTTCTTTGCTAAAACAACACAAGGTTTAATCCTATTAATCCATGGCATCATGACAAGAAAAATGCCATATGTGTACTTTTATTTTCCTCAAGCATTCTAGATATTTTACAGATGGTGGCAAAGGAGTGTATTAGCTCTTTGGAAGCAGAGCTTAGAGTCAGTGTGATTTTATTAGAGTTAGCAACGGAGGAAACAAGGAAATCATTCCCTAAACACAATGTCAGTCACCATTTCTCATGCAAAAATCATTTAGGTTGTTCTTTTGTCAAAGTTACATCTGTATCGAATGATTTATTTATACTTGTTCATACAATTTTTATAATCTTTTCCAGGGAAGAGGAAACTTGGGGCTTGAGTTATATCTATAATATTTTATTTTTCAATAATAAAACCCCAAAGCAATATTATAAAATGACATTCAGTGGAGGTGGGTGGAATGGTGGGTACATAGGTTTTTGTTATATTTATTCTTATTAAATTTATGTTTAGATTATTTGCAGGATGGCTTCTGGCTTATGCATGTTTGTAGAGGCAGAAATTTTCTATACTTTCTAATCTGTTCATAATCAACTATAAATATAATCTTGGCTTTACTGTGAGCAGTTAGCATGTTTTTGGATACAGAAAAGCCAACTGAAAATGACTTAAAGAAAATATCAAAGTCACTATTTCACATGACCAGAAGCCCAGTGGTAGAGTGGCTTTAAGTTGAGTTGACAGAGCTGCCAGCCACCTGATTACTGCCCGCGGTCTTTCCAGCTTCCTGCTCGGCCGTTACCAGCCTGCCTTCGTGTCCTTCATCTCCCACGGCCACAAATTGCAGTTTCTGGCATCACATGCCAGCATGAGAGCAGGAAGGTGTGAGAGCACGCAGCACGGGGGCTTGCAGCCACGACAAGATACGGGCCTGAGAATACTGAGCAGAGGAGAAAAAAGTGTTTCTTTCTGTTTGTGTTTCTCCCCTGAAGCCCCCCAGCGGGACTTCTCCCTCATGACTCATTGGCTGAACTTGGGCCACAGGCTCCTGCCCACAACAGCGATTGCCAGGGGAGAGAGATTCTGGCTGGCAGAGCCTCACCGTGTGCCCCTGAGGCTGGGGCGTGAGGCTGCCACCTCTGCGGTGTGGGCAGAAGGGAGAAGGGAAGACATAAACCTGATGATCTCTCTGTGGTCCAGAAGAACCGGGGGTGGGGAGGGTCTTGGCGGGCTGCCAGCAGCACTCCCCACCTTTGCTGTGCTGGCTCCGCACAGGGCAGAAGGCAGGCGGCTGCGGGCCTCCAGAGTTAAGACCTCTGTCCACCCTTCCTCCCAGTGACTCAAGGCGCACGTGGCCCTGCCTGAATGTGGAGCCCATATGTAAGCATGTCCTCTGGGGGACTTAGAACATTCGAACTCATGAAATCAGAAATGAAAGGCACAAGGCTTGTAATTCCATTTATTTACTTTCCATGGGCTTTTGTAACTGTTTAATAGTCATCCTGTGTATTTTAAAATATTAAGTTTGTGTCTTTTTGGCTCTTAGTCCTTTCATTCTAGGTCAAGGGATATTCCAGGCAGGTGCTTGTTGCATTTGTAATTAGGTTGGGGTGTGTGGGTACCAGATGTTGGGAAAGTGAAAATTTTCTGTGTGCATGGCCGACCCAGTATGCTGGAAGTACCTCCTTTTACCCAGGTTGGGAAGACGTTTCCTCTCCTGGCTCCGCTGCCCACTGCACATCCCAAATTGAGAGCGTCCTGCACTGATGGGGTGACTTTGCTCCTCATGGCATCTGAACTGCCATTTATAGTCACCGAACATTTAAAGACGACCTCTTACATATGGTTGTCACACACCCTCCTAAGTGAGCTGGGTGGGTTCTATTCCGCTCATTGCATAGATGAGAGAGTCTCCTGAGAAGGGGAGAGAGTCACCCAAGGTTGCAGAGCTAGGATGTGGTCCAGGGAGGAATTTTACTCAGAATTTCTCTTTGTGCCTTGATCCTTCAACTCCAAACACTTAGGTACGTGATTCTCGTTTTGCATTATTTGAAAGAAGAGAGGAAGGGGAGGTTTCAACAAGAATGGTGAAAGGGGTTACTTGCTAAATTAAGCAATGGCCTGGGTGCAATTAGGAAAGAGAACGGGCTGAGGTGCTTTCAGTTTGCACCAGCTCATTGTCTGCCCTGTGGGGTGAATGTAACACTTATGAACTTAAACTTTGGGACCAGATGGACTTGTGTTGAATGTCTGCTTCTGTCGTTTGCCTGATGTGCAACCTTGAAAACCTTCTTAAGAACGTTTCAAAGTTTATGACTAGCCCCAAATTCTTCATTTACTAAGTGGGAACAATAAGGCTTATCTGGTAGATTGTAAGGATTAAATAAAATAAACAGGTAATGATCTAGCATAGCACCTAAAACACAGGAAACAGCCAAAGATGGTGGTAGGTAATTACTCCTACTAAAGGAGGGACTAGGCAGTAAATGCAGAACTACCTAGTTACGCTGCTTCCAAATCTGCACGAAGGTCAATGGCAAAACCAAAAGCACTTTATGAAGAACTGTTACTACTTATGGTTCCTTCACTTTGTGACACTCTCAGGGCCAAGTCCAGTGTTTTGCGGGTCTGTCCTGCTGCCTTTCCTCAAAAACTCTCATGAGTAGAGAAAACTGATGCCTGTTGATCCTTTCACTGTGTCTAAATGTTTGTGTGTGTGCATCTTGGGCCAAGCATGCCTTGTCCCCAAGCCTCCTTAACATAAAGGGAGAGCTATTTCTCTTAACATATCGACAGAGCCCTGGATGGCAAAATGACTGGAGTGGAAGAGAGGCACCCAAGGTTAGTCTTTGTTGACATGTGGATTAGGCATCGGCTGTGGATTCCTTAGGGAGGAATCCTAAGCACACATTTTTCTATTTTTTTAACATCTTTATTGGAGTATAATTGCTTTACAGTGTTGTGTTAGTTTCTGCTGTATAACGAAGTGAATCAGCTATTTGTATACATATATCCCCATATCGCCTCCCTCTTGCGTCTCCTCCCACCCTCGCTATCCCACCCCTCTAGGTGGTCACAAAGCACCGAGCTGATCTCCCTGTGCTATGCGGCTGCTTCCCACTAGCTATCTGTTTTACATTTGGTAGTGTATATATGTCCATGCCACTCTCTCACTTCATCCCAGCTTACCCTTCCCCCTCCCCGTGTCCTCAAGTCCATTCTCTACATCAATGTCTTTATTCCTGTCCTGCCCCTAAGTTCTTCAGAACCTTTTTTTTTTTTTTTTAGATTCCATATATATGTGTTAGCATACGGTATTTGTTTTTCTCTTTCTCACTTACTTCACTCTGTATTACAGACTCTAGGTCCATCCACCTCTCTACAAATAACTCAATTTCGTTTCTTTTTATGGCTGAGTAATATTCCATTGTGTATATGTGCCACATCTTCTTTATCCATTCATCTGTCGATGGACATTTAGGTTGCTTCCATGTTCTGGCTATTGTAAATAGTGCTGCAGTGAACATTTTGGTACACAACTCTTTTTGAATTACGGTTTTCTCAGGGTATATGCCCAGTAGTGGGATTGCTGGGTCGTTTGGTAGTTCTAGTTTTTTTTAAGGAACCTCCGTACTGTTCTCCATAGTGGCTGTATCAATTTACATTACCACACATTTATTAACAGTGCCAGCAGGGGTTCACTGAGATGTAAATCAGCAGGCAGATGCCTGTGCCTGGCATGGACACCACCCTGGGGACCATGGGTTCCCTGGGAGAAAGAAGTTTTAGAAGTAACAGGGAAGATCACATATAATCGGGACAAAGGGCATCCTGATGTCCGTAAGTGGCCTGATTAATTTTTATAACATTATACTTTCTGGCACAAAACTAAGAGAGAAAAGGAGATTCTAAAATTGGTGCCAACAAACCACTAATTCAAGTTACTCAGTGGTGTATTCCTGCCTACAGGGTTTGTTTATTTTGTGCTCTGTGGACTTTATTTACTTCCAACTCAATGCATCCTGTTACTTTCTCTTTCCTGAATAGAAAATTCTCTTTCCCTGAGTTTCTAAACTTAGTTATTTTAATAATATATACACAGAAAGAAATACCAAAGTTTAATTTGTAAGTTTTTCCTCTATATCAGAAATACTGAATATCTAAGAACATAGATTTTCAGTCAGATTTTTCTGTATCTATTTTTATTATTTCTTAATTTCCAGAGTGCATTTTATAATCTTGAGACATAAACTCAACTTCAAATATTTATCTTCTAAGGGCTCTTTCAACCTAGAGACTTAGAATGGCACTGCCTGTTCAGAATTCATTCTCCTGAACGTGATCTTATTAGTAGTCATTAGGCAGTGATGGTCGCCCAAGTGAATTATAAGATTATTTTTTCTATTTCTGTTAAAATGCCGTTGGGATTGTGATAGGGATTTCATTGAATTCGTAGATCATTTTCGGTTGTATGGACATTTAAAACTACGAATTCTTCCAATCCATGTAAGTGGGACGTATTTCCATTTATTTTTGTCTGCTTTAATTTCTTCCATCAATGTTTTATAATTTTCAGCGTGTAAGTCTTTTGTCTCCTTGCTTCAGTTGATTTCGGGTATTTTATTCTTTTTGAAGCTATTATTAATGGAATTGTTTTCTTAATTTCCTCTTTAGCTAGTTCATTGTTGGTGTATAGAAATGCAACTGATTTTTGCATGTTAATTTTGTATCCTGCAACTATGTAGAATTCATTTATTAGTTATAACAGTTTGTGTGTGTGTGTGTGTAGTATTTGTAGTTTTCTACATATAAGAGATGTCATATACAAATGCAGATGATTTTACTTCTTCTTTTCTGATTTGGATGCCTTTTATTTCTTTTTCTTACCTAATTGCTCTGGCCAGGGCTTCCAGTACTGTGTTTAGTATAAGTGGTGAGGGTGGGCATACTTGCCTTGATCTTAAAGGAAAAGCTTTCAGTTTTTTTACCATTGAGTATGATGTTAGCTGTGGGATTTTCACATATGTCCTTTATTATATTAAGGTAAGTTTCTTCTATATTTAATTTGTCGAGAGTTGTTAATCATGAAAGCATTTTGAATTTTTTTAAATGCTTTTTCTACATCTATTGAGATGATCATGTGATTTTTATTCTGTTAATGTTGTGTATCATGTTTATTGATTTGTGGATGTTGAACCATCCTTGCATCCCAGGAATAAATTTCACTTGATCCTTTTAATCTGCTGTTGGATTTGGTTTGCTAACATTTTGTTGAGGATTTTTGCATTGATGTTCGTCATGGATGTTGGCCTGTAGCTTTCTTTTCTTGTGGTGTCATTGTCTGGCTTTGGTGTCAGTGTGATGCTGGTCTTATAAAATTAGTTTGTAAGTGTTCTTTCTGTTTTTTGAGAAAGTCTAAGGATTGCTATTAATTTTTCTTTAAAGGCTTGTAGAGTTCATCTGTGAAGACATCTAGTTCTGGGTTTTTCTTTGCTTGGAGGTTTTTGATTGCTGATTCAATCTTCTTATTTGTTATCAGTCTTTTCAGGATTTCTATTTCTTTTTTTAAAAAATATTTATTTATTTATTTATTTATTTTTATGGCTGCACCGGGTCTTATTTGTGGCATATGGGATCTTCGTTGCGGCATGCGGGAACTTTCATTGTGGCGCATGGGCTCTTTGTTGTGGTGTGCGGGCTTCTCTAGTTGTGGCGCACAGTTTTTCTATTCTCTAGTTGTGGCGCATGGGCGCCAGAGCAGGTGGGCTCTGTAGTTTGTGGCATGCGAGCTCAGTAGTTGTGGCATGCAGGCTTAATTGCCCCGCAGCATGTGGGATCTTAATTCCCCGACCAGGGATCGAACCTGCGTCCCTTGCATTGGAAGGTGGATTCTTTACCACTGGACCACCAGGGAAGTCCCTTTCTGTTTCTTTTTGATTCAGCTTTGGTGGCTGTATGTTTATATAAATTTATCTATTTCTTCTAACTTGTCTAATTCATTGGCATATAATTGTTCATAATAGTCCCTTATGATCTTTTTTATTTCTGTGGCATCAGTTGTAATGTCTCCTCTTCCATTTTTGGATTTTATTATTTGAGTTTTCTCTCTTTTATCCTTGGTTAGCCTCACTAAGAGTTGGCTGATTTTATTTAGTTTTTCAAAAGACAACTCATTTCATCAATTTCTTCTATTGTTTTTCTACTCTCTATTTTATTTATTTCTGCTGTAGTCATTATATTTCCTTCCTTCTACTAGCTTTGGGCTTTGTTCTTCTATTTCTAGTTCTTTGATATGTAAAGTGAGGTTATTTATTTGAGATCTTTCTTCTTTTTAAATGTAGTCATCTATCTTACACACTTCCTGTTGGTACTGCTTTTGCTGTATCCCATAAGTTGTGGTATGTTATGTGTTTATTTTTGTTTGTTTCAAGATATTTTCTAATTTTCCTTTTTATTTGTTCTTTGATTCAGTAGTTTTTCAATAATGTGTTATTTAATTTCCATGTATTTGTGAGTTTTCCCATTTTCTTTAGTTTTATTCCTGTGTTTGAAAAAGATACTTGGAATGATTTAATCTTTGTAGATTTGTTAAGACTTGTTTAGTGATCTAGCATGTGATCTATCCTAGAGAAAGTTCCATGTGCATTTGAGAAGAATGTATATTCTTCTGCTGTTGGGTGAAAAGTTGTCTATGTCTGTTAGGTCAGTTTGGTCTATAGCTTTTTATTTCTGCTGTTTCAGTGGGAGTAGGACTGATGAAGTATCAGTACAACTTCCTGGCTGTTTCAACCCATATTGTATAAATTTTAGGCATGCAATAGAACACTTTCTTTTAGAAAGCCATTAAATCTCAGAGCATTTCCTATCATGAACAACATGAGCTGAAATACTTTATGCAGAAAATTGCCCTGGTGGTATGGGACAGTTCAAGTACTGATACCCTAATTCCATAAATTATATTTTATTTTCCAGATATAGTTCATAAGATAAAACTAAAGAGGAAAAACCCACTCAATTTATATAGAAAGGTTAAGGTTAAGAGAAGGTTGTAGATAAAGCTAAGAAAATAAATAAATTAACACCAAGAATGTATTTTACATCTTTGTTAATAATTAACAGACTATATTTACTTATATGTTAATCTGCTCTTCCTCATATACCACTGATAAACAGCTTGAGTTACAATACTATCTAAAATTTCTGAGTGATATGTATTTAATTAAAGAATAGTAAAATCAAATTTTAGAAATTTAGGAGATTTATTTATTTTGGTATCCTTTAAGCAGAGCTCTATGGGTTAGAAAAAAAGATCAATGAGTGGTCTTGGGTTTTAATATTGACTGTGGTGCAAACTAGACTCTTTGAGCTTAATGATCTCCTCTATGACACCAGAATCCTTTCTTTTCTTTCTTTGCATGGTTGTTGTATAGCTCTGAATAGATCATTATATGAAAGTGCTTTGTAAACCATGATATGCTATATATTCAAATAAACAAGTCAGGTTTGGAAATCACTGAATATCATCAAAAGCTAAAGCCCTTTAAGAATATAGAACTCAAATGGGTAATGTCATTTGGCCCACTTTTAATTAATGATTTAATCTTGTGCAGTACCATTCATATTTTTTTTAAAGCTAAAATTTACATCAGCCTAGTACGCACTTGGAGAATTCAAAATCCGTAAAAGAAAAGGATGGTTTCTTATGATTGGGAACAGAGCTAGCAGTGTTTTTTCCCCTCTTTTCTGGAAACATAATTGCAGCATTGCTTTCTGGAAGCTTGGCCAGTGTATCTGTTCAGTGTCAGAATCTCTCAGGCACACGGCACTCCCATGCGAGCTGGTGAGGGGCCATGCAAAGAACCATCGCAGGTGCCTGCATTCCATGTCTGGAATCCACTCTGCACCCTCATCCCACTTCACTCATCGGTTCATCTGATCCTTGCCCATTTAGCTTCATCACCATGGCTTCTGCTCTCCATCAGGCCCCTGAATGGACAACACAGTGTGTTTCTGCCCCACTCTGACTTTGTTGTCCTTCAGAACATTGACATCTGACCTTTGCCAAAAGGCTCCATGCCTGGCTTTTCTGGATAAGCATTAGTTAGTCCTATGTCTTGTCCTGCATGCACCTCTAGGACATTGCCCCACAGGGGCTGCCATTTGCTCAGCTGTTTAACAGGAGAGTTGGTGCAGGTAGAATTTTACACTTTGCCATTTAAATTTAGGTCAATGTATTAATATAACGTTCTTTGCTGGACTCACCATAAAAGTAGTACTAGATTATCATCTAGTCTTTGGCAATTGCAGGTCTGACAGTGAGTGAAATAAGTGGAACCTTTGGTTATGGCTCAGGGAATCCCATTATAAGTGATTATTTCTTGTGAGCACTCCTCACAGCTAACCCTCTCGTGGATGATTCCTTTCCTCTGCATGTGATGAAGAGTAACTGAGTAATTACCAATGAAAGAGACTTTGGGCCAGTCCCATAGAAGCCCTCATGAACTAGTTGGGGGTTAAGGACAGTCACCAAATGTGCAGATAACCAGGGCTCTGTGTATTCCCTGAAGATGCACCAAGAGACAAAGCATTCCAGGCTGCACACTCTCACCTCTTCTGGGTCTTCTAGTGAAATTATCATGGTAAAGCTCTGAAAAATCTTCCCAGAAATGAATTAATACATTTTTGTTGTTGTTGTTGAACCAGCATTTCCCATACACATTTGGCCATTGGACCAATTATTTTCGGGTAATGTGGTAATGTCACCCAGAATTAGTCTCCATGGAACACATTTTGACAGTCACTACCCTAACCTAGTAACTTGCTTGTGAACCAAACCCTAAACCTTTGACAACTTAGTCTGTTCTTGTTTATCTCAGAAGCTGGCTGAACCGAGAGTAGCATGTCTCCATGGCCCCCACTGTTTCCAGCTGGAATCGACTAAGATTAAAAGGTCAGAAAACAAGTTTGTACATTTACACTCACGGCTGACCCCCCACCATTCCGAATGACCTCCCCATGACCTTGGATGAGCTGCAGCTTGGGGAATATTTGCCAGCATGAGGTCCCCCTGGTTCTTGAACCCCATCAGTGATGGCAAAGGTGGCCCTTCATCTAGAGGAAGGGCTTGGAGCCAGTGCACTGGGGCGACTGAGTGGTGTGTCTACATCCAGGCTTCTGGGGGCTCAGAAATGAGCCCATTTTCCTACATCACCCATGGCAGTATGTTCCTCTTCCACCTGGGTGGTTCTGTTTGGTCCAAGGATCATAATCACATGTCTGTTTCTCTGTAATCCACATCCCGAGGCTTGGTGGCAGTCATATCCAGGTGCCATAGTCATTTATTATATGTTTTCATGATTAATCCTGTGGGTTTTTTGACCAAGGGATATTTTTCTAGCACATTTTCTATTACCTGCCCATTTTAAATCCACAAATTTATGGTTTTTCACAAATGTTTAATTGAGTGTAGCCATTTGTTTCCCTCAAATCATTTGAGGGGGCCTCGACAAGGTGATGTCTTCATTAGCATCTCCAGACTTATTGAAAGTGTCCCCTCAACACCACCACCACCAACAAAAGCAAAAGTAACGAAAGGTTGTTTAGAGTCATCTTGCATTGTCCTGCTCAACGTTAGGAACCAGCCACTCCTTGAGAGGCCCTATTGGGTAATTTAAGAATAATGTGAGACACCAAATCTGCATACTAGGAGCACATGGTATGTAAGGGGAGTGAAAGGAGCAAGAGAGAAGTTAATAGCCACTTGCTTAACAGAGCAGAAAACCTTCCTTCTTAAGAAAGGTCATACTTTCGGTCAACATTTCTGATTTTGCTTCTGTCTTTACCCAGATACTTTTACTTTTTTTTAAAATTAGGGTATAGTTGATTTACAGTGTTGTGTTATACAGCAAAGTGACTGAGTTATACATAACTATACATTCTTTTTTAAAAAATATTCTTTTTCCTTATGGTTTATCACAGAGTATTGAATATAGTTCCCCGTGCTATACACTAGGACCTTGTTGTTTATCCATTCCGTATATAGTAGTTTGCATCTGCTAACCACAAACTCCCACTCCATTCTTCTCCTACCCCACTTTTACCTTGTTCTAATGACAGTTTGTTAATCCAATTTCCCCTATTATTCTTGAGTTGCCACTTTTTCTTTACTAACTTTGATGTACCATGATTTATAATGTCACTAAAACATTTAATTTAGTTACAAGTTTTCCCAGTATCTAGAATCCTACATTTTTTTCCTTATCAGACTTTAGCTCAAACATCCTGGAATTAGCTACAGAGTCTGCAAGTTGGGTCACTAGTGCATCAGCTGTCTGAGAGGAGAAAGCAATGCCAACCTCCTTCCTTGAGAACATGAAGGAACAGTCATGCATAGGAGCCTGTGTGTCAGGTAGAATCTCAGGTGATTAATAGACAACAGGTACTTGCAAACACAAACAAAAAGATATTTTTATAATGCATTGACTTCTGCTCTTTATGATTTCCTTTATCTTTTCCTCAGTTTCATTTGGTGTTCCTTTTCTAGTTCTTGGCATGGAGGCTTAGACAATTATTTCTCAGCTTTCCCCCCAGTGTATGTATTATAGATATAAATTTCTCTCCTACCACTCTTTAGCTGCAACAAATGAGTTTGACTATGTTTTCAATAGCCTTATTTAGGTAAAATTGATATACAATAAACTGCACTAAGTATATTTATTGATATACAATAAACATACAATAAATATTGTATATTGTATAACAATAAATATACTTAGTGAAGTAAGGATAGAAGAATAGAAATACTGTAGGAAGTTCCTAAAGAATATCTTTTTAAAAATCTACACCAAATCTGGTACTTAGAGGTGAATTATAGAAAGCCCATTTCCTCCTCTGAGATAATGACAAGCCTTTCCCACTGTCCCTGAACAAAATGTCAACTTTTTGCAAAAGCCAGAGTCCCTTGGACGCAGTTAATTCAGGTCAAAATACTAACATATATTTTATTTATTTATTTATTTATTTATTTGAAGTATAGTTGATTTACAATAGTAGTTTTAGATGTACAATATAATGATTCAATATTGTACTCCATTTAAAGTTATTATAAAATAATGGCTCTATTCTCTGTGCTATACAACATATCCTTGTTGCTTATCTATTTTATACATAGTAGTTTTTGTATCTCTTAATCCCATCTCCCCAGCTTGCCCCTCCTCTCTGCCGCCCCTGCACTGGTAACCACTAGTTTGTTCTCTATATCTGTGTGTCTGTTTCTGTTTTGTTATATTCATTTGTTTTATTTTTAAGATTTCACATATAGGTGATATCATACAGTATTTGTCTTTCTTTGTCTGACATTTCATTTAGCACAGTATCCTCCAGGTCCATCCATGTGGTTGCAAATGGCATTATTTCATTCTTTTTTATGGCTGAGTACTATTCCATTGTATATATGTACCACATCTTCTTTATTCATCTGTTGATGGACACTTAGGTTGCTTCCATATCTTGGCTATTGCAAATAGTGCTGCTATGAATATCGGGGTGCATGTATCTTTTCGAATTAGTGTTTCATTTTCTTTGGATATATACCCAGGAGTGGAATTGCTCAATCATATGGTAGTTCTATTTTTAGTCTTTTGAGGAACCTACATACTGTTTTTCATAGCGGCTGCACCAATTTACATTCTCACCAACAGCATACAAGGATTCCCTTTTCTCCACATCCTTACCAGCATTTGTTATTTGTGGTCTTTTGATGACAGCCATTCTGACAGGTGTGAGGTTATATCTTATTGTGTTTTTTATTTGTATTTTCCTGACGAATAGAGATGTTGAGCATCTTTTCATGTGCCTGTTGGCCACCTGTATGTCTTCTTTGGAAAAATGTCTATTCAAGCTTCTGCTCATTTTTTAATCAGGTTGTTTATTTTTTTGATATTGAGTTGATTGAGTTGTATGAACCATTTGTATAGTTTGGATATTAACCCCTTATCTGTCATATTACTTGCAAGTATTTTCACCTACTCGGTATGTTGTCTTTTCATTTTGTCAGTGGTTTCCTTTGCTGTGCAAATTTTTTAAAGTTTAATTAGGTCTCATTTGTTTATTTTTGATCTTGTTTCCTTTGCCTTAGGAGAGATCCAAAAAGAAATATTACTACAATTTATGTCAAAAAGCGTTCTACCTTGTTTTCTTCTAAGGCATTTTAAGGTTTCCAGTCTTACATTTAGGTCTTTAATCCGTTTTGAGTTTATTTTTGTGTATGGTGTTAGGAAGTGTTCTAATTTCTTTCTTTTACATGTAGCTGTCCAGCTTTCCCAGCACCACTTGTTGAAGAGACTGTCTTTTCCGCATTGTATGTTCTTGCCTCCTTTGTCATAGATTGATTCCAAAGACTGACTTTATGGGCCAAGTGATCATCAGTGTTGTGTGCTCACCTTTCCTAGCAAATTCTTCATGTGTTCACTTACATTGGATGTATGGACTTAGACCTAAGTTCCCCTTACCGGAATATATAAAAATAAATATTACTTGAACAAAATGTCATAAGACTGGGTGGCTGGAAATATAAATTTTCAAGTTCTTTACTACTCATTATTTAACCTTGCTCAAAAGTTTCCTAGAAAATAAATATCAGTTTTGAAGCCTGTCTTTTGCAAAATCATATTTAGTAGAATTTTCCTCCCCACCTACCTTGATCCACCACTTTCTACATCAGTTTGCTGTCATCTGGCAAAGCAGTTGTAAAGAACCATTTCTCAAATCAGACCTTTTGAAACAGTATTCCCTCCTCAAAGTAAAATAATATTAATAAAGACTGTATCAAAACCTGAATTAATATACCATTATCTTCAATTTCTATTTTCTTTGTTGCAAACTGTCAAGTCAGATGGGCTAAACAAACATGTGAGCGACCTCTGGAAAAATAAAATTATACTTTTAATGGCCAAAAAGTAAATTAAACAAATTAAAACTTAGCATGATGAAGTAAAGAATTTAAGGGCAGTTTTAGTAATCCTGCCAAGTTTTAATTCAGTTGGAAAGCAATTGGAAATGATGAAAATTGCATTCAGACCCTGAGTTTTAATAGATCATTAGTCAAGATCATCTAATCCACCATTTTATTAACAATTCTTAGAAGTGTTATTGAACTACTTGAGATAAAAGGGAAAAATATTCACAGAGCTTTGGCTGTAAGAGTTTTTGATTTTTTTTCTTGGTGCTGGTAAAGAAGTCTACAGAAGCAAGCCCTGTGTCTGAGAGCCCCGAAGTGGCAATTATCATGCTTGGTTTCAGTTCCTGAATGACTTTCCATCCTCCTCCTGTTTCTCAGTAGGGAGAAACATTAATTTACATTTTTTCTACTTCTTATTTCTACTAAAAGACACAACATTTTGGGGAAGATAATGGAATGCAGAGCAATAGGTATCACTATAATAAAGATGGGGAGATATTTTCCTCAAAATATTAACAAAGAAATACATACACATTTCTGTTTTTATGTGGTCAAATTGCAAACCTTAAACCCCCTAAGCTCACACCGATTTAAGAGGTTACCACATTCAGAAAAATAAATGAACACCAAACATGATAGCAGTGTCTTTCATTCTCTCTAGTTTGATAGTCCAAGGAAGCAAAATATTTTCCACTTTATAAAATCTTTAAAACTGCCAGGGGAGATATGCTGGCCTTCTCAGTGTTGGAGCAGAGAAAGCTTCAGCTAACCACATGGAAAACACATAAGGAGACCAGATTTTTCCAGTCCATAATTCAGTGAGAGTTAGGGTCTTACTTCCAACACCAGAAGTCTTAGGAGGTGACTGGTAACTTCACACACTGCCAAGTTTTTGAAATCGGATAAAGGATGAAGGTAAAGATGGCTACCTCTGTACACATAAAACTCGTTTACAGTAGTGATTATGCATTTTCCTTTTGTTTTTTCCCCCGTCTTAAAATGGCACTAACATGATATTTGTGTTGACTAAGAAAAATAAACAAAGCAGCTTTGCTCTGTAGGCACCACTTATTAGGATAAGAACCTTCCAAAGAAAAAAGATAGTGCTCCATAATTTGAATCAGATTTTGTTAAAGAAAATCTAGGTCCATCCATTCATTAAAGCATTCATGAATTTGTTAATTAAGTGAACAAATACTGATCATGTACCTGTTCCTATGTTCCTGACTGAGGCAAAAACTCATAGCAAGTTAGGAGCATGCATTCTGCAGTATGACTTCCTGGGTTCAAATCTGAGTACCACCAGCTAGCAAGGGCCACACTGGGGCCATCGCTTAGCTTCTCCAAGTATCTGCCTTCATTGGTATGGTAAGCATATTGATGGGAGGCATGTTGTGGATTTGTTGTTGCCTACACTATCAGGTGGAAGACACAAGGATAAGTGATTCTCTTCACTAACAGCTCCTCTTGTTGCTAAAATTCCTGGCTTTGTTAAAGAATGTACACAGTGAAGTCCCTAATCCAGGGGAGTTACCACTATTTCAAACATCTTTTTCTCTGTTTCATGATATTATTGTAATTTTATTGCATTTATATCAACTGTAATATCTATTTTAGCTAAATAAAAACGTTAAACAGGCTAACCTTCTTTTTTAATTCAGCAGAACGTTTGAGGATACTTGCTGTGTTTGCCATCATACCTAAGTCAAATATGCCTTTATCATATTTGGGATTTTTCTACCTATGGGATTACATATGAATAAATAAAAGCAAAACTCACCCCTCGATTATGTGGATACTTTTAACCATTGCTTTCTAGAATAAACACACACATGATTTATATACGTAATTCCAATTCTGTTTATTCCTTAGAAAGGACATTTAGTTCAAAAGCACATTCAAGATAGAAGAAGTGCAAGTGTCTTAAAGTTTGGTCTGTTTAACAAGTTTCAGTGCAAAACTTTATATCCAACATCACAACAAATACAAGTGAAGACAGAGAAATTTTCAAAATTAAAAATTTCAACCAATAGACCATCTAATACCAGAACCTTTCAGTGATAGATACTAGGAGTAACGAAGATGGATCAAGAAGTCGACCAAGGCTTGGTCTTCTTCGTGAGAGACCCCAGTTTTATTTCTTGGCAGTAGTATCTGAAAAATGGTAGAAAGTACTGTCCTGTCTCTTTCTCCACATGTTCACTGCCTGTGACCAACCATGAAGGCAGGTGACCACCTGCAGCCATCCTCTGGGATGGACCCTGGTGACCCCTGCCTCTGGGCGGTCTTCTCCCCCGACTGTGAGTGCCGCCAGTGACTCACTGCTAAAGGGGGGACAAGGCAGAAGAGAAGACCTCATGAGACATCACTCTCGATATTCAGTTTTAAAAAGACCCTGACTCCCATCCTGGGGGCTTCCCTTGCTCTCTCTCACTTGTGCTCTCTCAGATCGCTTGTGCTGGGGAAGCAGATTTCCACACTGGAAGCAGTCTTATGGAGAGGCCCATGTGGCTCAGCAAGCACGGAAGCCCTCATCCCCACCGTCCATGAGGAACTGGAGCCTGCTAAGGCCACGTGAGTGCAAGGGGACCCCTCCCCGTCCAGCTTTCAGATGAGACCACAGCCCTGGCTGGCTGTTTGACTACAACCTCATGAAAGACCTTGAACCAGAGGCCTCCAGATAAACTCTGCACAGATTCCTGACACACAGAAACTGTGAGGTAACTAATGTCTGCTGTTTAGGTCACTAAGCTTTAGGGTAGTTTGTTGTGTAGCAGTAGATAGTAATTCACACCCTTAATGCTTTTTTTTTTTTTTTAACAAGGACATTTTAATTAATTAATTTATTTATTTTTGGCTGTGTTGGGTCTTCGTTTCTGTGTGAGGGCTTTCTCTAGTTGTGGCGAGCGGGGGCCACTCTTCATTGTGGTGCACGGGCCTCTCACTGTCGCGGCCTCTCTTGTTGCAGAGCACAGGCTCCAGACGCGCAGGCTCAGTAGTTGTGGCTCACGGGCCTAGTTGCTCCACGGCATGTGGGATCTTCCCAGACCAGGGCTCGAACCCGTGTTCCCTGCATTGGCAGGCAGACTCTCAACCACTGCACCACCAGGGAAGCCCCTTAATGCCTTTAAAACTGCTTGTGAGGCAGAATTCTGAAGTGCATATGACTTTCTTCTCTTCCCTTTCTTTTATAATTTTCTTAAAATGATACACTACTACAGATATTAGGAAATAAGTTGAGGTAAACTACAGGAAAACCAACGGTGACCCACTATATTCTGGGAGGTAAAGGTATAGGCGTGAATTGGTGGAAGGCATCTGGGTGTACATCCTGGGTAATGTTTTCAATGTACAAAGTAAGCTAAGAACTGTAAAGGATCATAAAGAATTGCAAAGACTAGTGGCTGGATACCTTACTTTCTCTTGTTATTTTTGAAAAATGATTTTAGTCATTATATCAATGGACAGAGAGACCAAGAGAGATTTACTTATTCTTTCTGTGACAGCATGAGTTGCAAACAGTTATCTTGTTCATAAAGGTATAAAGAGGAAAAAAAAAAATACCCAGTAGAATGTGGAGCCTATTATTAAAAAGTCTAAATAAAAATAGAAAATATTTTTACAGCTAAAATATTTAAGGCATAAAGGGAAAGTATGATTTTGATGTTCTCCAAAATGCAGAAAATTATTTCAAAGGAGTATTTCAAATTATTAATAAAATATAAAAAGATACGTCAGCTAAAAACAAAGAAACGTACTGAGATGTAAATGGAACTAAATAATAAAAGGGAGGTTTAGAATAAAACTAATATTGGCCTGATTTATAATTCAAATGGGGGGCAGTACAATCATAATTAATGATGTCGAGAACCAGTGATGTGGGAGATGCACTGGAGCATCTCCTTCAGGCTGAACCGGAGGACAAACACCAGAGGGGACGGGAGACCCAGAGGTGAGGGATGCTGAGCCCAGCACGGGACATGGTGACAGAGGGAGAGCTCAGGTGCTGTTCCTGGATGGAGAAGAAGCTTCTCCAAAAGTGATAAAAGAACACTTACAGTAAACATACATGGCAAAAGATTTTTAAAACAAGAAAAAAAATGTTTTCAGCATTCTGACAGAAAGCAAGCTAATTAAAAACAGATTACAGAAATCTGGCAGACCTCTCTGCAACAGTAAATTCTAGGAGATAAAGGAATGACGTGGTCAGCTAACGACAGAAGCATGTTCTGACTGTGGGCCTGCCCACCCAGCTGCTCTTCGGTGGGAAGACAGCAGAGATACTAATACATAAATCCAGTTTATCTATATTAATAAATAAACATTATACATTAAGACAAAGCTGGTCTTATTCCAGGAAAAAAGGTGTCTGTTATTTAAAAATGTATTTATAGAATTCACAACCTATGATTATCTTGACAGCAACCAAAGGAACATTTAATAAAATTGAAACTCATAATTCATTAAAATTATAAAGACAGCTTTCCATCTTGATAGGGAACATTAGTTTGAACCCCACAGATGATGTCATAGTCGCCGTTTTGGCCCTGGAAGCAGTGAACTCGGAATAATGGCAGGACTGGTTTAGAGAAAGCGAGAGGCAAGAGAAGAAAGCAGGTGGTGTGTGTGTACAGGGAAGGAGAGAAACAGGGCTGTCAACATTGAAAACAATACTAGCTGCTTGAAAACTGAAGAGACTTGTGTGACCATAAGATATAATAAAAACGATCATATTCACAGTAACAGTGAAAAATCCCTAGGGATAACAGTGCTAGGGTGAAGTTCCTTTATAAAGAAAATATAAAAATTGTCATCAAGAAGATCTGGATAAATGGAGAAGACATAAAATATTTTGAAGACTTACATTTTTAAAAGGAACCTGTAACATTTTTATACAGTTCAAAGAAAATCCCTAATGCAATTTTAGGAGACGGTGACAAAATTAATCTACAGCTCATTGGGAAGAATAAACATGCTAACCTTCTCAAAAGTAACCTGAAATGGAAGGGTGTGAGGGCCATGCTACACTGTCACACACTTTAAGAAGGGTTTAATTAAAGCTGTAAGGTCCCACCGAAGCAACAGAGACTGAAGGAATAGAATACAAGTCTAGAAGGATACTCCAGAATATGTGGGGATTTGGTGTAGAATTAAAGTGACACCTCAGCTCAGTGAATGAAGAAGCGTTTATTTTCACACATAGCACAGCAGGAAATGGCCGAATAGTTGGTAGTAAAATAAAACTAGAATTGTGCTTTAAACCTTATATCTAGACTAAATTCCATGGGGATCAGGAATGTAAATGTTAGCACATAAATCATGAAGTAGAGAAGAAAGTACAGGTTAACGTTCATACGATTGTGGGTGGGAAAGGCTGTGCTATGTCTGACACGGTCAGTCATGTGATCAAGGGAAAGATTTAGGCTTGAATATGTACAAATCCCAAGTTTTCACGTGAAACAGTGAAACACCAAGGACAGGCTGGTAAGAGTATTTATAGGGAGAAGTTTAACAAAGAAGGCAGAAAACAACTGACATCTCGATAAAAAGATCAAACTTGACCCTGGACGAGGTCATCGCTAGAGAAGACACACGAGAGAAAGAACACGAAGGAACACGTGGCAACACGTTTAACTCAGGATGAACCGCACGCAGCACGTGGTGGGTGCCTCATCCTTCCCCAGTCACGAGGGCTGAGTCGGATGCAGGGGCTGAACACGCACGTGGGGCATAGCCTGGTGCAGCATGCTTTCAGAGTGACGGGCCCTCAAGCTTCATAACAACCCCTCAGCAGGCCTTGTGCCGTGGACAGAAGGGCCCGTGGCTGGTGGCTGGTCACAGACACGGCCCCGGGGACAGAGCGCCCTCGGCCTGAGCCCCACACATTTGACCTGAAACCTCTGGCTGAGCAGCCCTGCCTCCAGGAGTGAGAGGACACAGAATGGAACTGCATCTTGTTACCCCGCTGACCGGGAGGTGGGAGTCCGAGAATGGGGCTGGGTTCCGTTCTTGTCCGCCTTCAGGTCACGACCCCAGTGGGCCTGCCCTGTGGGAGCCAGCATCCAGGTTCCCATGGGACGGGACAGCCACCGTCCAGCGCTGCGAACTTGGCCCGTGGCCTGATGGAAGGCTGGGTTTGGCCTGCTCCCGGCCGTCGGTCACCACACAGCCTGTCCCAGTCGTTTGACATCGATTCAGCACAGGCTGGTCCCCAAAGCAAACATGCAAGATAGTTTTATGAACAGATGACACAATCGGAGTGGCCACACATTTGGGATAAAGGTTTACACACAGGACTTTTAGGTGAATTGTTTCTCCTGCTCGTCATACTGATTCCCTGCTGGAAAGAAAAATACCTCTAAACAGGGAAAATATTTTAAAAAGAGCAACTCTCAATTTTCCCCTCAAGAGTAAAATGCTGTGTGCTCCTCACTCCGTGTGGCAGCCTCTACAGGAGGATTTCTTGGGCCTGTGAGCTCCACGGTTCTGGGAACTTCCCACCTCAGGCACAGGGTTGGTCCCCCTCCCCTGGGCTACAGCTGGTTGGATGAACCATGACCTTCTGACCTAAGTGGGCCCATCAGATCACACGTCCTGGAAACCGGGAACGGACGCTCAGGGCTGACGAGGAACCTTGGAGCAGTGGCAGCTGACAATTCCCACATGGGCAAGAGAAGCAAATGATGGAGTCTGCTTGTGCGGGGAACAGAGTGGTCCGTGCGGGGAAGGGAACAGAGTGGTCCATGCAGGGAACAGAGCAGTGTGTGCATGGAACAGAGTGGTCCGTGCAGGGAACAGAGTGGTCCGTGCAGGGAACAGAGCGGTGTGTGCATGGAACAGAGTGGTCTGTGCAGGGAACAGAGTGGTCCGTGCAGGGAATGGAGCTGTGTGTGCATGGAACAGAGTGGTGTGTGCACATGGCCCAGCTCCACTCCTCCTTTGATGTCAGGCATCACCTCATATCCTTATAATAAAGGCCCCCTTTTTTTATGCCAGGACAAGTGGGTTGCTACTTCTTACAACCAATGCCCCTACCTGCTGTGACCTTTACACTTTTTGGTAAGTATGGGATGTTAGAAATTCACAGGAACGTTCCTGTGGACTGGGTTTGGGCTCACAGTTGATAAAATCTGGACCCCCTGCAGCACTCTCCTCACACTCCGAGCACCCCCTTTCATTCTGGGGGGTGGGATGAGGTGATGCATGGTGGGAGGGTCTCCGAGCCTCATGTGGGACCCCAGGAGGGCCCAGGCTTCCATTGCACTTGGGGGAGAGGTGGGGTGGTCATCACTCTGCCTCTCTCTTTCTCTCAAAAATTAAAAAATATAAAATGGTATCATCTGTCTCTTTGCGTTTTGGAAGCTCTTAGATGCATGAAGGAAAGACTCCATGAGGCTTTGGTTGAGAAGAATGCGCTCACCTCGTGTCCCGTGTCCCACAGCCGTGATTCACCCCAGGGACCACCCTGTTCTCAGTTGCCAGTGTGTCAGTGGCGTCCTGGCTGAAATTTCCCTCAGGGAGATTTAGGGCTGTAAGAGACCTTGGGGACTGTATGCATTGGCCTCTGCATTTTAGGTGAGGAAGCCAAGGCTTTGAAAGAGAAGTTAATTCCCTAAGTTACAGAACTCATTAAAAGCAGATTCTGGGGCTAAAACTCAAATTTCCCGAGTTCCAGTCCAAACTCTTCATGGTCTTAACTATTTTAAATTACTTTTTAATCATATATCTTAGCCTTCACCAGAAGGCCTCTTTCCAACTCATCCTGAATCATTGCTTTGAGTTGCATGCTTAACTGAGTTGTCTGTATCTTTAGGACAGCTTAGAGTCAAAAGCCCTTTCTGGCAGAATAAATCCAGTTTTCAGAAGTTTCTCTCCAACTCAGCCATAGGCAATTTCTTCCTCCTAGACCGTAGGAAATAATTTTAAATTTCCTGTTCCTTTTGTGTTTTCTTTTCTCCTCTCTGATCCAAAGAAAACCATAAAAGATATTACAACTAATCATGACTAGAAGCATTTCTACATTAGCAACATGAATCTTCGGGTTTGTCTAATCAGAAGAAATTGTCTTAATATTTATCTTTTATGTATGTATTTATCTATTGTTTGTTTGGCAAAGCCTGTGCTTGAACAACATTGATAAAGTGCTGAGTTTGGGCTTGGAGTGTTTGCCCAAATATGCCACGTGTTGCAAATGCTTTCCGTACCCAAATATTCTTGGGCGAGTTTCCACGAGCTGCTCAGCTGCAGCCGTAGGCTAACGTGAGAACAACTAGTTGGTAGTCCATCCACACTGTGTTTCTTCCGTACTTGAGAGAAGATGTCTGCTCACCATCAGAAACCAGGACGACTCCTGAGAGCAGGTCGTGTGATGCTGCGTGTCGGCACCACCTTCTGGGTGACAGGGGGCTCTTCCTGCCACCGCCCCTTGCCTTCCTCCCTTCCTTCCTGGAGACAGTTACCCCAGGAAACACCAAGTAATCGAGTGTGTGCATCTGTGAACGTGTGCATGTGTGAACATGTATGTGCCCGCGTGAGCCTGCATATGTGTTTGAGTGTTTTGGATGCTCTGGTGTGATAATTGACTTATAGATCAATAGGAAAGGATACACAATCTTAAAATTGCCCTAAACAGACTTAAGAACTTAATTTATAATAATGGCAGCATCATGCTCTAGTGTGGGAAAAGGTGAATGTTGCAAAAGCTGGGGTTTGGGAAAGTCAAGTTTTGTTTGTATCAGGTTGGAATATTATCTCTATTATATACCAAAATAATCTCCAGATGTGTTGAGTTGTATGTAAAAGTTTGAATTTGGAAGGAACTTAGCAATTTATAGCTTAGAGGTGATTTGTTGTAAATGCATATCATCTCACATCTCATTCTCTTGTGAAAATACACCAAACTAAGACAAGGGAATTCTGTTAAAAAAGCCACAAGGATGAGATATAGAGGAGTGGAATAAAATAGCAATAAAGTTTTGGAAGATGGAGAGAAGTTGGACTATTGCTAACTGATTTAGCAGATACAAAAGAATCGCAAGGCAGCAGTGGGAGAAGCTGAGACCAACCTGAGTTATGCGACGGAATCCTCAAAACTCTCAGGCAGGGCAGCATCAAACACCTCTGGAATCGGGGACTAAGGGTGGAGCTAGAACAAAGCAAGAAGGGGAAGATTGTTTGAAAAGAAATTCAAAGGGTGCTCTACATCCCTCTCTCCAGTCTGTGTATTTGGGCATCTGCCCCAACCTTCCCTTTGCAGAAACCTGTGATGTTTAAGGGATTCCAGGTTCTACTGAGGGCACGATTGCTGTTCTGTAAACATAATTCAGTTCTCACTTGCATATTGAGGGTTGCGGGCAGGGATTTCTCCTCCCCCAGCCCTTCACCATTTAGCTCCCCAGGTTGGCAACCAGTATGTACAAGCAGGAAATTAGAAGACTTCCTACCCACCAGCCTCTACAGAACTGGAATTATAGATATCAGGTGCTTCTTGACAACTGGCTCAACCAGATAACCCACAATAAATTCAGACATAACAACTGCCAGTCATCCCCTCTGAGCTTCCAATCAGATTTTCCATCCCCTGGTCCTCATTATGAACAGACAACAAGGATGGAATGGCACTGAGGGGAAGCCTTAGCATGAGAGACAAGACCTAAAAGCACAGGTAGAGAAACACAACCTGGAAGGAGCAGGAATTATGCTGATAGAAGAAAAGGAAACTTGTCATTAACATCCTCAGAGAGAAAAGAAAACATTGAACCAAGAACAAGGTATTATAGAAAAGGAGCATTCAGAAAAAAGAACAACTCAGGAAAATCTCTTTATTGCTAGCAGAAATTAAAAACTCACTAGAAGATTTGAAAGATTAAAAAAATCACAAAAGATAGAGTATATAAAAGAAAATATTAGAATATTACAAGATCAGCCCGGAAGATTCAACATCCAAACCAAAAGACTTATAGAAAGGGAAAATAAGGAAAACAAACAAACAAAAAATAACAACAAAATAATTTTCCAGGCCAGTGAGATGTGAGTTGCCAGATGTAAAGATTTCACCAAGGGCCCAGCACAATGGATGGAAACAGAACCACACTGATGCACGTACAGTGAAACTTCAGAACACCTGGGAACAAGAGGAAGACACTGGATCACGAAGAAAAAACAGGCAGGCACAAAGGTTTTGGGCTTCGCAGAAGAAACACCTGGAATTAAGAAGAAAATGAGGAAACGGCTTCATGATTCTGAAGGAAATTAATTTCTAACATGAAATTCCACACCCAATAAAATTATCCATCAAATGTCAGGATAGAAGAAAAACATTTTAAGACATGCAAGTCTTAAAAACTTTGTTGCCCAGGCACCATTTCTCAAGAAGCTAGTGGATATTATGCTCCAGTAAAATGAATGGATAAACAAAAAATACGCAAGGGAAAGAAAATGGGGTACACTGCGTGGGGGAGGTGTGCAGGGGACCCCAGATGACAGCTGAGCACCCACTCTGGATCCCTGCAGCCCTGATTCTACCCTTTCCACCCCTCTGACAGAGCACTGGGCTAGAACTTTGTCTGGTTTGCTTGACTGGGAGATGAGGGCTCTGCTCTTCCCCACATACCACACTCTGGATTGGCAGACGACACTTGCTCACCCTAAAAGGTGATCTGCTTCGACCTGCAGCTTGAGGAAGGTCAGCTTGAGCAGAGGACACAGCTCGGCCCACATTCTGCCTGGTCATAAAACAGCCTAGCAAGGGTAGGCATCCTTGTCTTGTTCCTGAATTTAGCAGAAAATCTTTCAGCTTTTCACCATTGAGTATGATGTTGTCTGTGGGTTTGTTGATGTTGAGATATGTTCCCTCTGTATCCACTTTGATGAGAGTTTTAAATCATGAATGGATGTTGAATTTTTGTCAGATGATTTTCTGAGACTATTGAGATGATCATGTGATTTTTTACCTTTCCTTTTGTTAATGTGGTGTATCATATTGATTGATTTGTGAATATTGAACCATCTTTGAATCCCTGGAATAAATGCCACTTGATCAGGTTGCATGATTCTTTTTATATATTGTTGAATTCAGTTTGCTAATATTTTGTTGAAGATTTTTGCATCTATATTCCTCAGAGATATTGGCCTGTAATTTAATTTTTTTTGGAGTGTCTTTGTTTTGTTTTGGTATCAGGGTAATTGTGGACTCATAGAATGAATTTGGGAGTGTTCCATCCTCTTCAATTTTTTGGAATAGTTTGAGGATAGGTATTAGCTCTTCTTTATACGTTTGGTAGAGTTCCCCTGTGAAGCTGTTTGGTTCTGGACTTCTGTTTGCAGGGTTTTTTTTTTTTTTCTATTATAACAAATTCATTTCACTACTAGTGATTCATCTGTTCAGATGGTCAGTTTCTTCCTGATTTAGTTTTGGAAGGTTATATGATTCTAGAAATTTGTCCATTTCTTCCAGGCTGTTCAATTTGTTGGCAGATAACTCTTTGTAGAATTCTCTTATGATTTTTCTACCTTTGTGATATTGGTTTTTATTTCACCTCTTTTATTTCTTATTTTGTTTATTCGGGTCCTCTCTTTTCTTCTTCATGAGCCTGGCTACAGGTTTATCAATTTTATTTATCTTTTCAAAAAAACAGCTCTTGGTTTCATCGACCCTTCTATTTTTTTGTCTCTATTTTATCTCTTTCCTCTCTGATCTTTATTATTTCCTTCCTTCTGCTGATTTTGGGGTTTGTTTGCTCTTCTTTTTCTTGGAAGTCCTAGCCACAGTAATCAGACAAGAAAAGGAAGTAGAAGGCATCCAGATTGGAAGGAAAGAAATAAAACTGTCACTATTTTCAGATGACATGATACTATATACAGAAAACCCTAAAGTCTTCACCAGAAAACTATTACAACTAATAAAAGAATTCAGAAAACTATTAGAACTAATAAAAGAATTCAGTAAAGTTCAGTAAAGTAAAGATTAATGCATAGTAATCTGTTGCTTTCCTATGTACTAATAGTAAACTATCAGAAAGAGAAATCAAGAAAACAATCCCATCTAAAATTGCATCACACAGGAAGCAATACAAAACTGGAGCCCACTCGGCTCTTTGGTGGGACTAATGCCAGGCTCTGGGAGGGCTCACGCAAAGGAGTACTTCCCAGAACTTCTGCTGCCAGTGTCTTTGTCCTCACGGTGGGCCACAGCCACCCCCGCCTCTGCAGGAGACCCTCCAACACTAGCAGGAAACCAAGGCGCCCTCAGTGTGATGTTCTACTGGATAATACCTCAGTGATCCGGAGGTGTCAGTGAAGTTTGAGGGACCAGGACCCCTAACCATGCAGAACCTAGGATTGTGAAGATGTGAGTTCCTCCTCGTTGGAAGTGATGATTATATCTTTGGACCAGTCTCTCCCATCAGGAAACTTGCACAAGCCTCTTAGATAGCCTCATCCACCAGAGGGCAGACAGCAGAAGCAAGAAGAACTACAGTCCTGCAGCCTGTGGAACAAAAACCACATTCACAGAAAGATAGACAAGATGAAAAAGCAGAGGGCTATGTATCAGATGAAGGAACAAGATAAAACCTCAGAACAACAACTAAATGAAGTGGGGATAGGCAACCTTCCAGAAAAAGAATTCAGAATAATGATAGTGAAGATGATCCAGGACCTTGGAAAAAGAATGGAGGCAAAGATCAAGAAGATGCAAGAAATGTTTAACAAAGACCTAGAAGAATTAAAGAACAAACAAACAGAGATGAACAATACAATAACTGAAATGAAAACTATTCTAGAAGGAATCAATAGCAGAATAACTGAAGCAGAAGAACGGATAAGTGACCTGGAAGACAGAATGGTGGAATTCACTGCTGCAGAACAGAATAAAGAAAAAAGAATGAAAAGAAATGAAGACAGCCTAAGAGACCTCTGGGACAACATTAAACGCAACAACATTTGCATTATAGGGGTCCCAGAAGGAGAAGAGAGAGAGAAAGGACCAGAGAAAATATTTGAAGAGATTATAGTCAAAAACTTCCCTAATATGGGAAAGGAAATAGCCACCCAAGTCCAGGAAGCGCAGTGAGTCCCATACAGGATAAACACAAGGAGAAACATGCCGAGACACATAGTAATCAAATTGGCAAAAATTAAAGACAAAGAAAAATTATTGAAAGCAGCAAGGGATAAAGACAAATAACATACAAGGGAACTCCCATAAGGTTAACAGCTGATTTCTCAGCAGAAAGTCTACCAGCCAGAAGGGAGTGGCATGATATACTTAAAGTGATGAGAGGGAAGAACCTACATCCAAGATTACTCTACCTGGCAAGGATCTCATTCAGATTTGATGGAGAAATCAAAAGCTTTACACACAAGCAAAAGCTAAGAGAATTCAGCACCACCAAACCAGCTCTACAACAAATGCTAAAGGAACTTCTCTAAGTGGGAAACACAAGAGAAGAAAAGGACCTACAAAAACAAACCCAAAACAATTAAGAAAATGGTCATAGGAACATACATATCGATAATTACCTTAAACGTGAATGGATTAAATGCTCCAACCAAAAGACAGAGGCTTGCTGAATGGATACAAAAGCAAGACTCATATATATGCTGTCTACAAGAGACCCACATCAGACCTAGGGACACATACAGACTGAAAGTGAGGGGATGGAAAAAGATATTCCATGAAAATAGAAATCAAAAGAAAGCTGGAGTAACAATACTCATATCAGATAAAATAGACTTTAAAATAAAGAATGTTACAAGAGATAAGGAAGGACACTAAATAATGATCAAGTGATCAATCCAAGAAGAAGATATGACAATTAGAAATACATATGCACCCAACATAGGAGCACCTCAATACATAAGGCAACTGCTAACAGCTATAAAAGAGGAAATTGACAGTAACACAGTAATAGTGGGGGACTTTAACACCTCACTTACACCAATGGACAGATCATCCAAAATGAAAATAAATAAGGAAACAGAAGCTTTAAATACACAATAGACCAGATAGATTTAATTGATATTTATAGGCCATTCCATCCAAAAACAGCAGATTACACTTTCTTCTCAAGTGCGCACGGAACATTCTCCAGGATAGATCACATCTTGGGTCACAAATCAAGCCTTGGTAAATTGAAGAAAATTGAAATCATATCAAGCATCTTTTCTGACCACAACGCTATGAGATTAGAAATCAATTACAGGGAAAAAAACGTAAAAAACACAAACACATGGAGGCTAAACAATACGTTACTAAATAACCAGGAGATCACTGAAGAAGTCAAGGAGGAAATCAAAAAATACCTAGAGACAAATGACAATGAAAATACGATGATCCAAAACCTATGGGATGCAGCAAAAGCAGTTCTAAGAGGGAAGTTTATAGCTATACAAGCCTACCTCAAGAAACAAGAAAAATCTCAAACAATCTAACCTTACACCTAAAGGAACTAGAGAAAGAAGAACAAACAAAACCCAAAGTTAGCAGAAGGAAAGAAATCATAAAGATCAAAGCAGAAATAAATGAAATAGAAACAAAGAAAACAATAGCAAAGATCAATAAAACTAAAAGCTGGTTCTTTGAGAAGATAAACAAATTGATAAACCATTAGCCAGACTCATCAAGAAAAAGAGGGAAAGGACTCAAATCAATAAAATTAGAAATGTAAAAGGAGAAGTTACAACAGACACCATGGAAATACAAGGCATCCTAAGAGACTACTACAAGCAATGCTATGCCAATAAAATGGACAACCTGGAAGAAATTATTAGAAAGTTATAACCTTCTAAGACTGAACCAGGAAGAAATAGAAAATATGAACAGACCAATCACAAGTAATGAATTGAAACTGTGATGAAAAATATTCCAACAAACAAAAGTCCAGGACCAGATGGCTTCACAGGTGAATGCTATCAAACATTTAGAGAAGAGCTAACACCCATCCTTCTCAAACTCTTCCAAAAAATCGCAGAGGAAGGAACACTCCCAAACTCATTCTATGAGGCCACCATCACCCTGATACCAAAACCAGACAAAGATACTACAAAAAAAGAAAATTACAGACCAATATCTCTGATGAATATAGGTGCAAAAATCCTCAACAAAATACTAGCAAACAGAATCCAACAACACATTAAAAGGAACATACACCATGATCAAGTGGGATTTATCCGAGGGATGCAAGAATTCTTCAGTATACACAAATCAATCAATGTGATACACCATATTAACAAATTGAAGAATAAAAACCATATGATCATCTCAATAGATGCAGAAAAAGCTTTTGACAAAATTCAACACCCATTTATGATAAAAACTCTCCAGAAAGTGGGCATAGAGGGAACCTACCTCAACATAATAAAGGCCATATATGACAAACCCACAGCAAACATCATTCTCAATGGTGAAAAACTGAAAGCATTTCCTCTAAGATCAGGAACAAGACAAGGACGTCCACTCTCACCACTATTATTCAACATAGTCTTGGAAGTCCTAGCCATGGCAATCAGAGAAGGAAAAGAAATAAAAGGAATACAATTCGAAAAAGAAGTAAAACTGTCACTGTTTGCAGATGACATGATACTATACATAGAGAATCCTAAAGATGCCACCAGAAAACTAGTAGAGCTAATCAATGAATTTGGTAAAGTTGCAGGATACAAAATTAATGCACAGAAATCTCTGGCATTCCTATACAATAATGATGAAAAATCTGAAAGAGAAATTAAGGAAACACTCCCATTTACCATTGCAACAAAAAGAATAAAATACCTAGGAATAAACCTACCTAGGGAGACAAAAGACCTGTATGCAGAAAACTATAAGACACTGATGAAAGAAATTAAAGATGATACCAACAGATGGAGAGATATACCATGTTCTTGGATTGGAAGAATCAACATTGTGAAAATGACTATACTACCCAAAGCAATCTACAGATTCAATGCAATCCCTATCAAATTACCAATGGCTTTTTTTACTGAAGTAGAACAAAAAATCTCAAAATTCGTATGGAGACAAAAAAGACCCTGAATAGCCAAAGCAGTCTTGAGGGGAAAAAACAGAGCTGGAGGAATCAGACTCCCTGACTTCAGACTATACTACAAAGCCACAGTAATCAAGACAATATGGTACTGGCACAGAAACAGAAACATAGATCAGTGGAACAAGATAGAAAGCCCAGAGATAAACCCACGCACCTATGGTCAACTAATCTATGACAAAGGAGGCAAGGATATACAATGGAGAAAAGACAGTCTTTTCAATAAGTGGTGCTGGGAAAACTGGGCAGCTACATGTAAAAGAATGAAATTAGAACACTCCCTAACACCATACACAAAAATAAACTCAAAATGGATTACAGACCTAAATGTAAGACCAGACACTATAAAACTCTTAGAGGAAAACATAGGAAGAACACTCTTTGACATGAATTACAGCAAGATATTTTTTGATCCACCTCCTAGAGTGATGGGAATAAAAACAAAAATAAACAAATGGGACCTAATGAAACTTAAAAGCTTTTGCACAGCAAAGGAAACCATAAACAAGATGAAAAGAGAACCCTCAGAATGGGAGAAAATATTTAAAAACGAATCAACGGACAAAGGATTCATCTCCAAAATATATAAACAGCTCATGCAGCTCAATATTAAAAAAACAAACAACCCAATCCAAAAATGGGCAGAAGACCTAAATAGACATTTCTCCAAAGAAGACATACAGATGGCCAAGAAGCACATGAAAAGCTGTTCAAGATCACTAATTATTAGAGAAATGCAAATCAAAACTACAATGAGGTATCACCTCACACCAGTTAGAATGGGCATCATCAGAGAATCTACAAACAACAAATGATGGAGAGGGTGTGGAGAAAAGGGAACACTCTTGCACTGTTGGTGGGAATGTAAATTGATACAGCCAGTATGGAGAACAGTATGGAGATTCCTCAAAAAACTAAAAATAGAATTACCATATGATCCAGCAATCCCACTACTGGACATATACCCAGAGAAAACCATAATTCAAAAAGACACAGGCACCCGAATGTTTATTGCAGCACTATTTACAATAGCCAGGTCATGGAAGCAACCTAAATGCCCATCGACAGATGAATGGATAAAGAAGATGTGGTACATATATACAATGGAATATTACTCAGCCATAAAAAGGAACGAAATTGGGTCATTTGTTGAGATGTGGATGGATCTAGAGACTGTCATACAGAGTGAAGTAAGTCAGAAAGAGAAAAACAAATATCGTATATTAACGCATGTATGTGGAACCTAGAAAAATGGTACAGATGAACCAGTTTGCAGGGCAGAAGTTGAGACACAGATGTAGAGAACAAACGTATGGACACCAAGTGGGGAAACCCACGGGGGGGTGGTGGGGATGATGGTGTGATGGATTCGGCCATTGGGATTGACATGTATACCCTGATGTGTATAAAATTGATGACTAATAAGACCCTGCTGTATAAAAAAATAAATAAAATTCAAAAAAGAATTGCATCACACAGAATAAAACACCAAAGAATAACCTTAACCAAGGGCATGAAATACCTATTCTCTGAAAACTGTAAATCACTGATGAAGGGATTTGAAAATAATATAACAAAATGGAAAGATATCCCATGTTCTTGGATTGAAAGAAATAATACTGTTAAACTGTCCATACTACCCAAAGCAATCTACAGATTTAATGCAATCCCTATCAAAATATCCTTGGCATTTTTCACAGAACTGTAACAAATAATCCTAAAACTTATATGCAACCACAAAAGGCCCTGAATTATGAAAGCAGTCTTGAAAAAAAAAAAGAACAAAGCTGGAAGCATCATCCTCCCTGACTTCAGACTATACTACAAAGCTACAGTAATCAAAACACTAAGGTACTGGCCCTAAAATAGACACATAGATCAATGTAGAGAGCCCAGAAGAGAGAGCCCAGAAATAAATCCATGCATTTATGGTCAGTTAATCTACAATGAAGCAGGCAAGAATATACAATGGAGGAAAGACAGTCTCTTCAATAAGTGGTTTTGGGAAAACTTGACAGCTACGTGTAAAAGAATGAAATTAGAACATTCTCTAACACCATATACAGAAGTAAACTCAAAATGGATTAAAGACCTAAATGTAAGACCTGAAACCATAAAAATCCTAGAAGAAAACATAGGCAGAACACTCACTGAATAAATTGTAGCAATTTTTTTTGGATATGTCTCCTAAGGCAAAGGAAACAAAAGCAAAAATATACAAATGGGACCTAATTAAACTTAAGAGTTTTTGCACAGCAAAGGGAACTATTGACAAAAAGCAAAGACAACCTACTGAATGAGAGAAAATATTTGCAAATGATATGACTGATAAGAGGTTAATATCCAAAATATATAAACACCTCATATAACTCAACATCAAAAAAAAGAAACAATCTGATTTAAATTGGGCAGAAGACCTGAATAGACATTGTTCCAAAGAAGACACACAGATGGCCAACAGGCAAATGAAAAGATGCTCAACATCACTAATCATCAGAGAAATGCAGATCAAAACCACAATGAGATACCACCTCACACCTGTCAGAATGGCCATCATCAAAAAGACCACAAATAACAAATGTTGGTGAGGGTGTGGAGAAAAGGGAACCCTCATAAATTGTTAGTGGGAATGTAAATTTGTGCAGCCACTGTGGAAAATAGTATAGAGTTTTCTCAAAAAATGAAAAATAGAACCACCATATGATCCAGCAATTCCACTCCTGGTTATGTATCCAAAAGAAACAAAAACACTAATTCGAAAAGATATATGCACCCCAATGTTCATAGCAGCATTATTTGCAATTGCCAAGACATGGAAGCAACCTAAATGTCCATCAACAGATGAATAGATAAAGAAGATGTGGTACATATATGCAATGGAATATTACTCAGCCATAAAAAAGAAAAAAATTCTTCCATTTGCAACATGGATAGACTTAGAGGATATTTCGCTTAGTGAAATAAATCTGAGAAAGACAAATACTGTATAATATCACTTATATGTGGAATCTAAAAAATAAAGCAAAAAATGTATATAACAAAACAGAAATGGACTCACAGATGTAGAGAACAAACTAGTGGTTACCAGTGGGGAGAGGGAGAGGGAGAGGGGCAAGTTGGGAGGATGGGATTAAGAGGTGCAAACTACTAGATATAAAATAGATAAGCAACAAGGATATATTGTATAGCACAAGGAAATATAGCCATTATTTAGTAATAACTTTAAGTGGAGTATAATCTATAAAAGTGTTGAATCACTGTGTTGTACACCTGAAACTAATACAATATTGTAAATTAACTATACTTCAATTAAGAAAAAAGAAAAAAGTGAAACAGCCTAGCAAACACTGCAGAGCCCAGAGGCCTTGCTTACTGCTCTCCTCATGGGGCCCTTGTGCATCTCAGGAAAGCTGAGGTCACCATAACCCAGAGACTTGATCTTTCCTGGGAGCTTTCAGTGGGGTAGGGGGGAGGTGCCGTCACCCCTCTGCACACACCAGTGGGTACTGGCTGCTGAGCTTCCTGTGGCTAAGCTGGACATGCTCACATATACGTGTATGTGTGTAGAGGATATGCATACAGGCACACACCCACATACATTTTAGGATACCTCCACAAACACATGCATATACACACACTGTGTATGTGTCCATCTACGTGTGTACAAATAGATGGATACACCATCCAGCCATCCATACTTCCATATGTAACTGGTAAGTTTATATGGAAGTTACCATTTAGACATGGACCCAGATATTGACCACACCTGGGTACAAGGTGGAAGATTGTCTGCAGAAGGAGTTTTTTCCTATCAATTTCAGTAAATTTAAATTTATAATTGATTACAAAATAATACTTGAAAATCCTCCTTTAAAAATTAGAACCTTAAATATAAGTTCCAATAACAGATTTTCCTTCACTCCCTCCCATCAAATCTGGTGTTTTTTTCAGTTTGTTTCAAAGCATAAATAGATAGATCATCTCTCTCTGTCTCTATCTATCTATCTATCTATCTATCTATCTATCTATCTATCTGTCTATCTATCTGGGTCTTACTGTTTTTGATCCAAAATACAGCAAGTCCCCTCCATACGAACGAGTTCCATTCTGAGAGCATGTTCATAAGTCCAGTTCACTTGTAAATCCAACAAAGTTAGCCTAGGTACCCAACTAGCACGATTGTCTACATAGTACTGTAATGTAATAGGTTTACAATACTTTTCACACACAACATAATAAAACAAACACAAAAAATAAGAAAACATTTTTAAACTTACAGTACAGTACCTTGAAAAGTACAGTAGTACAGTACACCAGCTGGCAAACAGGGGCTGGCATCAAGTGAACAGGCAAGAAGAGTTACTGACTGGAGGAGGGAGAGGAGGTGGGAGATGGTAGAGCTGAAGGATCGTCAGCAATAGGAGACGGAGGGCAAGCTGCAATGTCACTCACGCCTGACGTTGATGGCACAGGTTCTGGTTCCTTGCTGGAACCAGATGCATATGCGCATCTTTGAAAATTCCCAACTTGAAGGTTCATATGTCGGGGACTGACTGTAAAATGTGACTATGAAGTAAGACACTGACTTGTTTTACAACAAATTTCACTCAAAATCCAACATAATAATTTATTTCTCAGACAGGGATAGACTCCCACACTGAGTGCAGTGACAGCCAATTCTCACCAGAATATTCTGTACTATAGTTAAAATTCTGTATTGTGATTAAAACTTAACAATGGTGTTATTGTTTTAATAGTTATACCTAGAATGTAACCTTATCATCTTTCTGATCATCATAAGTATGTAATAAACTAAATACAAAAATAGAAAATCCTTGTTGACTATTGAATGTGTTATCTCTGAAGTTACTTAATTGTAAAAGAAAATGTGAAAGAAAAGGATAAGGTTTGACAAAAGTATTGTTCGAAATTCTTAACGTCCATGGAATTTTGATCACTACAGGATGACAGCAATGCTGTTCAGGTTTGTGTGAGAATAGCTCTGATTAGTCTGGTTGAGATGGGTGGGCTGAGAGAATTTTTTGGATTCAGAAAACATTTCTAATTAAACACAAACCATTTGAAAAGTAATTTCAGTAGTCTTGCCAGGCATTTTTCTGCTTAGTTTTAGAAGCATGGTAATTCTAAGGAAAATTTGATCCATATGTTTGGATAACTTAAATCTGTGGCATTGGATGACTATTTTAAACATTATTTAATGTGTAAGAGGCTTTATTCCCTAAACCGAGAAGCCACACTGTTCCATCCACACATCTGCCAAATGAATCTGAATTTCCCAGATTCCGGTTTTCGTTGGCTTTAGGAGGCTTTCAACGTGGCTGTGGAGGGAGAACAACTTGCAGCCTGGTTGGCTCCTTACGTTGCATCTACACAGCGAGCCCTGCATGGACAGGGGTCCCTGCCCGGTGGGTTTAAGGTGAGGTGGCCATGGTGTTTCCAAGGCCATCCTCCCTCTGCTTGGCTGGAGCTCTTTTCCAGCCCATGTGTCACCTTGCTTGCGTGTCACCTTTGGTCAATAAAAGAGTTCAGATTGAAGGTCCAGGTTCAAAGCTATTCTGATATCACTCTGCTCCAGCCGGGCTCAAGGGGCCCCGCTGTTGGGCCAGAGCCGGCTGGTAGAGCCTGGGTGTGAGCACTTGGCTGGGAGGAGAGGGATGGCCCGGCCTCACTTAGGTGCCGGGGAGAGGCTGTAACCCTCTCCAGGACAGTCCTGCTTCTTGGGCCAGCGTCCAGGCCTCTCACCGGGCCCGGCTGAGAGGTGGGCTCCCCGTGGGGTGGGCTCTGCCAGCCCCTCCACCGGGCAGCTCCGTGGCACCAGACCCCTCTCTGCTCTGGCTGCTCACTCACCTCTGGTTCTCACCATCAGCAGACGTCCTACGTCTTAGTGCTGAGGCCTCTCACCTGGCAGCCGGCCTCTGGGTGCTGCTTGCAAAGTGTTCTGGGCTGTGATCTTGCCCGTGAACAGGGCCCAACATCACCTGATTTTCCCCAGGAAAGGAGACAGTTCAGACTGCTGTCCTTCCCCTGCATCGCAGCTCAGAAGAATTGGGTGTGTGAGGCCAGCCTCAACCCACACGGGGCACCAAGGCTGTGACCCCACTTCTGGGCCTCGGCTCCACGCCCAGCAGCCTTGGGGGTCCCTGCTCATTTCTACTGGGTCCTACCAGCCTGCCACCACAGCAGCAGTGTGAGGTCCTTCTGGACACACTTGCATTTTCATTATTGTGGTTTATCCAGTGGTCCTCATAAAAGTGCTCATCTCTACTTTTTGCAACATAGGCAGCTGTTGTGTGAATACTGTTTGTGTTGTCCTTTTCCCTCAGATGAGGAAGGCATTTCCTGGTCTCACTGACAGAGGGGATGAAACACAGGCATTTTCCAGGCAGCCTGTCATCACTCCCCTAAAAAAATCTAAGATTGCAGATGGTGAAAGTGGGGAGATGGACCACAGCACAGCAAGGGAAAGTGCGCTGAAAGTTCTGTTTTGTCCTGAGTCATAGTCTCTCTTGTTTTCTGTTTTCTGTGATGTCTCTTTTCCATTGTGGTCCTGAAGTGAATCTATGTAGGACAGTTGTGGTTATCTTTTGTTTTTGTTTTGTTTTGCTAGAAGCTTTCTTCTATTTTAGAAGAAAATCCAGTCCATTTTGATTCTCAAGAAAGATTTGGGAGAACGTATTTTACTCATCACCAAGTAGATGGTGTTTAAATTGCAGGCTGGATGAGACCCCTGGGCGGGTTCAGAGGGACAAGGGCGCAGGCAATGATGGAGCTAAAAGTCCTTGAAAAAGGAAAATGAGCCTTTAGAAAAGCTGGGGAAACAAATGAACAAAACGCCAACCAGATAAGTAGAAGGAGAGCCACACAGATAAGCAGAAGGAAAGAAGGAAAGTAGAAGGTGGGGCGCCAAATGCCGAGGGGCAGGGGGTCCCGAGAAACAAAGAGGCCAGCAGTGGGATGCATGCCACTGACACGGGCACCGGGGATTTAGAAATACGGAGAAGAATGCATGTTGACCGGAGCTACCTGTGGCTAGTTGTGGGGAGAAGTGGGGTTGAGGCCTGAGGCATCATCAGGGGGCAAGGGGCACAGCTGGGTGAGCAGGTGCCCACGTCGCAGACGGGAACTCGGTTGGGGGTCAGATGGCGACGTGGGAGCTGGGTGCTGAGAAGGGGCCTCTGTGATTGCACTTGGCTCCGGAGGAGGTGAGGGGGGTCGCAGCACGCAGAGCAGAGGGGGGTGAGAACTGTAGACCTGCAGGGCAGAGAGCAGCCTGCTGCTGTGAGGGTGGCGACGGGCCTGGAAGGTGCGAATGAGGTCACGGAGACTCAGTGAGCACGCTGGGGCCTGGTGCTCATGGTCTCCGCCGTGCTGTGCATTTTCCCCAGAAGTGCCGGTTTGCTCAGATGCAGGCAAAAAAGAAAGTGAATAGTTGGGTTCACCTAGGGGTGCATTTTCTCCAAGTGGGTGAGAGGAAAGGCAGGGGAAACCTTATTTAGGGCATTGGAAGGAGGGGTAGGACCTCGATTTTAAGCTGGATGGTAACTGGCGAGAACCCGGCATGGGTGTGATGGTGAATTTTAGGGCCCACTTGGCTGGGCCATGGTGTCCAGCCTGTGGCCAAGCCCACATCTAGGGGTAGCTGGGAAGATACTGTTATATGAGATTGGCATTTAAATCAGCCCACTTTGAGTCAAGCAGATGACCCTGCACAATGTGGGTGGGCCTCTCCAAGAAGCTGAAGACGCTAAACGAAAAGTCTGAGATCCGCCAAAGAAGGAGGGATCCTGCCTCCAGATGGTGAAGGGAAACCTTGCCTGAGTTTCCAGGACTCAAGACTTGAGCACAATACGTCTCTGGGTCTTTAGTCCATAGGTCTTCCCCGGAGATTTCAGACCTGCCAACCCTCACAGTCTTGTGAACCAATTCCTTAAAATAAATCTCTCTGGATAGACTGATAGATGGATAGATAGATAGATAGATAGATAGATAGATAGATAGATAGATAGATATATGATAGATAAAGATGATAGATTGATAATAGATAGATGATAGATAAATAGATGATAGATTGATAATAGATGATAGATGGATAGACAGGTAGGTAGATAGATAGATAGATAGATGATAGATGGCTAGATCAATCTCCTATTGGTTCTGCTTCTCTGGAGAGCCCTCACTATACAGCTCGTCCATGGTGAGCATTCTTAGGAGCCAATGAAACCAGAGCCGTCAGACAGTTCGGGAGGAAGGAGGGAAGTTGTGACCAGTTGGCCAACTCTTCAGCTCGTGACCACACAGGTGAAACTTTGGGTGACCCCAGGGACCACACGTGTCTGGAAGAGTAGAGGCTGAGGGCTGCTGGGGGCTGGCAGGGCAGCTCAGCTGAGGCGAGCGGGCTTGGGCTGCCTGTCCCTGTGGACACTGATTTATCCAGGAAGGGGGCAGAGGTTGTGGCCGAGAGGGCGGCGGTGAGCAGACAGCAGTGGCTCTGATGAGCGGGTGAGGGCAGCGGGAGGCTCCAGGTGCAGCGGCCAAGGCTCCCCTGGGGACCGTCTTCTTGTTGGCACACAGGGGGCCAGATGGGAAGAGGGAAGCGAGGCACGTTTGACAGAAGAGCAGCGCAGAGGCTCACGATCAGGCCAGTGACGTGTGAAGGTTAGTGAAGCACCGTCAGGAAGCCTGTGACTCACCTACAGACACAGACTCGGGAACGTGCCACGTCATGGGATTCGCTCAAGTTACTGCCGCGAGAATGAGTGACAGAGTCAGCAGAATTAAAACCAGGTTTGTTTAACGGAAAAAAGAGTGAGAAGAAAGTCCTAATCGTAAAAAGTGGGGACATCGGTGAGAAGTGACAGCAGGAAAGAGGGAGGTTAAGAACATCTTACAATTATATCTTTGTTGTAATCTAACATGATATGAAAAAAATAATCTTTTTTTTTAATTTAAAAGGTGGGGATGCATTGATAGTATGCGTTTTGAATATATAAAAAGATGTTTTAATGTCATAGTGAGACTTCCTTTTCTGAAGTGTTTTTCTAATAAATGCTATTAGTGAAAAATAAGGAAAAAGAAAAAAAGCAGTTTTGATTCGAAGTGCCTTGCATCTCCCCAAAGACAATATTAAAATGCCCTAAGATCTCTTCATACATTTATCTTTGGTTTTTGGTGAGGAAGGATCTGACAACAGGGACAGTTTGATGTTGATTTAATGAAAAGAACAATCACTCGCTCTCTCTGCGCTGGAATGTGGGCTGTGATCAGAGCAGAAACTTTTTAGTAACATTAACTGCCTGTTCAGATTTTCCTCACCAGAAATCCAAGTCATTCCTTTTACAACAAAACAATCATAGTAGAATGCATTCTCCGGGATTTGGAGAGAAAAGAAAGTCCAGAGGCAGAATTTGGTATAAATCCTGAAGCTGGGCTGATCACCATGACTCGTCCACATCGGAATGTCACGGCCTGGGCTGGCCGAGCTTCCTTGGCGGGAGGCGTGGTTGTTTATGCCAGGCTGGAGAAGTCACTTGAACTCATGTCCTTCGATTGAGCATTTTTTTATAAGACCTGCATAAATCATTTCCTTAAAATTGGCATCCTGGGCATGGAGACAGTCTGTTTTCCTGGGAATTTTTATGTGCAGGGTACTTCTCTTTCTTAGATGAGAGAGATTCTGCTTTTAATTCCCTTGGCCCCCTTCCCCTGTGCAAAATCTGTGTTCTCCTAAACATTCTGGTTTTTAAGAGTGTTTAGGAGTGTGGTTATCTTTTAGACCAATATTTCCTCCTGTGATTAATTAATTGGAAGAGTGAGAAAGTAAATAAGTAAAGTGAAAAGAAGACGTCTTACTCATTTTGTCTCCCGCTGATTCCTCCCATCTTTGTCAAGTCAAATTTAACCACCTTCTTCTAGAAATTCTTCTTGTAAATATCTTCATGGTCTTCAGGAGGCAAATATCTCTTAGGAGCCCACAAAAATACTAAAAAGAATTAAAAATATAAAAATAATTTTAAAACTGGACATCATCAAAATTAAGGACCTCTATTCATCAGGTGACAGCATTAAGAAAGTGAAAACATGGGAGCCCTTCATTTGTATCCACAGTAAAGAACCCCTACAACTCAATCAGCAAAAAACAAGCCAATTTAAAATCTGAGAGTTGATTGCAGAGGGATTTCACAGAAGAGGATCCCCAAAGCCTCTGAGCACGAGGAGGTGGTCAAGATCACTAGTTATTGAGAAGATGTGAATTAAGCCCACAACGAAGGAGAACTCACACTCACCAGAGTGTCTGAGACCCAGGAGACTGAAAATTCTGCTTCCTGGCAGGGATGTGGCAGCACCTCCCACCCTTCACTGTGGCAATAGAAAGTGGTTCAACCTTCACTGGGAACATTCTTCAGCCATAATTACTAAATTTACAATATGCCCATCCTATGATCCCACAATTGCATTCCTAAGTATGACTATGAGAAATGAGTAAACGGGTCCACAAAAGACACGCACGAGAATGTTCATAGCGGCTTTCTTCATAACAGGCTCAGACTGGTGACCACCCGATGCCCGTAACTGAGGGGATGGATGGACACGTGGTGCGTAGTCAGGCAGAGAAAAGCGCAGTGTGGCATTAGCCACAGCCAGGGGCTGACCCCCACCGGCCGATACCACGTTGTGTGGAAGAAGCAGGTTCATTCACGGACAGAGCGTGTGATCCCCACTCTGGGAGGCCCAGGTCAGAGGCCAGGAGCCAGACGGCGCCGAGCCCCAGAGGGAAGACCCATGTGCAGTATGTGTGGCCAAGTGTGACCAAGGGCACACAGGCGTCCTGGGACTCAGTGATAGAAGCTGAGTGAATAAATAAACAAAGGGTTTTTGTGTGCATACAACACGTCAGGTGGTGAAACTCCAGGCCAGCGCTCCGTCCCCAACCTTTTTGGCACCAGGGACCAGTTTCATGGGAGACAATTTTTCCACGGACGGGGTCGGGGCGGGGGGGAGTGGCTCAGGCTGTAACGCGAGCGATGGGAGGTTCAGTTCAGGCGGTCACGCGAGCCATGGGGAGCGATGGGGAGCGGCAGATGACGCTTAGCTCGCTTGTCTGCTGCTCACCTCCTGCCGTGCGGCCCGGGGGTTGGGCCCCTGCTCTAAGCGCTTCCGAGGGGTTGCTTCATTTAATCCACACAAAAACCATGGTTAGTCATTACACTGCTCCGTGCCTGTTTCCTCACCTGTTAGAGGGGTCATGGCGTATCTGCCATGGGGCTACTATCGTGGTCTTTCATGTTTCCTCTTTTGTCAATATCCTGCTCATGTTTTTATTTTCCCTCCATTTTTCTATTGGAGTGTTCACTTTTCTTTTTTATTTGTAAAAGCCCTTTGCATATGACGGGTGCTGGTTCTCTGTCTTGTATGTGTTTTGTGTCCATTCTTTAACACGTGTGAGCCTGGACGATGCTTTGCAGTGTCTCTGAAACTGCTTTGGCAAAGCTCACCGGGTCTCCTAATTGCCGAATCCAGTGGATCCTTCAGACTCTAACTTACTCCCTGTAACTTTGGCCCCGTTACTTCTCCGTCTGCCTTTAAATATCTTCCTGCCTTGTCTGACAGTACAGGACTCTCGGTATCCCTGCTGCCTTCCTGTTTCTCACTCTTTTACGGACTCCTTTTCCTCAAATCGAGCATCCTTTCTAGGTTTTTCAAAATTCCCAAGAATGACATTCCACGGTGCAAGGGCATGGAGGACACAAGTCACAGATCCCAGGGGTGGTGGCCTGGACATCTGGGGGAGACAGAGGCAGTGTCCAGGGAAGGAGGGGGCATCAACGGCTGGCTCTAACCCACACCCTGTCGACAGCAAGGCACCCCAGGGCCGGACCTCATGGAGCGGGAGGGGAGGTCGCAGCTCCGGCTTCCCCAGAGGCCACCGTGGGCACTCAGGCCAGGCTGTGCCCCTCCTGGTGGTGGGAGGGAGCCCCGTGACTGTCCTTGAGTGTGGCCAGGCCTCTCAGGGTTCTTCAGGGGTCTCACGGCTCATCATCTGGGGAGCTGAGGAGTAGCGTTCTTCCTTCCCTTCAGGACACAGCAGGTCCCTGAGTCCGGATTCTGGACCTTCAAACCCCATGGACCTAAGGCACTGCCATTGGCCTCCTCCTCCTGCTTGGGCTGTGCTATGGGTGCAGGATTCCAGCTGGGCCTCCTGACTGCATCCTCTGCTCTGTCCTGGCACAGTGGCGGGCGGAGTCCTCACAGGCTGAGGGGCTTGGGGCACAGATTCTCATCAGACACTTCATCCTCTGAGACCCAGCTCCAAAGCGCATCAGGGCTCCACCCCACCCCCACCCCCAACACTCGTGTGGGGAGACCTGCAGTGGCCAGGCGCTAAGGTCCGGGGGCTCCTGGGAATCAAGGGCTCTTCAGGGTATCTGTCCCTGTGTCTGCTCCCCCATGATGGGCACAGGCCCGTCCCCACACCTGCCTTCTCTGGGCAGCTGGGTCACAGGGCTGGTCTCGGCCATGGCCTCATCTCCCCCAGGACTCCATCACCTCCAGCGCAGTGACCCTGGCCCTTGCTCTGCCTGGTGCACTTGATGCATCCTGTCTGCTGGGAGACACCAACCCCTCCTCCTGACCCATCTGGTCTCCTGCCCGAGACCTTCCCCAGGAACCCGGCTCCCTCTTTGTGCCTCCTGTTGACCCACGAGAACTGATTGAACCGTCTGTGTCCCTCTCTCTCCCCTGTCTCAGCAGGTGTTCCGCGTGGGTCTTCCCTGCTTTGCTACTGGCCCCCCAGCCAAGCAAGCAAGTGGAGTGCCCACCCTAGTCCTGAACCCAGGCCACCCACTAGAGCAGAAATAGAGAGGGGGAAGGGTCCCAGAGAGGGGGGAGGGTCCCAGAGAGGGGGAGGGTCCCAGAGAGGGGGAGGGTCCCAGAGAGGGGGGAGGGTCCCAGAGAGGGGGAGCGTCCCAGAGAAGGGGGAGGGTCCCAGGGAGGGGGGAGGGTCCCAGAGAGGGGGAGGGTCCCAGAGAGGGGGAAGGTCCCAGAGAGGGGGAGGGTCCCAGGGAGGGGAAGGGTCCCAGAGAGGGGGGAGGGTCCCAGAGAGGGGGAAGGTCCCAGAGAGGGGGGAGGGTCCCAGAGAGGGGGAGAGTCCCAGAGAAGGGGAGGGTCCCAGAGAGGGGGAGGGTCCCAGAGAGGGGGGAGGGTCCCAGAGAGGGGGAGGGTCCCAGAGAGGGGGGAGGGTCCCAGAGGGGGGGAGGGTCTAAGGGAGCAGCAGGCTGGTGACTCCTCCGTGTGGGGACACCTCTTCCCCCCAGTTTAAAGGGGTGGCTAGAAATAGCCTTGACCACTTTAGAGGGCTGTGAGGACCTTTTCACTGTTTGTCTTTTTCGAGTGGACAGAGACCAGGAAGGCATAGGAGGAAAGCATCTGCTGAGGCCCAGGTAAAGCTCGTAGACACGGAAAGCCCACGTGTCCAGCAGGAGCCAGCAGGGCTGGTTCTCGGACCGGGGCTCAGGGCCGGGGGCGCCGGCTGGTCCAAGCCTGGGGGCTGGCGCAGGCGGTGGAGCTGAGGAAGGGCACTGACCAGCCCATGCTTCATTCAATAAACGTTTTCCTTCTTAGTCTCTACAGAGAGGAGTCTCCTTTTTGTCAGCGGTGGGGCCTGAGCTGAGCCTTAGGTGAGACCCTGCTTCCTCCGTGGCCTCCTCTTGCCCCAAAGGCACCTGGACAGACGCAGGGTCAGGCACCAACAGCTCAGCTCCTCAGATCCATGTGCGGGAGAGAAAGGACCACAGGTTACAAAGGGATCCCAACCCTAGGAACCCGGGCTGCGGGGGGCCGGCCCCTCCTTCCCAGCGCCTGGACTTACCTGCTGTCCAGTCCGGGCCCTTGAGGTCAGAGGAGGCCCAGTTCACAGAGGTGGAAAGGTGATCACCTCGGCCTGGGGACCCAAGACCTCTGCTCCTTCCTGAGCCCAGGACAGGATGTGAATGGCTGGGCAGGGCCGACAGCAGAGACAGAGATGGGCATCCAGGTGAGACGGGGCGTGGGGAGTGTTAAATCACCAGTATCGGCTCCCACCCCACTACCCTGCATTCATGCGTGAGCAGGGCCCACGTGTCTGCACTGTAAATGACCCCTGGTTGATTCAAGGCATGGACTAAATGGAACTGGAGGCCGAGAGGGATCCTGGTAAAATTCACTTGAAAGGACAGAGGATTGTCTACAGAGAGAGCTTATGAAGGACAGGCCGCTTAGCCGCGCGTGTGGACAGGCAGGGTCCCACCGGCTGCAGCCCTGAGATATCACAGCAGGTCTCTGTGAACAGTTACAGGAGACAGGAAGGAACATTATCATAGATGCTATCTGATTTGACTAAATTCACATTTTTTCCTACATTGACCTTTACTTAGTAACCAAAGAATACAGTTTTCCCTCTTGTATTGCGTTAATTAGCAGGGTGCTAGACAGGGACTTGATGGGTTAGGTCTCAGCTTCCTCAGCAACATTAATTCAGTTGGCAGCAGATTGTCTAGCTGTGGGGCTGTGAGTCCTAAATCCTGGTTTCTCACTGGTTTGTCCCTGTTGACTGTGGACCGTTCCCCAACGCCGGGCTGCAGGCTTAGACCCCAGCTCTCAGAGCGAGAGACTCCCAGGAGACACTCGGCCGAAACCCGCCACAGGCTAGGTGTGCCCCAAACACTTCCCCGAGAGGAGGTGGGACGGACGTGCCTTGGGGTCAGTCCTGGGTAGGGGGTCCTGCCCTCGGGGAGCAGCTTGTGGGGTGTGGCGTCACGCCTAACGCTTCACATGGTAAACGTGTGTGTGTGTGTGTGGGAGCAGAGGCAGAGAGAGAAAAAGAGAGACAGAGAGAGAGAGAAATGGAGACAGAGAGACACAGAGACACAGAGAGACAGAGACAGAGAGAGAGAGAGGGAGGGAGAGAGAAGTAGGCGATTTCCAGGAGAATCTCCCCCTCCCCGTCCGTCTCCTTCTAGAAATCTTCACAGAAAACCAGAAGCCAGTTCACTTGCCAGACCTCATTTCACAGGACAGCGTCTAACAGGCCCTGTTTGATCGTCTCCCTGTTCTGTGCGTCCACCGTCGTCAGCAGGTGTTGTTGGAACCTCCAGGTGTGTGAGGCTGGATGGGTGGTGGGCGCTCAGATTGCGGATCTTGTCCTCTGTGCTCCAGGAAGCGACCATCCACTTGGGTGGGCGACTTTGTGGTCACTAAACTGTAAGTAGAGGTTTCCCCAGGCCCAATGTCCGGGGGATGGGTGTGAGGGGCCCCGGCAGGCGTCCACCCCACAGAGGGCCCGGCTGGGAGACGCCGGGGCAGGACCTGGTGGGGACGCGACCTGCATGAAGGCCGCCTGCCTGCTCCGCTGGGACAGCGACCTCCACAGGCCTACCAGCGCCTCTCAGCCGCGACAGCAGCTCCTAGTGAGTATCCCGGCCCCTGCGGTGCTCCTGGGGATGCTGCCGTTACCTTGGCTCCGGCATCCCCAGGGCTCCCGGGGTCTGATCGGCCTGCCTGTTTTTTGGATGCTGTGAACTGCCTCATAGCTTTCCAAAACAGTCCATGTCTGGTTTGCCGTCGGCAGAGAAAACGCGAGTGAATGAGAGCGTGGAGACAGGAGGCCAGCGGTCAGGGCCTTGGAGGTCGCGGGCTGGCGCTGCAGCCAGTGTCCTGAAACGCTCTCACGTGACGTCCGGCTGGGATGGGCCAGGGCTGCCACCCACTGCTCTTCCGCAAGCCCGCGGCCAGGCCGCCTGTGTCTGCGGCAGAACGGAAGGCGGTGTCCCAGCCGCGGGGCAGAGAAGCCCGGGCTCCGGGTGGCAGGGGCTCTGGGAGGGCCTGGCATGGCGTCCCGTCCCGGCTGCAGCATGTCATCCGGTTGGCTGAATGGGGCCGGTTGTCCCCAGAGCGTGGTCCCCGGGCTGGCGGCATCAGCATCTCCGGGGCTTGTCAGAGACACGGGCCCCGCACTGCGTTAGAAGGTGGGGGCCTTGGTCTGTTCAAGGAGACCCTGAGGCCTCGCATCTGCTCAAGGCTGAGAACCACCGGGGGAGGCGACTCTCCCAGGTTTCGGGGTCGAGAGGAACCTGCAGGTCCCTTTTCTGCTGAGAAGTGACCAGAGGGGAAGAGTGTCCTCCCCGGGACTTGAGACTTGAAGTCGTGAGCGGATAACGTAATTCCTGGTACGTTACGTGTGGTCACTCAGGAAGCAGGAGGAGCCGGAAAAACTCAAGCCTGAATCGCAGCATCACGTGTCCTGCCGCCCTGCGTCCGGGGGAGCCTGTGAGGCGACCCCCGAGGGCCCGGGCTCTGCACACCTCAGCTCCCGCCGTTCCTCCCCCGCCTCTGCGTGTGGGCTTACCGGTTCCCTCACACTGTGAACTTGAGTCCTACTGTTTCAGCTTCCATAGTCCATTTCTAAATAACTCGAATTTCTTGGTAACGGCAGTGTCAAATTCTGTCTAGGGAGATGTACTATCCAGAACACTTCCCTTAAGGATGCTAAAGAGTAATTAATTAAAAAACTTAAGCGTTTTGTTAGCCTTTTTGGCATTTACCATTCTGTAAGACTGATAGTGTTTCCCACCGACATCGTAATTTATTCAGAGCAAAGGTGGGATTTGGATACAGTTTTGGGAGAACAGGAAGCAGGGTCGAGCGTCACTGCTCTGCACCAGTGTTGACTGGATTTGGGTGTGTCTGGGATGTTCTGTGTTGGAGAAGTCATTGTGAGATGTCCTGCCTCTTTAGGGAGAGACTGAGGACAGTACTTTCTGGCGATAACAGAATATGGGGGTGTCTGGGGTGCTTCCCGCTGAAAGATCCTGACACATCCTGCACACAGATCTGTCACGGGCTTGGGGGGTGACAGTGAATGGGGTGGAGATGGGGTTCCCTCCACCTGTCAGGTTCAAGTCCAAGGCCATGCCTTCTCCAAGCCCTTCCCCTCTTCCTGGCATGAGCCCCTCCGTCCCTCCTACCCTCGGCTTCCCTGGCTTGTTTCTGAGACCCTCATTTTAGCACCTGAGGCTGGTTTGTTTTCTAGTTCTCTGGGTGGGAAGGTGGTTGTCTCCTGGGCTGGGTTGTGGGAACCTTCAGAGCCCAGGTTTTCCCTCTGCACGTCCCTGGCTTCTAACTTCATCAAGCATATAACAAAAGCTCCTTAAATTCTACTAAAGCGATGGGATTTCTCAAAGATGAAGGTGACTGGTGAGTAGGGTGTTGATCTTATTATAAATAATCCATGGGCATGTTTGACGCCTTGGTACCTTAGATAGATTCTAAGATGTTGCGTCTAATGCTTAGCACTGTGAAATCTCAGAAAACTGTACATTGTGTCAGCGTAATTTTAAAGAGCTTTTACCTTAATTGTTGAAAAGCAGGGTACTTCTCCCAAATTCAGGCCTGGTCATTCTCTGGCCTGGAGGCTGGCGCTCTGTTTGCTCTGACCCCGGCTTCCTTATTCTGTCTCCACACCAGCCGTTTGCTCAGGGGACGCGAGACTGTTCTCCATCTCTGGAAGCCTTTCAGGGTCGTCCTCTTACCGTGCCCTTGATCTTTCTGTCCCCTTTTCCTGGTTTGCGCCTTGTGTTTGCTTGTTTGTTTTTCAGTTTTCAAGGCCCAGCTCAAAGCCAGTGTTTTCCTCGTGGCTTTGGGCGGGAGTGAGCGCTCTTCCCTGGACCCGTTCACTCGTCCTCTGTGGCTTGTGCCTGCACCCTGTCACCATTCACGCGCTCTGCTGGCCTGCGTCTCCTGTTAGATGTTTCTCATTCTTGGAAGAGAAAACCAGGCATTGGGATGGCATCCTGAACGATGAGAAGCATCAGATTCCCCTTGGAAACGAGAAGGAACTGGTGGTGTTGACCTTGTTAGAACAAACAACAACAACAAAACCAGACGATGCGGAGTGAGGTTTAAAGCGGGGAGGATGGGTAAGCGACAAGCAAGAAGTCGAGAGGAGAGGGTGTCTAGGTTTAGCTGCAGTTTCCACAGACCGTCGTGGTGCGAGGAGCAGCGCCTTGTGTTTCAACAGCACCTCTGAATTTTCAACGTATTTCACGTTAGCTGTCAGATTTTACCCTCAAATCAAGGACAGGCACGTGGAGGCCTCCCTGTGATGGATGAGGACACCTGGGGGGAGAAGTGTGGATGCTGTCCGTGGTCATGTGGCTGGTTGCTGACGGTCTTGGGGCAGAAGTGGACTTCGTGGTGGCCTGTCAGGGACTGTGAACTGGGGCCCTCGAACCACAGACACTTATTCCTCAGGGTTCTGGAGGTGGAAGCGCCAGACCCGGGCGGGGGCAGGGCTGGCGTCTCCGGAGGACTCTCCTGGGCTCGCAGGCGGCCACCTTCTCCTGCATCCTCGTGCAGTCTGTGTGCGCAAGCTGCCCTGGTGCCTCTCGGTGTCCAGCTGCCTCTTCTTACAAGGATGCCGGGAGGATTGGATTAGAGCCACCCTGATGGCCTCATTTCAGCCGAATCTTTAAAGTCCGCTCTCCAAACACGGTCAACCTGGGCGCTGGGCTCGGGGCGTGGACTTGTGAGCTTGAGGGCCACACGACCCGCCACCAGGCAGGCCTCCCGACCCCGTTCGGCGGGGCTCCCAGAGCTCTTCCCCGCACCAGGATGCCCCCGTGGGGGCTTTCTCGTCAACCTTCGACTGAGCACTTACTGTGCTTCTGTGGGGCCAGGACTGGCCTCAACACCGAGCCGCACAGCGGCTCCCAATCCCAGGGGTTCACGGGTCAGAGGGAGGTCATCAGGGGCTTGTGGTTTACACGGTGACCAGGTTACATTCTGCGCCGTGCGCCCCTAGCGCTCTTCTCCCCAGTGCTGGGGCCCCGGACGGACGCCTGCTGAGTGAAGCAAGCCTCTCCCGATCTCCCCTCCACCCCGTCCGTCTCTCATCCCTCTCTCTCTCTCTCTCACATACACACACACACACACACACACACACACACACACGCCCCTCAGGCTCTGTGAGGTCCTGCCCGCCTGCACTAAGCTCACCTGGGTCGGGCAGCCGCGTCTCCGGAATCGAGGGCCAGAAGGGTGAAGTGGCACAGCCGCAGGGGCCGGCCCTCCCTGGAGGCGTCCTGTGCCCGTGGCCCCGGGGACGGGCTCGGGCTGTAACTTCGGCGAGTCACTGCGGCCTCCCCGAGCCAGAGCACCCTTCACAGCTGAGAGAACGGGGGACCTGGAGCCCATCTGCGTTCGCGTCTCTTTATTCCTCTAGATCCGTGGGCAGTCGGCCCTCCACCGGGCTGGAGCGAGTGGGGTGTGTCTGCCGCTACGTGGACGAGCACGGTTTACAACAGGGGGACCTGTCTCAGGACGCGGGCTGTGCCGGTGCTGGGCAATGTGTGGCTTTTGCAGAAGAGGTTTCCCCGGGGGTCCATGTCCCCAAAGCCAACCAACAAACCATCTCCATCTCTGGAGTGAGGAGACTCTGTCTTACTAACTACGGAAGGCCACGCAGGCAGATAGACGGGGTGAGGACGTCGGTGCCGTCCTGTGGGGCGTGAGAGACTGTGATGAGGAGAGACAGGGTGTGACACGGCCTGGCTGCCACATGGCCCGGTGTGCTGTCACGTGCTGTGACACTTATGGTACCTGCTACTTCAGACCACTGGATTCAACATTCGTTTCTGCCCTTCAGAAGGTTGGATCTCCAGAAGCCATTTTTTGCATCCTCATAACTATGTGTTAGGTACAGAATTTGTGGTGCACAAGGGAAAGGCATCTGCTCTGTGGAAAATCCATTCTGACTTGACTTGTGCCCTGTCCCACACCCCACCTGCAATTCCTCCTTGGCCCCCTTCCTAGTGATTACTAGGTTCCCTAGTAGGTAAAAATAGTGAAAAGAACTTAGCACTTTCAAAACCCTATAAAGAAACCACCCCAGAGGCGAGAGGGCAAGATGCCCAAGACACAGAGTGGGCTTTCGTGTTGCCCTCTTTGTTTGAATTCCAGGTCAGAACTTTGCCCAAGCTCCATGGAAAGATTAATAATGTGGCATCCATCAAAGACTATTTTCCTACAGCAAAGGGATTTTCATTTTAAAAGGATCCATTTCCACTGAAGCTAGCATTTACTGGCGTTTAAGTTTTGCTCCTTATAGCTGTGGAACCTGGGAACATTTGACCACGTTGTATTTGTTTAAGCAGTTTGAAATGTGCCCACATAGCCGAGATCTCCTGAAGGAAAATATCGTTTTGTGATTTTGAATCTAGGGTGATTTGGCTGTAAAATGCTCAGATTTCCACAATGGGCCTAACTGATTCCATTCTTTGTGCTGTCATAGTTCTTATTAGTTGCCAGTAACATGTAACCTTGATTACGTTTATCGTTGTGAAAGACTATTTCTTACATCATGCATCACTAAACTTTGCCTTTCTTAGCCAGTCCTTGAAAAACTGCCTTCAACTTCTACAGCCTAATCAGCCCTCTTATTTCCTTCCACTGGGTGCACAAAACTATGTATTTGTCCAAAAATTTAGTTTTTACAGACTGCAATGACTCAAGAGTTAACATTTGCTTACCCAACCGACAGCCATTTTATTTCACTTTGGGGAGTATAAGGTCAGTCCTCAGATTCCCCCTCAAAGAACTGAATAATCTGGTCTGTGGTTTACTTTTAATAAATCAGGTCTGGGGACTCACTGCTCCTCCACGGAGGGACTGGGTAACATGTGGTAGGTATATAATACTGCCAATTGCTCTGGCAGTAATGGCAATATGAATAAATTTGCCTTATTACTTTATAACCAATTATTGAGATTTCATTTAATATTTTAAAACCCGTCATTTGTAATCATGGCATTTTACATTTTCAAGTGTATTAATGATGAGAAATAATTTTTCAATAATCATCACATATATGGGAGGGGAGTCTGGGGGAGAATGGATACATGTATATGTATGGCTGAGTCGCTTGGCTGTGCACCTGCGACTATCACAGCACTGTTAATCGGCTCTACTCCAACATAAAATGAAAAAAATTGATCATCACGTATAACATTCTAACAACTTAGAATTTTCTTTTACTTTTTGTTTTTGCTATAATTTTGCCTTGTATTTGGTTGAGGAAATCATCTGAAATGCAAGTGCTGTGCTAACCTCTTCATCCCGTCCCCTAACTCTTTCAGAACCAAACAGTGGCCAGGTACAAGCTAGTTCTTCTGACCCCTTTTCACCCATCTCTCCCATCTGCACCACCTGCCTCTGATAACCACCAGTCTATTCTCTGCATCTGTATCTGTGAGCCTTTTTTTTTAGATTCCACATGTAAGTGAAATCCTATAGTATTTGTCTTTCTCTGTCTGACGTACTTCACTTGGTATGATCATCTCCAGGTCCATCCATGTTGTTACGAATGGCAAGATTTCCTTCTTTTTTATGGCTGAGTAATATTCCTTTGTATATATATGTATACAAACATTTATCCATGTGTCCATCAACGGACACATAAGTTGTTTCCATTACTTGGCTATTGTAAATAATGCTGCAATAAACATGGGGGTGCAAATATCTTTACGATATATGTGTTTTTGTTTTCTTTGGTTAAATACCCAGAAGTGGGATTGCTGGATCATATGGTAGTTCTATTTTTAATTGTTGAGGAACCTCCATACTGTACTCCATAGTGGCTGCACCGATTTACATTCCCGCCAACAGTGCACGAGTCTTCCCTTTTCCCACACCCTCACCAACACTTACTGTCTATTTTCTTTTTGATAACAGCCATTCTGACAGGTGTAAGGTGATCTCTCATTGTGGTTTTGATTTAGTGATATTGATCAGTGATGTTGACCATCTGTTCATGTGCCTGTTGGCCGTCTATGCATCCTCATTGGAAAAATGTCTGTTCAGCTCCTCTGCCCATTTTTTAATTGGGTTGTTTGTTTTTTCTATTGTTGAATTGTATGAGTTCTTTATACATTTTGGTTATTAACCCCTTATAGGATCGTCTCAGTAGATGCAGAGTGAGATTCTTAATGCAGCAGTCGCACAAGAGCACGCAGCCACTGAAGGCTCTCTGCACGTGATCTTATTCCTGCTGAAGAAAAATATGACCAGAATCACAGGAACTGGATGATTACAAGTGGAAGGAAACTTACAGGCTATCATGACAACTTTTATCATTATGTAACACCCTTCTTAGTCTCTTATTATAGTCTTTATTTTAAACTATATTTTGTCTGATATAAGTATAGCTACTTATACTCTCTTTTCATTTCCATTTACATGAAACATTTTTTCTCTCCCCTCACTTTCAGTCTGTGTATGTCTTTATATCTAAAGTAAATTTCCTATAGGCAGCATATAGATGGGTCTTGTGCTTTTATCCATTTAGCCACTCTATGTCTTTTCATTGGAAAATTTAGTCAATTTACATTTAAAGTAATTAATGATAGGTACATGCTTATTGCCATTTTGTTCATTGTTTTCTGGTTGTTTTTGTAGTTTCTTGTTTCTGTTTCTTCTATTTCTTTCTTCTTCTCTTGCTCTCTTTCTTTGTGGTTTGATGACTTTCTTTAGCAGTATGCTTATATCCCTTTATCTTTTGTGTATTTACTGTAGGTTCTTGTTTTTGGTTACCATGAGGCTTACATATATAACAACTTATATCTATAACAGTCTATTTTAGGTTGATAGCTACTTAAGTTTGATCACATTATAAAGCTCAAGATATTTACTCTCCCTTCCCCATGTTTTATGTGTTTTTTGATGTTACATTTTACACATTTTAATCTTTTGTATCCCTTAACTTATTGCTGTAATGATAGGTATTTTTACTACTTTTTAATTTCAACCTTTATACTAGCTTCATGTGTTTTCTTTTTATTAGTTAGTGCCCTTTCTTTTCAGCTTAAAGAAGTCCCTTTACCATTTCTTGTAAGAATGGTTCGGTGGATATGAACTTCATAACTTTTGCTCCTTTGGAAAACTCTTTACCTTTCCTTTAATTCTGAATGATAACTTTTCTGAGAAGAGTATTCTTGGGTGGAAGTCCCCTCCACCCCCAGCAATTTGGCTATATTGTGGCACTCCATTTTGGACTGCAGAGCTTCAGCTAAAAAATATGCCGATAGCCTTATGGGGTTTTCCTTGTACATAACAAGTTGTTTTTCTCTTGCTGTTTTTAAGATTGTCTCATTGTCTTTAACTTGACGTTTTAATATAATTTGTCTTGGTGTGGGTCTCTTTGGGTTCATCTTATTTTTTTAAAAAACTTTTATTGGAGTATAGTTGATTTACAATGTTGTGTTAGTTTCAGGTGTACAGCAAAGTGAATCAGTTATACATATACATATATCCACACTTTTTTTAGATTCTTTTCCCATATAGGTCATTACAGGAGAGTTCCCTGTGCTATACAAGTTCTCGTTAGTTATCTATTTTATACACAGTAGTGTGTACATGTCAATCCCAATCTCCCACTTTATCCTTCCCCCCTTCTTTCCCCCTGGTAACTATAAGTTTGTTTTCTACATCTGTGACTGTATTTCTGTTTTATAAATAAGTTCATTTGTATCATTTTTTAGGTCCCACATGTAAGTGATATTTGTCTTTCTCTGTCTGACTTACTTCACTCAGTATGACAATCTCTAGGTCCATCCATGTTGCTGCAAATGGCATTGTTTTTGTTCCTTTTTATGGCTGAGTAATATTCCATTGTATATATGGACCACATCTTTTTTTATACATATATGTTTATTTAATGAATGAATGAATGAATTTTTTTTTACAGTAGGTCCTTGTTGGTTATCTATTTTAAATATAGCAGTGTGTACCTGTCAATCTCAAACTCCCAATCTATTCCTCCCCTCCACCCTTCCCCCCTGGTAACCATAAGTTCATTCTCTAAATCTGTTAGTCTGTTTCTGTTTTGTAAATAAGTTCATTTGTATCATATTTTTAAGATTCTGCATATAAACGATATCATATGATATTTGTCTTTCTCTGTCTGACTTACTTCACTTAGTATGGTGATCTCCAGGTTCATCCATGTTGCTGCAAATAGCATATTTCATTCTTTTTTATGGCTGAGTAATATTCCATTGTATATATGTACCACATCTTCTTTATCCATTCATCTGCTGATGGACATTTAGGTTGCTTCCATGTCTTGGCTATTGTGCATAGTGCTGCATGAACATTAGGGGAGCATGTATCCTTTCAAACCATGTTTTTCTCTGGATATATGCCCAAGAGTGGGATTGCAGGATCATATGGTAACTCTATTTTCAGTTTTTTGAGGAACCTCCATACTGTTCTCTATAGTGGCCGCACCAATTTACATTCCCACCAGCAGTGTGTAGGAGGGTTCCCTTTTCTCCACACCCTCTCCAGAATTTATTATTTGTAGACTTTTTGATGATGGCTATTCTGACTGGTGTGAGGTTTGGAACTCTATGGGCTTCCATGAGCTTGGTGTAGTATGAAGACTCTTGGAAAATTTATGATGGAAACAAGAAAGTAATGATCAAGGAGACTATTAACTGAATTCTAACGTTGTGAGCATCTCCAAATAGTTGGAAAAAAGAGCATAGCACGTTTTGACACCATGGAGAACTGCTATGGTAGAAATTGGCAAGGTGCTTACCAAGCTATTTCCAATTTCTGAGCACACAGAAGAACTATATTTCTCAGCCTCCCTGCAGTGAAATTGGGACGATGAGAAATATTTGTCCAATGGTATGTGGGTGGGAGCAATATTTGCCAATTCCAGGCCTGGCAGTAAATGCCCCACACAATCTTTCTACTTCTCTCTGCCCCATGCACAGAAGAAAGAAAAGAATTCAGAGATGGTGGAACCATATGATAGAAGGGTCAACATTCCAGAGTCGCCACTTGGTGTAGAACTCAGGTGAGTTACTAGTCACCCAATCCAGGGTCAGCGAAGTATGACCTGTGAGTAAAGTTTCCCAATCCCCACCTAGTCAACTGTGATGCAAGGGAGAAACAAACCTTTATGTTACTAAACCAGTAAGATATAACATAGATAACTATAAGATATAGTTGCACCTTATCCCGCCTACCATTAATTACCCTGGCTTATACCACTCTCAGTGCTCAAGAGTTTTCTCATATATATATATATATATATATGAGAAACTGTATATATACAGAACTATATATATATATATATATATATATATATATATATACAGTTGACCCTTGCACAACACGGTTTGAACTGTGCAGGTCCATTTATACATGGGGTTTTTCGATGGTAAGTACAAATACATGATGTGTTTGGTTGGATTTGCGGATGCAGAACCATGGATAGGGAGGAACCCTGTATACAGAGGGCCGACTATACGTTATACTGTTATATGCAGGTTTTAGACTGCACAGAGGCGCCCCAAGGCTCCTGTGTTGTTCAAGGGTCAACTGTGTGTGTGTATATAAATACATTTATATATATATATTCTCCATATATGAATGCTTATTCAAATATATCTCATTAATGTGATATAGTTGAGAGGTAAACACAGTACGCAGTAATGCAAATTCTGAGATATCAATTTTATTTTTAAAATACGTGTAAATTTATCACTTTTGTGAAATTTGAGGTCATTTTGTCTACACCTCTTGTTTTACAAATTAAGAGACTAGAAATGTGGGCTGATGAAGCTATTAAATTATGGTAAGTTTCATCACCATTAGTGAGAGCAACCGTGGTTCAGCTTTCTGGAAAGTGCACAGAACATGCCAGCTCCTACTCTGTGACTCAGCCTTCATGACCCTGATCCACATCCCAGAGCAGGTCTACAGGGGACATGAACAAGGGCACTCACAGAGGCATGTTTGTGGAAGTGACTAGAATTCATCCTTAGGGGAATGGTTTCGATGATGCTTTTAATGGATAACTACTTACAGACGTATAGAAAACATAATTGGGGTGGGTTTTCAAGTAGGGGGGACATGGGAGAAGGTATCAAATAGGATGGAAGAAAAAAAAGGAAAGATATTATTTCACTAAGATCAGAGACAGTAATTCACATAGTAAAATTTCCAAATTATTTTCAAGTAGAGAGTTTATTTTACTAAACATGTTGAATTAATTTAAATGTTGTTGGTCACTATGCTGCTGAAGAGAATTATTAAAACATAGAGATATTGGCTTTAACAGTTTTTACTGAACATTTCCTTTGCCATTTTAAAAATGATTATTTACTTAATAATTGCTCCCTTGATTTTTGACCCAAACTTGCTTCATTGTGTGCCTATCACAGAGCCCTACATATACTAAGTGCTCAAAGATTGATCATTATTGTATTTTTCCACTATGAATGTAGGTAATGGATGATTTCATAAAGATACTTTTGACATTTCTTTTAAATATAATGTTTGTATCAATTTTGTATTTTACTCTGTCTGGATTCCAGCCCTTTCCTCTCAGCTATGATTATGTTTTATTTCTAGGATCCTTTATTTATTTATTTTCCCACTTTTCTTAGTTTCAGTCCTTCCTTTGGCTCACTTTGTGGCTTTACGAAATGACGTGGTGTCAAGAAGCAGACGCTCAGCAGAGAACCCACGTGTGGTCTCTGGACAGTGTGCATTTGAATTAAGCCCTCAAGTCTGCTACTGACAGTACAGCAAACAGCAAAATCAGTTCAGTATTTACTGCTAACATTGCATCTGGTACAAATCACTCTAACTCTCCAAGGTATGATGTTGTCTGTCAATTGCTGCTTTGGTAGTTTTGTGAGGATTTTATGTAGTTTTGTTAGTTCTGAAAATTTGCATTTATTTTTTTAACCACATTCATTTTTAATGACCTAAGTTCTTGTCTCTAAACTAAGAATGTGTCAACTCTTCCTGCTGTTCTGACCTACACATCAGCACCCTAGTCTTGTAACACCCCGTGCCTGAGGCTTGGGTGATCAAAAGTAGAAGATGCCATGGTGTTGAAAAGATATTACAAGGAGGTCATATTTGAGACAGAGCAGTGACTCTACCATTTTTTTCTGATGTATGCCAAAACGGAATCTTTGTCTTCAGTGGGTTATTGGTGAACACAGATGGTATATGGCAGGTGCCTGGTCTAAAAAATTATACTTGATGTGGATTCTAAGCCTTCCATACTGGCTTATCTTCTTATCTTGTTCATACTTTCCTGCTTAGAATAGCATGGATGGAGTGTTTGTCCTTTTGTATTTAAAATTGTTTTCCTATTTTTGTGATCTCTGGCAACATAAATCTCCAGAATTAAATCTTGGCTCTATTAGTCAGCTGTAATTAACTTACTTGCTGTCAAGACACACAATAGCTCAGAATTCCTCAATGGTTTCTGACTTTACCTTTTCTCAAGATGAGTGATACTAGGGACCAAATGCCTCTTTCTACACAGAAGCAGAGTAAGGCTTTTCATGAAATCCACAACCCCGGGCACACGAGAGTGGAAATAATGTCTGAGAGCCTCTTCACCATGAGACCAGCTGGAGTCCTGGCTCTAGCACCAAAACTGTTGTATTTGATTACTTAAGACAGAGGATTCGGGGAAATTGGCAGAGCAGAAAGTAGAAAGCAGAAAGTACCTGGTAGATGAAATCTGTCACGAGGAACCCTCAATAAGACTATCGACAGATTTCTCATCAGAAACTTTGAGGCCAGAAGACTGGGCTGATCTGTTCAAAGTGCTAAAAGAAAAAACCGTCAACCAAGAATCCTGTATCCAGCAAAACTTTCCTTCAAAAGTGAGGGAGAAATTAAGACATCCCCAGATAAAAGCTAGGGAGTTTGTGACCACTATTTGCCCTGCAAGAAGTGTTCATGTGAGTCCCCTGCAAGATGAAATGAAAGGAAACTAGACAGTAATTCAAAATTGTGTGGAGAAATAAAGGTAAATACATAGGCAGTTATAAAGGCTTGTATTATTGTAACAACAGCTTATAACTGTACTTTTTGTTTTCTACATGGTTTAAGGGACTAATACACTTAAAGAAAAAACCAATTATTCGTATAATTGGTATATTTTGGTCACATATTCCAAAAATCTATTGCAAAATGTCTTAAGCAAAATAGGGACTAAATTGGTTCACATACTTAAAAACCATCAGAGCACTGTTGCCCCGGACCCAGCACTGTGGCTGGATCGAGACATCACTGGAGGGGCTGGGGACACAGTGGTCAACAAAATGGGAGAAGTTTGTGCATATTTTATAGAAAGAAAATGGAAGAAACATGTAACCTTGTTGACAGTTTATAGTTAGCTTTTAGAATTTAGATTAGGGGTTATATTTTCCTATAAATTTTGATCTATTAATGCAATGTGGCTACAAAATAAAATTCAAAAGGCCAATAGTCAATTGTTATTTAGTTTGATATCTCTCTCCATTACACTGAAGAAGAAAACCAAAGGAACTGATTTGGGGAGTAGTTAGGTAACTGGATTAGATGCTATTCCTTGCATTTTACTCGGGGTTATTTCATTACAAGAAAAAACAACACACTCTCTTAGCTATTTTAAGAAAAATAAGATTTTGCATAAAGATCCAGAAGTCTATCGCGGATACTCAGAACAGGAACCCTGCAGAACCTCAGAATGGCTCTCGCTGCGTGTGGTGAAGGATGAGCTCTAGGAGCTGGGAAGCTGTCTGAACGAGGCGGGCCCTCTGTCCCCTCTGTCCTGCCCCGCAGTGTCTCTCATTTCTCCTGCACGTGAACCTCAAAGAATTACCTGAGTCTTCACGACCTCCCAGCCGGATGCAGCCACCCACGGCCATAGCTGTCAATTGTGACAGCCTGGGCCAGTGGCACAGCCCCAGGCAAGTCTGCTGTGGCAGGTGCAGCAGGTGGGGGGCTGCGTCCCGCCCTCCGCAGGGCTGGGGGTGGGGGATGGGCAGGCAGACCCTCCAGGCGTGCCTGCACCCTGGGCACTGACCTACTCTGCTTCCCTTAGGAGGTAATATTTGTTCACTGATGCTTATTTCTATCAACTAGATGGGGTAATGCAGAGTTTTCGATGATATTTATTCATATGCTCGTTTTATTTTTCAACAATATTTGAGTGCCTACGATTTTTTTAGGCACTGTGCCAGGTGCAGGGATACACTGGTGGGTGAGAAATGGTGTTTCTGCCTTCTTTCACGGGTTTATGAACAAACAAGGTAGTGATATTATAAAACTTTAAGGTCACTAAAATCACATTTATTAAGCCCCAGTGATCTTCCTGGGCGCTTTAGGGACCCAGATATGTATTAAATTAAAAGCCCAGTTTCCACTGCTGGAAATACAGTGGCTCCTTCCACGAACATCACTAATGTTTCCCAGGAGTTTCCGATTTTGCCAAGCCTCCCGCGTGCATGGCTGCGGGGATCCCAGCTCGTCCCTGGAGGGCCAGCGGGGGGGGGCTGTTCTGTGGGCTTCCTTCCAAATGAGATGTGAAGGGGCTCAGAGAAACTCCTTTCCTTCCTTCGCCAGAAGCTCTGACATGACAGTATCATTAGTTAGGTTACTGTGCTTTAGAGCATGTTGAGTTATTTTACAAAAAATGGCTGAAAGCAGTTTTCTGTCAAGCTAGTCATATTTTTTCTGAATATGAAGCTCTATCTGCCCTTTATCAAGTGCCTCACAGACCAGGGCAGCTCTGTGCTGGCTCCTGCCCGGAGGATGCTTTTCTCTGCCGTTCCTTCCACCTCCCTTCAAAGGGTACCAACCAGGCATCTGTCCTTCTGTCCCCCTGGAGCACCTGTGTCTCTCCACCTTTCATCTCCCGAGTAACACGCTGGGCCTTCTCCCCCCAGCCCTCATTTCTCCACACACACCTGCAGACCCACCTCGCATCAGGGTCTTGAACACCCTCTGGGTTATAATGGGGGTGTGGCCGTCCTGCCCTCAGCAGCTCAAGGTCTCATGAGGGAGGAAGCAAGGAAGGCGTGAGGTCTAAACCGCCAGAAGTTCTGGCCACGAAGGACCCTGACCACTGTTGGGGTCGGCGAAGGCCTCTGGGGGGACGTTTATGTCCAAGCCGAGACCTGGAGGCCGGCTGGAAGCCCAGGTCTCAGGTAGAGGCCCCAGCCCGGGGTGACCCCAGGCCTGGAGGGACAGGAAACGGCTGTTTGTTCTGAGTAGTTGTGTGTCTTGTTTATCGTGCCAAAAAATGGTAAAGTGATTAGAATGTACAGGACCTGGTGGGCGAACAGTATTGCTGGTGGCCGTGTAAGCACGGTGAGTCCTGGCCCCGGGGGCTGGGCTGGGTGGGGTCATGACGGTGACCCAGCTCCTGCAGGGAATGGCTGTGTTACTGGAATTCAGACGCTCCCTGGCCCAGCCTTTGTCTACACTAGAGCTAGTTTCCAACCCTGGCTTTCCATGTTTGCTGTGAAGGCAGCCAAGGGACTGAGGGCGCCTGCAGCCCTGGGTGTGCTGTCGGGGTCTCCCACCTCCTCCTGTCCGCAGGGTCTCCTCTGGGACCCTCCCCCTTGGCCTCTCGCCTGCAGGCTCTTCACGGGGCTGGGCCACCCCTCAGGGCTCTCTGTGGCCCTGTCCTCCCTCCTGCGCTGTGACAGCTGCATGGCCAGGGCTGGGACCCGCAGCCCGCACTCTGCCAGCTCATGTGGTCTGCGACTCCCTTGCCAGACGGCTCGGCCCCCACTCCCCAGGAGGGTCTTGCCTAAGGGCAGCTGTCGTCTTGGCGGATGTTTCTGTTCGTGAAATACACCATTAAGGAGACGACTCAGGCCTGAGTCTTACCTGCCCTGCCCCACTCCCTGGAGCGGTCTCTCCCACACCATTAACCAGCGCTACTTGTATTTTTCAAATGGAGCCGGTTATAAATGAGGTCATCACACAGCCAGCGTGGGGTGACAAAATAAACCCCATTTATTTTAAATCACATGGAATCTGAATCAGGAATCGAGGATGGACAGTGCCTCTTAAAAATGTAAAAAGAAACATTTACAGAATGGATGCCTGAAGGGTTGTTATTTGCTATATGAAAGGTTACTTTGCTTTTCTAAGTGATTTACCATGGAATCACTCTAATGAGTAAAATCCTTAAGTGCTCTTAAAATTCTAATTAGAGCTTTTAGCTTAAGATTGCATCTGGCTGTTTTCTTATAGGTTCTCTTCCAAATTCCTGTTTAAAGATTCAAGGAACAGTAAAGAAAACACCAAAAACTAAAAAATGTGCTGTAAAACAAAATAGCCGTCAACATTTTATAAGATCCTTGGAGCAAGTTCCAGTAATAATGGGGCAGATGTGTTTGGATTCAAATTCTTAAAAATCTTAAACCTCTTCTTCACCCTCTAAAACAAAGGACAGCACGTCCAGGAAGGGGTGGGCTGGGGTCGGGTCCTCTCTGTTACCCACCTATGTGTGAGGTCCACCCGCAGAGGCCAGCTCTTCTCAGAAGCAGCAGGAAGCCTGTGTCCTTGTCCTGAGATGCCAGCCCACCAGGAACCACCATCTTTCCACCCACTGGAGGACCCAGCTCAGAGGACACAGTACCTGTGGGCACTGCTGGGCCTGTATGTGGTGGGGAGACGGGGGATGAGACCAACGGAGGCTGCTGCACTTATGTATTTTATGTATTTTAACACAATTATTATCTATGACCTCCTGTACTTGAAGCATTATTTTTTTCTGCTCTAAGTTTGAAAATTGGACGTAGGAAATGGTAAAGGCCCTGCCTCAGTCTGGCAGAATACTCAACATGTGCTAGACCCCGGAAATTGGACAATTTCTCTAGTTGTTGATGCAAGAGGGAGATTATTTCAGTACCGACTTGAACAGAAAGGAGACATTCATATCCTGTTGCCAGCGTCTAACTCATTTGTATTAGAAACAATTTTATCTGGTATATTTACTAATCATACCTAGGTTGACACTTCATACAGTATTAATGTGAGCAGCCCCTTCTCTTTTTGCTTGTATCATTTGGTGCTTTTTAAAAATCTTAACCTTTATGAGTTGCTTTGTTTTAGGTACACCTCTTAGAAATGGAACATTAATTGAGCTTTGCTTTTTCAGCCAATATTAGACTGATGTTTTAATAATGACAGTATCTAAGCTAATTTCTAATAGTGTGAAAAGCTGTGTAAGTGATTATTTAGAATAATTGCTTCACTCCCCAACACCGTAAACCCACCAGGGCAAGGACCCTGTCTGTTTTATTCGCAGCCGTGTCTCTGGCAACTGGAGTAGAGACCGGAGAACAGTGTTGCATGAATGTTCAAGTAAATGAAGGGAGAGTTTTTGATTTAAACAATCTCTTTAAAACTGTGCATGTTCCTCCCAGTGTCTGCTGGCACCTGATGTTGCCGGGAAATGCAACCTGTGGGGAGACTTGGAGATGCTGGTGCCTTGGAGGAGTCCTGGGGAAGAAGCATGGGACATGCTAGTTGTTTTATTTCATTCGTTATCAGAAGTGGATTTACTGAGAAGCAAACGATGCTGAGGCCTTAAGGTTCTTCCCTGGACCTGGTGGGTCCTCAGTGGCGTGCCCATATCATCACGTGTTGTGAAATTTTCAAAAGGTATTACCTGCAATCAGCAAAGACCATGCCTCTTTCCAGCCCCACTTCCCTCACCTGTGTTTCCCACCGTGGCAGGATGCAGGGGTTGCTGCAGTGAGTCAGGCTCTGGGGAAGTGGGGTCAGGGGTGCATTTGATTAGGGTTAGTGGAGTCACAGTCACTTCTGTCCCAATGCTGGGGTGACTTCAAAAAATGCTCTAACCATGCACTCTGCTGACTTACCCAGTGTCATGATATGAAGACTTAGGAAGAAAAGATAAGACCGTAATCAGCCAGAAAATGTAGTTAGAGTTGTGTAGAGGTGTACTGTGCCCTTAAATTGAAAAAAAAAAAATGCTTTTTTCCAGATTGTGTGATGCTTGTGGTAGCTGTCATATTTAAAATGTTAATTTATGTTATTCTTTTATGTGCATAATTTTCTTAAAGAGGTTCCCCAGATTATATAACTTTCAAGCCTCTCAAAACCTGGGATCCCATGCTTATTAAAATCACAAAAATTAAGAGCACTTTTAACATCTCTAGATTTTCCTGCACCAAATAACATGGAATAAATTTCTATGGAACAAAAACTGAAGAGGTTACAAGAAGAGATGGCCCAAAACACATTAGTTGTGAGAAACTTAATACTTATTTCTCTTCCTCTGCATTCCATGGATCCAGAAGAATTATGAAAGACATATTTATGAAAGATGTGTGTGTGTGCATGTGAAATAAAAAACAAAAACCGGGGGGGAAACAGAAACAGATAGTAAATGGTAGACTGAGCTAAATCTTATCAGTAATTACATTAAATGTTAATGGTCTACACACTGCAGATAAGAGGCAGAGATTGTCAGGATGGATTAAAAGCAAGTCCAAGCTATATGCTGCCTACAAGAGACAAACTTTTAATAAGAAGACAAGGAGAGTCTGAAAGGAAATGGTGGGAAAAGGTAAATCATGCAAATGTTAAGAATAAGTCATTGGAGTAAAGTGTATTCATATCTGAGAAAATAAACTTCTACATGGTGAGTATTGCCAGAGATAAAGGGAGTTTGTGTTGTGGTAGAACGAGCTTCTCTTCATCAGAAAGTCAATAATTATAAAGGTGCCTGTTGAGAAATACTCCAATACATGAAGCAAAACTGACCCAGTGAAAAACTGAAATAGATGATTACATAACCAGGGTAAGATTTTAACACTCCTCTCTTGGCAACTGATAGAACAACGAGATTTAAAAAATGGAAAATGGGTCAGTGAGGACAAAGTGTGACCCACAGCCTGGGGTCGCCCTGAAGGAGCTCCTGACTGAAGTGTCTGGAGGTAGTGAGAGCCTGGCCCCTGGCTCAGTCCTTGTGGGAGGTGACTTCCCTCCTCTACAGTCATTTGTGGCCCTCTGAAGCCTCCTTCCCACCGTGAGGAGGTGTCTGGCTCCAGGGGCCTGTGGGAGCAGTGGTTACAGGAGCTGGACAGGCCACCAGGCTTGTCAGCTGGCCAGAGCCATGGCCGGCCTCGGCCCATGGAGTCACCTGTGTGTAATCGTGGGCCATGGAGGGCTCCTTACTTCCTTGTGAGCTCAGCAATGCCGTTAAAGAAGATAATTTTAAAATTGCATTCAACATTTTACTTGTTTTCAGGAAGAAAGCAGTTCAGGGAACTTTGTCATGAAGGGCAGAAGCCTTTTGAAACATACAGTAGATTGGTGCGTATTTGTACACTACTGATCATTACAGTGTTGTTTGTAACAACAGAAAGTGTCAAAGCTACACTAATAAAGTGGAGCAGTTCAGTTGAATGTGGTGCGTTCATACTGAATGTGGAGGGGCCTGGATTAACAGTCCCTGTGACCAGCAGCTTCTGCGGAGGGACCCTGCATCTCCCCTGGATTCCAGCAACCGCTTGCGTGTTTGCCTTTGCAGGAGTCACTGGGTTCCCAGGGACCACAGCCAACAGCATCCCCCTGGAAGAACTGCCTTCCTGACTTGCCGTGGGTACAAAGCACAGCCTTCATTTTCATTGCTTTGTGCATCTGAAACCTGGTGGACGAGTGACCCAGCCATGACTCCCACGCTGGACCCAGGTTTGCTTTTTCACGGCTGTTGGAGACTCCACCCCAGGGGCTCTCCTTTCCCGGATTCTTCATTAACTTACTCTGAGCTGACTTCCTTTTCTTTCTCTTGCAGCATAAAAATGAATTGGAAAAGCAAATATCACCTCTAAGATTCACTGCTGCTACTTTAATTAAATGCACATTACCTTGGGGATTTTTTAAATGTTCCATCTCAGAACGGTAGAGACACGAGCAGTGTGGAAACCACATCTCTTTCCACTCCTCTCACCTCCTTTTGGACGTGGCAGATTGAATTTTGGCTGAGTCTGTGTCAAAATTCAGACACTTGGCGACGGTTAATCTCTCACTGCTACTGCAAAGGCAGTAATAACAACCAGCTGAGTGAAGAATGAAGCCCAGACTTGGAAAACAAGCAGAGCCACCCCTTGGTGAGGTCTTGCTACTCGGCAATACTTGTTACAGGAGCCCTGGTGGGAGGGGTGGGGTCTGGGGTCCGGGGTCCTGGCACAGCTGTGTCAGAGGCCGCTCTGCTCCCTGACTCAGACGTGCCAGATCACCCTTCCACTAGTTTGCGAAGGTATGTCTGAGATGGAGACAATAAAGGATTCAGAAGTGAAGTCTGGAGTATAGTTTGCCCTGTTATTGTCTCAAAGGACCAAAGTAGCAGAAGAACAAAGTCAGTCCAAGTTTAATACTTTAAAGCCAATGTATTTCTTAGTAAGAATATGAGTGGAAAACAAAACAACTTAGCCAATATTCTCCCAACTGCCATAATCCCTCAGCTCAGGGAGAAATTCCACCCCAAAAATAACAACAAAGAAAATCCAAATGAATACGGACCAAAGCCAGCCTCCCCCACCAGGTGAGTATTTCCATGGGTGATGGGCCTTGGATGAAGTCCAGTCCCGTTGGCGGACGCACGGCGCACTGGCCCCGGCAGCCACGTGGACCTGGGCGGGGGTGTGTCAGCGTCTCCCTGAGCACCTTCTACCTCTGCTCCCCACACAGGGCGCCCGGACGCGGGACAGAAGCCAGCTCCTGGCTGCAGATTGACACCTAGTTTCCTCATGAAGGTGGATCTATCTCTAAACATGTGTGCACAATAAATACTACATATTCCTTCAACAAGCAAGTGAGAGGGAGAGGGAGAGAGAGGATGGCAGGATTGATTCAAGAGAACATTTCACAATATACATGAAAAGTTTTAGTGGGTTGAGTTCCATATGTAAACATTTTTCAGTCTGTGTTAGATCTTTAGAACAGCTCCCTGGGTAACGTTTTTGACCCGTGATATATAGGGCAGTGTCTCCCCACAGCCTGAGAATAAGACATGAATGAGACCCTGAGAGCTAGAATAATAATTATATTCCCCCCAGTGAGCTAATGTATGTAATTTCCATGTTTTAATGCGATAACAGTAGACTCTTATTTGGAGTTCTAAATAAATATATTTTGTTAATTATATACTTTTAAATTAGCATGAAAATTTTCTAAGGACAGAGTTTTCCGTCTTCTTCCAATTTTGAGGAGGGGGAATTGAGGAGGAAGCGGGTCCCACCGGGTTTTCTTCATCCTGCTCTGGCCACGGAGCCAACCTGAGTCTCACCGACTGTTTCCTTAGCCTCGGTGAAAACAGTCACGTGAATTCATAAATTTTTGAGTAGTCAAAGGTATCAGGTTTAGCTAGTCAGATGTCCCTTAAAATATTTTGAGAAGCGTCTGTGCCTCTTTTGATGCGTAAGACACAGGGGTGCTTTCCATGCATGGTTTCATCCTTTCCTTGCAAACAGCTTCTAGATTAAATTCTCTTTAATCTCTGCTTTTACTATATCCTTGTTCTAAACCTTTGGATAACTAGCTGTTTATCATAGGATAAAACCAAACCTTCTTGATGTTCAGAGTCCGTAGCAGGTTCATCTCTACCCACTGCCATGTGACTCGTGGGGCCTCCCTCTAACGGACTTCATGGTTGGGCCACATCCTGTGACCTCCTGGGGTCCTTGCCCTGCGTGTGGAAGAGTGTCAGCCCCAGGGGAGGTCCGACAAGGCATGGGCTCGTAGAAGCAGAAGGACGTGCTCCTGTCCCGAGGCTGGTCCTCCAGCCGGTCCTGTGGGTCCCCTGCCACTCGCCTCACAGCTGCATGACCACGTGAGCAAGAAGACGTTGTTCCCAGTCCTCAGAACCCAGTCATTTGTGAGCTCAGCAAAGCCAACTGTCCAGCTCGGTGACGCTGATTCCTTTCCATGGGAACAGGCCGGAAGATCATTCCAGGCTCTTTTTTCAAAATTATTTAGGTCAGAACATGATTCCGGAACTGATTTTAGTGGAAGCTGATGTAAGAAAATGCTCTATGTAGTAATGAAATCTAACACCCACATCGATAATAAAATACGTGCATTTGTGTATCTTTTCATAAACACGTCATTTCCTGAACGGTGTCTACCTCCTTCTTTCTCCCCCAAAGCTGGAATCAGTCAGGTTTGCTTCACTGTTGAATCGCCAAGAAGTGGGAGGAGGTGCTTGGGAGCAGGAGGCTTACAGTCAACACGCATTCGCTCGTGAAGCCATACGATGAGCAGGTCTCACCCTCTGGTGTTTGCCAGGCATCTCCTGTCCCCTCCCCACACTGTCCTCTTTGCTAGTGGGTCACTGTGCACAGCCCACACTTGGGAACATCTTCATAAGTTACTTGGAATTCTTGTGCATGGGTTTGTCTACTCTCCCCCCTTTGTTTATTCCATCGTGTGTTTATATCAGTGTGGACTGGTGGGTATTTGTTTTATGCTCTGGATTATGATCCAACACGACTTTATTTTGTTGTTCAAACTGTCCCAGCTTTGACCACTGGGGGCTCCTTCAGTTGGCTCCTGGGTCCCTTTGACCTGCTCCCTCTTTACCTTCTGACATGATAAGAAGCTCCAGACTCATCCTGTACAATTCCTGCTGCAGTCAGTCTTAGAATCAGTCATTTCTCCAAGGAGCCCTGGTGGCTTTTTGTGGAGAATGGAGTTTAGACACCAAGGTCTGGGCACTGGGTGGGTGTTCTGGCTGGTGAGGTGCCACTGCCTCTCAGTCGTCTTGGCTGACAGAGAGGAGACGGGCGAGTGTGTAGTGACGGTACGTGCACACTAGCTCCTATGTTAGATCCATCACACATGTGACATATTTGCACTTCTTCTCTGCGTATCCATCAGTCTCTGGAGTAAGTGAGACACGAGTTCATCCTGATGGTTGTGGCTCTGACGGCACCACCTGGGTTATTCTGGTGGCCTTTCTGTTATTTTACTTTTGAATCTTGCATCTCTGCTTTTCTTAGCAGGAAGCATATCCATGTACTTTTTTCTTCCCTAATAACTTGAGGAACATATATTTGTCTAAAAGTGCTACTTTGAAGAATGTTTTAGTTTTCTTTAAGGTATTTATATTGTGGCTTGCTGTATAATAATTTATATACTTGTTTAAATCTACCCAAATAGATATTAAACTCTTGGAGGGTCGGGATCATGTGTTTTTCATTTTTTATTCCTCCTGGCAACCGGCACAGACACTCAATTATGTCTTGATCGAGATTCTGTCTTTGTTACCCTATACTTGTTTCAGGAATCACAGCACATGCTGTGGGTGCTTCAGTGGAATGGTTACCTCTTCTGCATTTGGGGAAGATGCCAGCACCTTATGGCTATCACAGTATTCGTTGTTCCCTAGTCGGAAAGACGAGCCCTGGTCCCTTTCGGGGGTCCTCCCTCTGCATGGGGACCCATGTGTATTGCTAGTCCTCACTGTAATTTCTCGGTGGTTATCTACTTTAATGGCAGAACTGGAATACTTAGGAAAAAGAAGTACATTTATTTTTGGTAAAGATATTCAAACATTTGATGAGAATGCGATTTTTTTGTGTGTGGCAGTAACTTTCTTGTTATCTTTGGAGAAGTTAATATGGGGAAAATTATATAAATACATGGAATAGGAGAAAGAACTAGTTGCCATTAGGGTGAGCTCATGTAGACTGTGGTTGGGCTGGATGACAAGTACTGGGAAAAACAAGAGGATTGACTTTGCCTTAAAATCTATAGTTTCTGTCAATACAAGAATCCTGTTTAATAACAGGAAAATTTACTATGTGTCCACATAGCAAAGCACAACCTACATACACTCTCTGATTCTGTGATTATGATTTTATGTGGCTGTCCTTGATTTCCCTAAATGCCCAGAGGAAGTTTTTACTTCTTGGTTGAAGGGCAAATACAGGGAAAAAGACATGGTTTTCCTTTGTGTCACAGTTAAAGCTTTGGCTCTTTGTCTTATAACTTAAAGGATTATAATTACGGTCTCTTATGGGATGATCCAAACTTGTCCCATGCTCATGGGTTTTAATGCTTCCTCCCAGGGAACCAAAATTGCTACATTTCTAAATTCCATCACACTTTATTTCTTAAACATTCTTATACTGCTGCAGTTTATTGAACTGTTTCTTATGTAAAATTAAGTTATTTTAAATAATGTCCACACTGAGAATACCAATGACAATGACAATAATAATGTTGATGACAACACAATAGAGGTATCTTTATTTCCATGGTGAGTGTGTGTGTGTGTGTGTGTGTGTGTGTAATTGTGGTGTGTAAGTATGGTGCCCGTATATTTATCATCCGGGTTGGGGACACTTCTGAAAGCGGCTGAAGCTGCTGTTAATAATCCCACTGCCCCACAAGCATGAACGGGGACAGGCCTGGAAAGGGAGATACAGTGGTCACCCTGTGAATAAGCCCAAATAGAAATACGATTTACCTTTGGTCTCCTTCCTTAAACACTATTCAGATTCCCTCACCAACTAGTTAGTTCCTCTGCCTGAAAATCTCAGCCAGCCCAGCTCTCAGACGCCTGGGAACAGTGGACACAGAGGCACAGGAGTGGAGAAAGAAACAAGTGCTGAGCTGGGTCCTAAGAAAGGCCTGAGGTACTTTGTGGACTCAGGGGGTCTGGGCTGGTGAAGACCCCCCCAGAGCCCAGCATTCCTGTGTCACTGGGGGCTAAGATGAGGACGCTGTTCACTCGGGGGGTTCACCTGGGTGGGGAGTATAGCCGAGGAAGAGGAAGCAAGACAGAATAACGGCAGCAACAAGGTCCTGAAGGGATTTGTGTGCCGGCGGAGGGAGTCTGGATGGGGAACAAATGAAGGGTCTTAAGAGGCTGTGAACGACGGTCAACCTTAGAAGGATGACCCTGACTGTAGAGGGAGGGGAAGTCTCCAGCCTGGCAGGGGTCCTGGTCACGCAGGCCCTGGTTTGGGGAACCTAAAATTTATGTCGTTTAAAGGGCCCTCTCAAAAAGAAATAAAGAATTAATACCATGTGTACAAAATTAGGTATAAAAGTGAGTATGTAAGTGTCAATACAGCAGGATGCAAGTCTATTCTTGGAGGCCACTCCTGCTCTAGGACATTTGGCAATGGCTTACCACACACGGAAATACCCGGAGATGACACCATCCATCCCACTAAGCCAGAACCAGATGCTCCCCGCCCAGACCCTTCTAACTGATGCCCAAGAATGCCCAGGGTCACTCCAATGCCACCTAACACTGAGCAGAGAAGACAGAGTGGTCTTAAGGACTTGCTATGAAAATATCTCACCTTTGTAGGTGAAATGTGCGCATGCACAAGCACACACACCAGCTGAGAAATCTTAAAACTTAAACTCTTTGAGCTTCATGGCAAGTCCACCTCTGCATCTGGGCAAGAGGATCAGAATCAGGCAGTGGCAATAAAGAAAATTAACGGGATCTTTAGAAAGAAAGTACCTTTGGGATGTAGTTACCTACTGGGTATGGCCAGTAAGGCACATAGGATCAACCTGAGTTTCTGACTTAGGCACAGATCAAGCACTCGAAGAGTGTTTATTTTGTGGGCTGTAAGTCTTAGAAATCAGAGTGCATTTATAAAAAAGTCAGTAGAAAAGAAATAATAACACACCTTCCTCCTGTTTCAGGGTAATTTACTGCTATGGAAGGGTGAGGGATGTATGAGCTCTTGAACACCGGGGTGCGCCTGGCTTGTGATATTTTCACCCCGTGACTGTGGCCCTGATTTTCACTCTTGCCCCATGAGTCACTGGTGCTGCACAGCCTGGGTTGAAGACATTGGCTGCTAAGTGGAGATTGTCTTGCAGTTGGCAGATGGATTACTGAGCAGAATTTTTTCTGTCCCGTGCAGGACTTGGTGTCTGCTGGGAGTGGCTGACATCAAATAATGGCTTTTGTCCTTGGCTCACCCACGGAGAGTGACTGCAGCAGAGGTGAAGTGAATTAGATCTGGACTAATCTAAACCTCGGGAAACTCTGTGGGACGTGGATCCCACCTCTGACAGAGCTGGTCTGAAACAGAATTCCTCTCCGAAGGGGATACAGAGCTAGACACCCCACGGCACTGCTCCCCAACCAGCAAACATCAGGCGCTGAGTTCCTGCAAGTCACCCAGCTGTGCTGAAACTGAGACGTTTTCCTCCCCCCTCCCATTTCCTGGGAGGAAACGAGAGACAGGACAGCAGAACTGACAACGATCTTGCAACACCTGCATCAAGTTCAGGCTACGTAACCCACCCTCATCTCTGGAATATGAGCAGAAAGGGGGAAAGGGGTGCTGTGCTCTCTTCTCATGGCCACATGCTCCCAGTTCAAGGCTAAGGGGGAGCCTGGGTGAGGGGCTGACACGGGGAAGGGAAGACTCTGGGACTGTGGGTTCTGGTCAAATATCTGAGTCCTGCCCTCTGCTTCACAGTGGCTGGACCTCACATTAGCAAGACATGGTGGGCAGTGATGGGCATGGTTCCTCCAGGCCACAGCTCAGCTTCTTCAGGGGGTCATGAGAAACTCTAGGAGCAAAAGGGGCAAAACAAGAGAAAAACAAGTATGGACACAAGATCCCTGGGTCCAAAAGCAAACTCAAGTTTCTCCCAAAACCAACTACTCAGAGACTGATTTTGATAGAATTGGAAGATGATCTGGTTGAAGAAAGACAAGCAGAGACCCTGGGACATTCCTGCAAATTGTCGTGTCCTCACTATGAGCTGGTGGTAGTGCAGAAAATGGGTGGATTGAGGTGGTTCCAAAGGGCAGGGGCTGGTTGGGACACCGTAGAAATACTCTTTGATTCCTCCTTGATGAATTTCTAGATGGTCCCCTCCCAATTAAATATTTTATATTTGATAGCATTCTACTAACATTGCTCGATATTGAACTATTCCATGATTGGCATATCGCATTTCTGAGAAGATTCCAAATAAATTGTGAGATTGATTCCACATGATGTGTATCTTCTCAACCAACATCATGTGCTCCAGTCGAAGAAATATTCAAGTAATATTGGGAGCACATGCTTGTTTTTCTTTTATCATGATTTATGCAACACATGTTTTTAAAAAAATATTTGGAGATTTAGAGAACATTCAGTAGAATTCTATTATTCTACTGGTAAATTTAGAGTAACCCTATTGTGTCATTGAAGAATTTTGGGTGCATACAATCCATGTGTTTCTATGAGGAAAAAATCCTTTTATCATACTCAAAGGAACTGGATATTGCAGGAATTCCTTGATTAAAGCCAATTATCTTGTTTACAACTCTTTTAGTATCATAAAATAAATTTATATTTAAAAGATTGTGCTACAAACCATGAGTTGAGTTCAGACATGAAGTTATCCCCCAGTGTCATCATGGGATGCTTGTTATCTTCACTCTCACCAGATCCGTCCAGGGACCGTTGGGATGAACTTGGAGTCAGGAGTCCACGTTCTGTCGTGGCTGAGCTTGGAGACGTGTTCATCCCAGTGAACAGAGAAATGCAGCCCCAGGAGCATCAGGCCTCAGATACAGGGAGTGCTGGTCTACCCAAGTCAGAAAGGCAGAAGGGTGTGTTCCCATCTCACTCTATACCCAGATTATTTAGAAAAGAATTTAAATACCTTTCATTGTTCTGTTTTCACTACCTTTTATCATCTTATTTCTGTATGTTCTACTGAGGCCACTGCTGAAAGGGCCCGACGCCTGCCGAGGGTCGTCTGCGTGGCTCTATCTGGGGCCCCGTGGAAATTGCTATCAAAGTTCTCTGCTGACTTCACTACTGAGAGCTCTGCCCTGTCATCAACGATGCTGGAAAAAAGGAAGAAGGAAAATACCAGGGGAGGTGACGAGTGCCACCTACTGTCCCTGCTCCATTCACATGACTTCATTTCATATCATGAGACTGTCTGTGGGCTCGAGGTACTGGCCACCGCGTTCTATATCTCTTGAAAGAAATTGTACTTTGGTTTGGCCTCAAGCACCTTGATTTTGCAATCCAATGAGGCGGTCAAAGCTACATCTCTCATTTATGTAGGAATAAAACCAGATATAAAGACAGGAATTCCAGATATTCATGTATAACCTTAGACAGACACCAATAAATACAGTATTTATGTGCATTTAGAAAAACAAACTACAGTAACCATGTGCATTAGAGAATCTAATCAAATCTGTTGTTAATATTTTAGCTTTATGCCTAGATGGCTCTGTGTGTGTGTGTCTGTGTCTCTGCCAATAACAAAAATTAAGGAGACCACCCAAATTTGGCATTCTTCTGCTCTTGTTCCAAGTAGATTTGGGATTAATTATAATAAAAGCGATAATTTGTGAATAATTTAATTTTAAACTGAATTTTATATACACACATATGTATTTGGTATGTATTTATAACATATTATATGGATATATAGACATATAATTATTTTTCTATGCACATAGCATGGTGGTGATAGCACAGAATCTAGAGCTTAACTGCCTGGGTTCTGGGTTCAAATCCCAGCTCCATTCTTACTTCTTTGTGAACTTGGGCAACTCAGTTCCCTTCCTTCCTCGATTACCTCATCTGTAAATAAGGATAATGATAGGACCTGCCCCTCATGTTGGTAGGAGATTTAAATGACTTACTGTTTGTGACACATTTAGAAATGTTTGCTAACTCACTCCCGCTGGCTCTCATAATTTACTTTCTGGCCCTGGGGGCTGGTGTGATTTTCCCCTTTTACAGAAAACAAAAACTCTGGACTCTGGGAAGTTAAGGGACTGGCTGAAAACCACACAGTTTTATTCTCTCAACCCTGAGCTCTTTCTGGTTTATTTAAACTGAGGCATTTTGTGAAGGAAGGAGGACGACCTCAGATGTTTTTCTCCATTTACGTGTAGAGATTTCTAAACCATCATCAGCATCGTCATGGAAAGACCTGCATTTATTGCTTTCCTGTTTGCATTGTTTTTCTAGAAGCTTTAAAGCTAAGCCCATACATATTTTCCTCATTCTCATCATTTTGTCTGTTAAGTATTGAATATAGGCACCTTCTTGTGGATAATGAGAGGTGGAGTGTTTTTCTTAAATTTCGTCCTTGTCCTGCTTGTGTGGACACTGATCCTTCAAACACACGATGGTTTCCCATCATTCACGTCACCTGCCCCCAGGTGCACCTTCATGGGGCCTCCAGAGCAGCTCCCTGCCCCGACCTGGTCTCTCAGTGCCCTAGTCCCACACATAATGTAAAGGTATTAGGAGCAAAAAACGAATGTTTCAAATGTTTTTAAATACTAAGATTTTTGCTTTGGATTTGGAGCAATTCATAAAATACTGGAAGATGACACAATTATGAGTCAATAGTTATCCCCCAATGATCATAGTGACTCATTGGCCATCCAAACACATCAAAGGTATTTTGTCTTCTTAGAAGAGCTTTGGTAAAGAGATTATTGCAATGTTTTCTATAAATTACCATCCCACCAAATACCTACTTTCCTTGCTGGAAATATTACCCAGCACACCCGTGAGAGGCAAGTATTCTGAGTGGTGTATATATTCTTTCCTTGAAAAACGATGGCCCTTACAGTACCGTGTTTGGATGTATGTGTGTTTGCGTGTCTGTGTAGCTCAGTTTGCATGTTTATGTAGTTTAAAAGTGCGAGCGTCTGTGTGTACTTACATCATTCACACTCACAGCTGTGCCTAAGGTGTGAGGGCCGATGTGGTTCATCTCATGACGGTCGGGATATAGCCGGTGAGGTGCTGCTGGTCAGTGGCGGGGCCTGAACTTGGACCAAAGCGTCCTCACTCTTGGGCTGGCAGACTCTCCACCTTGCTGTGCTGCCTCTGCCCTTGGAATTTTTTATAACTCTTTGTGACCTTTCTGACTCAAGGCCTCTAAGATATTTTTTTATTGAGATGAAATTCCGAAGATATACCGTTAACCATTTTAGAGTGAATAAAGTGGTGGCTTTTAGTACATTCACAATGTTGTGCTGCCACCACCATTATCTGGCCCCCAAACACTCCCATCTCCCAAAAGGAAACCCCATGCCCTTTAAGCAGTCACTCCCCCTTCCCAGCCCCTGACAACCACCAATCTGCTTTCTGTTTCCATGGATTTGCCCATTCTGGACATTTCATATAAATGGAGTAATGCTCTATGTGGCCTTTTGTGTCTGGCTTCTCTCACTGAGCATCATGGTTTCAAAGCTCATCCACATTGTAGCCTGTGTCAATGCTCAATCCTTCTTGTGGCAGAATCACATCCCAGAAGGTGGATGGACTGTATTTGTTTATCCACTCACCAGCTGGTAGAAAATAACCTAAACTGTGATTTCAATCTCTTGGCTGAAAAAATGCTGCAGAGAACATGTATGCACACGTATGTTTGATGTTTAACATTTTTGAAGACTTTCCAAAAGGAAATTTTATCTTTGGATTCAAGACAACATTATTAGACATTCAGTGTGAGAAGCAAAGGATAATTATTTGTATCATGATATTTTGGGCTTTTATGTTCATTATTAAGCATAAATGGTTGTTTATAATTCCTCCAAGACTTATAAACTGCACCTACTTTCCTACATTCTGTGATTATCGTGGGGAATGATATTTGTGGATGAGCGTTTTACAAGTATGGAACAAGTAAACACTTCACTATGAATACTTCATCTAATGCCAGTAAATTTACCCTGGGTCCTCAGTGTCTAACTCAGGGAGTTAGGATTCAAAGTAGTTAGAAACCAGCAAATTTTTAAATGCTCAACTTTTATGGACATAACCTGAGGTTGAAAGACTAGAGGATCAGATTTAGCAAATATTTAAACAACTTTATTTAGGCTACCAAAGAAGATTTCTGAAAATAACAGGATGGATAAACATACTGAAAAGGCAGAGGAATGACCTTTTTGCTATTTAGAGAAAACATCAGGGGTATTTTCCTTATGTTCTATTCCTAAGCAGAGACAATACACATTTGCAAATACTGTCTTATAATGTATAATAGGGACTTACACTTTTCTTTACTTGTCTCATGTTTATGGTTTACCTCTTCAAGTAGAAATTTGAAATTATTAAATTATTTTCTTTTAACTTATGGGTTCAGAAGTGTGGGTTATTCATTCAATATGGATGAATTAAGAGGGAGTGGCAGTAATCACAATTTATTAGCTTAATTTATTAAGTACTTAACAGACATGAATTTTACTTAATCTTCTATTACTGGCCAGTTTCTCTGGCAGAAAAAAGATAGTGGATCATCTCATGACTTGTCTGGATGTTGGGGGGTACTTTTTTAGTATTTATTTTCTACTCTTCCTTAGAGAAATGTATGGAAAAACTTTAAAAAATATCACAACATTGCGTCGAGTGAAATAGTTATCTCGTGAGGAAATTTACACCATCCTGTAGGATCAGGAAAAGGAGAAAAATGTCTTTAATGACATAGAAAGTCTTTCTATTGATTTACAGTTTAGAGAGACTATGTTTAGAGGGTTGAGCCACTGCCCTAAAAATAGGAAAATATTAGCTGAGAAGGCAACTTCAAGAAAGGAAGTATTCAAGATACGCGTAGTGCACGTGTATTAGTCACATGGCTTCTGCCAAGACGGTGGATCATGTACCATCTTCTAAAAAACCACATTTCCTATAGGTTTGTTCCTACTTCTCAGGGAACAAACACAACTGGGAATAGTCCCTTAATTTCTGACAGTACTTAACGCAGGAGGTAACATACCTCATGATGGCCTTAAGGATCTGGGGGGCCCGGGGCTCTTGGTCCTGCGACCATGAACTTGAGAAGCTGGGGAAAGGGGCTCCAGCTGATCTGTGGCTTGGGTTAGAGCAGACATTTCTGGTGGTGGCTGATATTTTCTGTCTTTGAAACCATGCTCACACCACAGAGAAGCTGAGAAGGCAAATACAAAGCTCTCTGTAGTGAGCAGGGATGGGGTGAGGAAAATGCCAGGATGCTCACTTATAAATAATCTGGTCCCCATCACAGCTGCTGAAATAGGTCTTCGAATTCAATCCGAGTGGAAACCCTGCTGGCTGCCTGAGACTGGACCCTGAGACGACACCCATCCAGATGCTTTGCTGCTCTTCCTGGATGAAAGTGTCCAAAGCATCCACCTGCCAACAGGTGGCTGTCGGTTTTCTCAAAGGACACTGCCAAGTGGGGGCTTAGCACTAGGTACTGCATCGATGGACTAGACGTTGAACCCTGGCAGTCCAGACACCAGCCGCGATCAGTTGGCCCCGTGCCTTGACCCCAGCACAGCGCCCTGCGGGGCTTCCATGCACCCACTCTGCCAGCTCTGTGGTGGCTGCAGCCCACCTAACAGGTCAGGTGTCCTTACCCCCAGGACAGGTGTCCACTCCTACAGGTGTGACCTCAAGCCACTTCTCCAGCCCCTGACTCTCGTCACCTTTCTTGCTCCAGGCCCCTGTCCAAACAGTCAAGCTACTTATCCTTGCCCTGTGTCTGTATAAGTTCTCTCTTTTAGTCAGACCTGTTTTCACTTGCCGTGTTGCCCATGGTGACCAGGTGTGTGGCCTGAAGTTCTGCCCCTCAGCTTCCTTCCAGGGACCCCCAGGGGGCTGCCGTTCAGTAGTAATTCTCTCTGTTCAGCTTCACTATCGTGTTGAGATGTCTCCACTGTGACCAGTTGGGCCCTTTTCCTCCTCAGCCAGAGGACCACTCAGCACCCAAGAGTGGCCTTTGGTGGGAATCGAGGCAGGGGTGCTGGGGTGGTGGTGGGAGGCGTGGCCTCCTGCCTGCGCACCTGACACTGGGGGCAGCTCGCGCTCTGGCCTCCGGGAACCGTCTCCAGCCCACCCCCTGGAGGACCTGTGGATGCAGGGTAGTGATGCTGCGAGGTGAGGCCCTTCATCTCCGGGGAGAGAGGGAGTGGCCAGGGCCTGTTTTTCTGAATGTGGATCATGCTCTACTTAGCTGGGATAGACTCGTCCTAGAATTTTCGGGGCCACTTTATGATTTTCCTGTTGGGGATTGTTGTAAACTCTGCGTGTGCTTTCCCCCACCATGGGTATCTCTAAGACCGAGAAGTCTTTGTGATGCAGGACCCAAGTGGTGGATGGTGGCGTCCCATCTTCTTCTGGACAAGCCATGGTGTCAGCAGCTGTGACTGTCTGTGTGTCCCCAGTGATACAGCCAAGGACAGAGCCCCGACTTCGGACCCCAACCCCACTTTCTTCTTTTACACAATGGTGGCAGCAACCTTGATTGTTAGCAGTGTGTTTTCTGGAAATTACTTTAAAAGTGGTTTCATTGAGGAAGTACTTACGTGTGGCATGAAATGTAAGGGGTCTCTCTTTTGACCTGGTTAGACCTCTTGGCACCTCTTTTTTTTTTTTTAACATCTTTATTGGAGTATAATTGCTTTACAGTGGTGTGTTAGTTTCTGCTGATCACAAAGTGAATGAGCTATATGTATACATATATCCCCATATCCCCTCCCTCTTGCGTCTCCCTCCCACTCTCCCTATCCCACCCCTCTAGGTGGTCACAAAGCACTGAGCTGATCTCCCTGTGCTATGCGGCTGCTTCCCACTAGCTATCTATTTTACATCTGGTAGTGTATATATGTCAATGACACTCTCTCACTTCATCCCAGCTTACCCTTCCCCCTCCCTGTGTCCTCAAGTCCATTCTCTACGTCTGCATCTTTATTCCTGTCCTGCCCCTAGGTTCTTCAGAACCATTTTTTGTTTTTTTTAGATTCCATATATATGTGTTAGCATACGATATTTGTTTTTCTCTTTCTGACTTCACTCTGTATGACAGAATCTAGGTCCATCCACATCACTATAAATAACTCAGTTTTGTTTCCTTTTATGGCTGAGTAATAGTCCATTGTATATATGTGCCACATCTTTATCCATTTATCTGTCGATGGACACTTAGGTTGCTTCCATGTCCTGGCTATTGTAAATAGTGCTGCAATGAACATTGTGGTACATGACTCTATTTGAATTATGTTTTCTCAGGCTATATGCCCAGTGGTGGGATTGCTGGGTCATATGGTAGCTCTATTGTTAGTTTTTTAAGGAACCTCTATACTGTTCTCCATAGTGGCTGTATCAATTTACATTCTGACCAACAGTGCAAGAGGGTTCCCTTTTCTCCACACCCTCTCCAGCATTTATTGTTTGTAGATTTTTTGATGATGGCCATTCTGACTGGTGTGAGATGATATCTCATTGTAGTTTTGATTTGCATTTCTCTAATGATTAATGATGTTGAGCATCCTTTCATGTGTTTGTTGGCAATCTGTATGTCTTCTTTGGAGAAATGGCTATTTAGGTCTTCTGCCCATTTTTGGTTTGGGTTGCTTGTTTTTTTGATATTGAGCTGCAAGAGCTGCTTGTATATTTTGGAGATTAATCCTTTGTCAATTGCTTTGTTTGCAAATATTTTCTCCCATTCTGAGGGCTGTCTTTTCGTCTTGTTTATGGTTTCCTTTGCTGTGCAAAAGCTTTCTAGTTTCATTAGATCCCATTTGTTTATTTTTGTTTTTATTTCCATTTCTCTAAGAGGTGGGTCACAAAGGATCTTGCTGTGATTTATGTCATAGAGTGTTTTGCCTATGTTTTCCTCTAAGAGCTTTATAGTGTCTGGCCTTACATTTAGGTCTTTAATCCATTTTGAGTTTATTTTTGTGTATGGTGTTAGGGAGTGTTGTAATTTCATTCTTTTACAGGTAGCTGTCCAGTTTTCCCAGCACCACTTATTGAAGAGGCTGTCTTTTCTCCATTGTATATTCTTGCCTCCTTTATCAAAGATAAGGTGACCATATGTGCATGAGTTTAACTCTGGGCTTTCTATCCTGTTCCATTGATCTATATTTCTGTTTTTGTGCCAGTACCATACTGTGTTGATTACTGTAACTTTGTAATGTAGTCTGAAGTCAGGAAGCCTGATTCCTCTAGCTCAATTTTTCTTTCTCAAGATTGCTTTGGCTATTCGGGGTCTTTTGTGTTTTCATACAAATAATGAAATCTTTTGTTCTAGATCTGTGAAAAATGCCATTGGTAGTTTGTTAGGGATTGCATTGAATCTGTAGATTGCTTTGGGTAGTATAGTCATTTTCACAATGTTGATTCTTCTAATCCAAGAACATGGTATATCTCTCCATCTGTTGGTATCATCTTTAATTTCTTTCATCAGTGTCTTATATTTTTCTGCATACAGGTCTTCTGTCTCCTTAGGTAGGTTTATTCCTAGGTATTTTATTCTTTTTGTTGCAGTGGTAAATGGGAGTGTTTCCTTAATTTCTCTTTCAGATTTTTCATCATTAGTCTATAGGAATACAAGAGATTTCTGTGCCTTAATTTTGCATCCTGCTACTTTACCAGATTCATAGATTAGCTCTCATAGTTTTCTAGTAGCCTCTTTAGGATTCTCTATGTATAGTATCATGTCATCTGCAAACAGTGACAGTTTTACTTCTTCTTTTCCGATTTGGATTCCTTTTATTTCTTTTTCTTCTCTGACTGTTGTGGCTAAAACTCCCAAAACTATGTTGAATAATAGCAGTGAGAGTGGGTAACCTTGTCTTGTTCCTGATATTAGCGGAAATGGTTTCATTTTTTTACCATTGAGAATGATGTTGGCTGTGGGTTTGTCATATGTGTATATGGCCTTTACTATGTTGAGATAAGTTCCATCTATGCCTACTTTCTGGAGGGTTTTTTTTAATAATATATGTGTGTTGAATTTTGTTGAAAGCTTTTTCTGCATCTATTGAGATGATCATATGGTTTTTCTCCTTCAATTTGTTAATATGGTGTATCACAATGATTGATTTGCGTATATTGAAGAATCCTTGCATTCCTGGGATAAATCCCACTTGATCATGGTGTATGATCCTTTTAATGTGTTGTTGGATTCTGTTCCCTAGTATTTGGTTGAGGATTTTTGCATCTATGTTCATCAGTGATATTGGCCTGTAGTTTTCTTTCTTTGTGACATCTTTGTCTGGTTTTGGTATCAGGGTGATGGTGGCCTCATAGAATGAGTTTGGGAGTGTTCCTCCCTTTGCTATATTTTGAAAGGCGTTGAGAAGGATAGGTGTTAGTTCTTCTCTAAATGTTTGATAGAATTTGCCTGTGAAGGCATCTGGTCCTGGGCTTTTGTTTGTTGGAAGATTTTTAACCTCAGTTTCAATTTCAGTTCCTGTGATTGGTCTGTTTATATTTTCTATTTCTTCCTGGTTCAATCTCAGAACATTGTGCTTTTCTAAGAATTTGTCCATTTCTTCCAGGTTGTCCATTTTATTGGCATATAGTTGCTTGTAGTAATCTCTCATGATCCTTTGCATTTCTGCAGTGTCAGTTGTTACTTCTCCTTCTTCATTTCTAATTCTATTGATTTGAGACTTTTACATTTTTTTCTTGATGAGTCTGGCTAATGGTTTATCAATTTTGTTTATCTTCTCAAAGAACCAGCTCTTAGTTTTATTGATCTTTGCTATTGTTTCCTTCATTTCTTTTTCATTTATTTCTGATCTGATCTTTATGATTTCTTTCCTTCTGCTAACTTTGGGGGGTTTTTGTTCTTCTTCCTCTAATTGCTTTAGGTGTAAAGTTTGGTTGTTTATTTGAGATTTTTCTTGTTTCTTGAGGTAAGATTGTATTGCTATAAACTTCCCTCTTAGAACTGCTTTTGCTGCATCCCATAGGTTTTGGGTCATCATGTTTTCATTGTCATTTGTTACTAGATATTTTTTCATTTCCTCTTTGATTTCTTCAGGGATCTCCTGGTTATTTAGTAGCACACTGTTTAGCCTCCATGTGTTTGTATTTTTTTACAATTTTTTTCCTGTAATTGATATCTAGTCTTACAGTGTTGTGGTCAGAAAAGATACTTGATATGATTTCAATTTTCTTAAATTTACCAAGGCTTGATTTGTGACCCAAAGTATGATCTATCCTGGAGAATGTTCCATTAGCACTTTAGAAGAAAGTGTATTCTGTTGTTTTTGGATGGAATGTCCTATAAATATCAATTAAGTCTGTTTTATTTAATGTGTCATTTAAAGCTTGTGTTTCCTTATTTATTTTCATTTTGGATGATCTGTCCATTGGTGAAAGTGTGGTGTTAAATTCCCCTACTATGGTTGTGTTACTGTCGATTTCCCTTTTTATGGCTGTTAGCATTTGTGTTATGTATTGAGGTGCTCCTATGTTGGGTGCATAAATGTTTACAATTGTTATATCTTCTTCTTGGATTTATTCCTTGATCATTATGTAGTGTCCCTCTTTGTCTCTTGTAATAGTCTTTATTGTAAAGTCTATTCTGTCTGATAAGAAAATTGCTACTCCAGCTTTCTTTTGATTTCCATTTGCATGGAATATCTTTTTCCATCCCCTCACTTTCAGTCTGTACATGTCCCTGGGTCTGAAGTGGGTCCCCTGTAGGCAGCATATATATGGGTCCTGTTTTTTTATCCATTCAGCCAGTCTATGTCTTTTGGTTGGAGCATTTAATCCATTTACATTTAAGTTAGTTATCAATATGTATGTTCCTATCACCATTTTCTTATTTGTTTTGTGTTTGTTATTGTAGGTCTTTTCCTTCTCTTGTGTTTCCTGCCTAGAGAAGTTCCTTTAGCGTTTGTTGTAAAGCTGGTTTGGTGGTGCTGAATTCTCTTAGCTTTTGCTTGTCTGTAAAGTTTTTAATTTCTATGTCAAATCTGAATGAGATCCTTGCTGGGTAGAGTAATCTTGGTTGTAGGTTTTTCCCTTTCATCACTTTAAATATGTCCTGACACACCCTTCTGGCTTGCAGAGTTTCTGCTGAAAGATCAGCTGTTAACCTTATGGAGATTCCCTTCTATGTTATTTGTTGCTTTTCCCTTGCTTCTTTTAGTAGTTTTTCTTTGTATTTAATTTTTGATAGTTTGATTAATATGTCTTGGCATGTTTCTCCTTGGATTTATCCTGTATGGGACTCTCTGCACTTCCTGGACTTGATTGACTATTTCCTTTGCCATAGCAGGGAAGTTATCAACTATAATCTCTTCAAATATTTTTTCAGTCACTTTCTTTTTCTCTTCTTTTTCTGGGTCCCCTATAATTCGAATGATAGTGCATTTAATGTTGTCCCAGAGGTCTCTGAGACTGTCCTCAATTCTTTTCATTCTTTTTTCTGTATTCTGCTCTGCAGTAGTTATTTTCACTATTTTATCTTCCAGGTCACTTATCCTTTCTTTTGCCTCAGTTATTCTGCTATTGATTCATTCTAGAGAATTTTTAATTTCATTTATTGTGCTGTTCATCATTGTTTGTTTGCTCTTTAGTTCTTCTAGGTCCTTGTTAAACGTTTCTTGTATCTTCTCCATTCTATTTCCAAGATTTTGTATCATCTTTACTATCATTACTCTGAATTCTTTTTCAGGTAGACTTCCTATTTCCTCTTCATTTGTTTGGTCTAGTGGGTTTTTACTTTGCTCCTTCATCTGCTGAGTATTTCTCTGTCTTCTCATTTTGCTTAACTTAATGTATTTGGGGTCTCCTTTTCGCAGGCTGCAGGTTTATAGTTGCCGTTGTTTTTGGCGTCTGCCCCCAGTGGGTAAGGTTAGTTCAGTGGGTTGTGTAGGCTTCCTGGTGTATGGGACTGGTTCCTCTGTTCTGATGGATGAGGCTGGATTTTGTCTTTCTAGTGGGCAGGACCGCTTCCGGTGGTGTGTTTTAGGATGTCTGTGAACTTATTATGATTTTAGGCAGCCTCTCTGCTAATGGGTGGGTTTGTGTTCCTGTCTTGCTAGTTGTTTGGCATGGGGTGTCCAGCACTGGAGCTTGCTGGTTGTTGAGTGGAGCTGGGTCTTAGCGTTGAGGTGGAGATCTCTGGGAGAGCTCTTGCCAATTGATATTATGAGGGCCCAGGAGGTCTCTGGTGGACCAATGTCCTGAACTTTGCTGTCCCACCTCCGAGGCTCATGCCTGACAACTGGCCAGAGCACCAATACCCTGTCAGCCACACTTCTTAGAAGAAAAGGGAGAAAATAAATAAATAAATTAATTAATTAAATAAAATAAAGTCATTAAAATAAAAAAAATTAAAAAGTAATTAAAAAAAGAAACCAATAAACAAATCCACCAATGATAAGAAGTGGTAAAAACTATACTAAAAAGAAAACCAGACAGATGGAACCCTAGGACAAATGGTAAAAGCAAACCCCTAGAGACAAAATCAAAGAAAGAAGCATACACATACACACTGACAAAAAGAGAAAAAGGGGGAAAAAAAGGTGTGTGTATATATCTATCTATCTATCTATATATATATAAGGGAGAGCACAACCAAATCAATAAACAAATCTACCTATGATAATAAGCTCTAAATACTAAACTAAGATAAACATATAAATCAGAAACTAGTCATTTGCATACAGTAAACCCCAAGTCTACAGTTGCTCCCAAAGCCCACCACCTCGATTTTGGGATGATTGGTTGTCTATTCAGGTATTCCACATATGCAGGTACATCAGGTTGTTTGTGGAGCTTTAATCCACTGCTCCTGAGGCCGCTGGGAGAGATTTCCCTTTCTCTTCTCTGTTCGCACAGCTCCCGGGGTTCAGCTTTGGATTTGGACCCGCCTCTGCGTGTAGGTCGCCTGAGGGTGTCTGTTCCCCACCCAGACAGGACGGGGTTAAAGGAGCCGCTGCTTCGGGGGCTCTGGCTCACTCAGGCCAGGGGGGAGGGAGCGGTACGGAGGAGGCGGGGCGCGCCTGCGGCGTCAGAGGCGTCGTGACGTTGCAGCAGCGTGAGGCGCGCCGTGCGTTCTCCCGGGGAAGTTGTTCCCGGATCACGGGAGCCTGGCCGTGGCGGCTGCACAGGCTCCCGGGAAGGGCGGTGTGGAGAGTGACCTGTGCTCGCACACGGGCTTCTTGGTGGCGGCAGCAGCAGCCTTAGCGTCTCATGCCCGTCTCTGGGGTCCGCGCTGATGGCCGCGGCTCGCGCCCGTCCCTGGAGCTCGTTTAGGCGGCGCTCTGAATCCCCTCTCCTCGCGCACCAGGAAACAAAGAGGTAAGAAAAAGTCTCTTGCCTCTTCGGCAGCTGCAGACTTTTCCCGGTCTCCCTCCCGGCTAGCTGTGGTGCGCTAACCCCTTCAGGCTGTGTTCACGCCGCCAGCCCCAGTCCTCTCCCTGCAGTCCGACCGCAGCCCGAGCCTCAGCTCCCAGCCCCGCCCGCCCCGGCGGGGGAGCAGACAAGCCTCTCGGGCTGGTGAGTGCTGCTCGGCGCCGAGCCTCCGTGCGGGAATGTCTCCGCTTTGCCCTCCGCACCCCTGTGGCTGCGCTCTCCTCCGTGGCTCTGAAGCTTCCCCCCTCTGCCACCCGCAGTCTCCGCCCGTGAAGGGGCTCCTAGTGCGTGGAAACCTTTCCTCCTTCACGGCTCCCTCCCACTGGTGCAGGTCCCGTCCCTATTCTTTTTTCTGTTTTTTCTTTTTTCTTTTTCCCTACCCAAGTACGGGGGGAGTTTCTTGCCTTTGGGGAGGTCTGACGTCTTCTGCCAGCGTTCAGTAGGGGTTCTGTAGGAGTCGTTCCACGCGTAGATGTATTTCTGATGTATTTGTGGGGAGGAAGGTGATCTCCACGTCTTACTCCTCCGCCATCTTGAAGGTCCTCCCTCCTGGCACCTCTGACCTTTAGTCTTCAAACCTGAGACTGAAGAACCAGGACACACCCACTCGATCCAGTCCAGGGTCGTGCAAGGGTTCAGACTCCTTCCTCCAGGCTGGTTTCTAGACATCACCGTTGACCTGGGATCCCATTCCTTTCATCAGAACAAGGGGAAATATTGTCTTCTCAGATATCTAGGGAAAGATAAATCACTGGAAATAAGACCAATAAAAGAAGAGTGTATAAACCAGATCACATATGTCTTAAACACAGACAGTTTTCATCTACTGCTTGTGATAAACAGGCAATGTTTTGCAGTGAGAGTTCAAACTGCCAAGCAAGCAAGATGCTCCCTTTGTACCACCTCAGCTCGGCTTTAGCCTGAGCCATCATCAGGAGCAGGCAGAGATGTAATATCCACCTAAGACTTTAGCCTAGAATGGATTTATTTAATACTTTAATAATAATATACATTTTAGCAAGTGTTTCCACCCAGGAGCTGAGGGATTCATCAGCAACCCTGCCAGCCTATCTCAGATTCTCAGATTAAGCTTCTGGAATTTTCCTTCCTTCCTTCCTTCCTTCCTTCCTTCCTTCCTTCCTTTTCTCCATCTTCTCCTCCTCCTCCTCCTCCTCTTCTTCTTCTTCTCCTTCTTCTCCTTCTTCTTCTCCTTCTTCTTTTTCTTCTTCTCTCTCCCTTTCTTTCTTTATGTAAAAGAGATTGCAAATTGGCAACTAAATTTCGATTGCTTTTTAAGTTTGTTCTTATTTTCCTTAGTCATAATTTTGTAAGTTACTAGAAAAATACTTAGACCCACTCATGCCTTGTTCTCCGGGGGCATCTGTTAGAGGCCAGCCCTCTTCTGGGCATCGGGTCAGTGAGTTCCTGCCCCCAGGCATTGACTTTCTTCTGGGAAGAATGTTTACCTTTATGGATGCCGTTTCTAGCAAACCTCTCACCCCCGAGAGGAAGGAACCTGGTTTTCAGGAAAGAGGCTTCTGATCCTGGCAATAATGTAAGGCAGCTGGGCCTGGGAACTTGAGATACACTTTCATTTTAGGTTCTTTGCTCCTTAATGGAATTGACTGTCAGTAATCTGGTTTCCACATTGCTTTGTGTTAATAAAAATGGGGGAAGCAAAGAAGAGTTTATATCTTCACATATGTGCAGCTGGAGGGAAAAGCACTTTTTGGATGGGTCGTAGCATATTTCACAGCGTGCTGAAATCAGAAGCTGCAGGCAGTGAGTGCAATCGCGTTCCCAGCTGTTGGCACTGGTGGGGGCTTGCCTCAACCTCCCCAGCCCGGCTCTGCCTCCAAAAGCAGGATGCGGGCTCAGGAGGGAATTCCCACGGGTGATAAGTTGCTGTCTTGCTTTCCGTTCAGTTTAGTCTTTCTTAATCTTCTGCCAGCTGGACAAATAAAAGGTAGCCTCCACCTTCTTCAGTCCAGAGCACATCAAGGGACCAAAAACAACTCTCCTCTCACCAGCTGAAGAGTTTCAGGACCTCATCCTTATCACAGCAAGACTGACTCAAAAAAATAGATTTAGTTCAATTAAAAGACCCTAGAGCGTAATGCTCCTTCTACACAAAGGCAGAATATGTCTGGCTGTGGATACACAGTGAAGAGGAAACAAACAGATGCAGTCTGGAAAATAGGGTTATATCTACCTATTAATTTTAATTTTGGAGAGTTCTTCTCTAGTCAATATGAGCTCAGTGAATGAAAAAAATTAAACTTAGGGTTTCCTCTGAGTCGAGCAGGACATTCTGCCTCTGATGCAGGTGACCTGACTGTGACTTTCTTAGGGCGACTTCACTTTCTAAGACTCGAAGGGGAAACAGGCTTTGGCCCCTCCCTCACCCGTGGTGGAGGCTCTTGAAAAGGCTGTGAACGGTTCTGAAGTTCAGAGGAAGGCTGCCCAGGAAGTCTGCACAGCTGTGTGGGATATTCATGGAGACTGTCTGGTTATTACAATTTTATTTCTCTCCCTATTGAAGTGGAAGCTTATAGAAGAATGCACCCCTGTCTAGACTTTCTGTGAATTTCCCACAGTAGCTCCTGCCCAGCCGTGCATAACCTCAGTTCATTATAATTTCTTTTCATTCCTAGGAGCCTTTCTCTAACAATCACTAACAGGTGATTTCTCTGCTAGACCAGAGGCCCCCAGTTCCTTGGTCCATTAGAGTCTCAATAATTTTTTCATGATGCTCCTGGGCCAAATGAAATACCCAACAGTTCCTTTTATTAAGTAGTTAGGTCCAAAGACCGTCATATATGCTGTGTCCCAGTGAGTGAAGCACAGCTCCTTAAACTTTGGAATCAGGCTGGACACTGCCACCCTCCCGTCCTCATGTCCACACTGATTTTCTTAGGGTTCTTGCTCTTAATCACAGCAACTGGGGCAAACCCAGCAGAGATGACGTAATTGGAAGGAATGTAGGGGTTCAGTGAAGCTGTGAACTACCTCAAGCTGGAGGTTCCACAAACACTCAATTTAAAATACCCAGTGGGACCCCTCCTGAGTTCCCTGGGGTGCCTATTGAGTCTTGGTACACAGTTTGGGAACCATGGTGCTGGACCAATCTTTTCATTTAAAGGCTTCTTGTCTCTGTAATAAAACCAGGCCTGCAAACCCAGTGCTGAGCCTTCTCGGCCATCTGGTCGACTCAGACCTATTTACCACTTCTCCTGGCCACTGCCTATAGGTCACCGCGTGACCCCCTGGGGTTCCATCCTGCACTCTCCTTGGCTGGGAGGCCCTTGTCTTCTGAAAGCACAGCCTGGCCCACACTTGGGTTGAGCTAGTCGGTTGTCTAACTTGGGCAAAGGCGGCAGGAGTGAAGGAGAGAGTCAGACAAGGAAGGAGGAGAGGCTATGTAGGTGCGTTTTCCCAGTTGGAGGCTGCCCCACAGGGGCCTCGGAGAAGAGACGGGAGGCCTCCTCGGGCCCTCGTCACCCACTAGTGAGGGCTTCCCTGGGACCTCTGAGTTCCCTGTGCCTCTGGGCCTGAAGCGGGGCAGAGTTGAGACGCAGGTGCACCCTTGGGTGGGATGCCGTCAGGGCAGTGGGAGGTGGCCATGGGCACGGAGCACACCTGCAGTTACTGTTAGGGTTAAGGTTATGTCCATCACCGTGCGTTTAACAGAAACCTGGCATCCAGCAAAGAAAGGGTGCTGTGCATAAAATAGACAACTGAGGGGAACACACCGTACGGCACAGGGAGCTCTACTTAATGCACCGTGCTGACCTAAATGGGAGGGAAACCCACAAGGGAGGGGATATCTGTACGTGTATGGCTGATTCTCTTTGCTGTGCAGTAGAAGCTAACACAACATTGTAAAGCAACTACACTCCAATAAAAATTAATAAAAAATAAAGAAACAAAATAACTAGGAAAACAGCAACAACAAAAACAAAAAAACAAAAAAAAGAAAGGGTGCTGGTGAACCCACCCACTTCCCCAGGACTGGCTCTGCGGTTGGAATTCTAACCAGCTCCCCTGGGCAGGCACCTTCCGGGGTCTGAGTGTGTGTGTACTACATGACAGTCATGTGACTTCCTGCACTAATGACGACATACTTGATTTATAGCAGTTGATTGGAGAAATGTCCACTGATCTCCGAGCCGGCGGCCTCGGCCCGGTTGGTTGGTTATCAGCGTGTCCCGGGTTGTTCTTCTGTGGTTCCACGTGAGGAGCCGTGTCAGGCCCGTGACATCGGGGGCCTGGTAAGTCCTCCCGTATCCCTCACAAACACACACCTGCACGTTTCTGAGCTCACGGTACTTACCTCTAGCCAGTCCATTGTTTAAAATAGCTTTAATACAATTTCACCATTTCCCTAGGAACTTTGACGACAGGCAGATGTCATGTTTTTACAAAGAAAGTACTTTGCCGTATGATAACCTACATCCATGCATTCTCCTAGTCAGCAGTATTGGTACTTCATTGACAACTAGCACTTCTCCTAAAGGAGACACTTTATTTACATCCTGCTGTGTTAACACAGCAGAGAGTTTCCAGGGCGAAGCTTGGGTGTGGAGGGGGCACGGAGTGTCCTCGTGTGGCTTGTGGTCCCTGGACTTTCAGTCAGTTCACCCAGAGCTGGCCAGGCCCTGGGGAAGGGCCTGCGCCGGCCAGACTCACAGAAGCAGGGTCTCCATTGTCAATCTCCTAGGAATTCTTGGCTGGTGGGAGCGCGTTACCACAAGCTGGAAGGAGGGTAGAGCCCCTGCTGGTCCCAGAAAGGCAGCAGCTCGGCAGGATGCAGGAAGTCCTTTCTGGGTGGAACAGATGCTCCCAGAGGGGTCTCCCCGCAGAGGCACCAGGGACCAGCCCAGGCCTGGCTCTTGGGTGAGTCTCGGCTCTAGTGTTGGCATCCATCCTCCCAGAGCCCCGAGGAAAGCCCCCTCTGGGCAGAGCCGCTTCCTCCCGCCACAGGGTGGAGGTCGGTCCCTCGCGAAAGTCATGGTCTTGCTCCCAGGATCCTCTCCCTTCTGTGGACCTGGGACCCGGCCCTGGAAACTCCTGTGTGGTATCAGTGGAAATCCCAGGCTCTTCCTCCGAAGGGCCCCAGCCTGGGGTCTCCCTGGGAGGGAGGGAGGGACTCGGGGGCTGAGCTGCTTGTCCTCACCCCACACCTGCCCTCATGCGCAGGCTGTGACTGGCACTGACTGCATCCCGGTGTTTGTTACCAGTCACCAGGAGTTGGAGGGATGGTGGCCATTCAGGACAAAGAGGCAAGAAGAAGGGCTGGCTGTGGAACTCATGCCCATCACACTGGTCAGCAGGACAATTTCCTGCCACTGACTCTCTCTTATCGCCCCCCCACCCCAAACATAAGGGCTCTGAGACAGAAGGCAGAGGACACAAGCCGGTGGGTGAGAGCCGAGGCCGAGGGTGCCCACCCCAGTGAAGACCTTGGGGTTGGGGTGCGGTGAGCTTGCATTGGAGGCAGCGTGAGGACCAGCGCCTCAGCCTCTGCCCATGCGGATTCTCCCACGAGGTGGTCCCCAGAGCCTCCAGCGGGCCAGGGAGCATTGCCTGATGACAAAGTTTAGATTAAATGGGGTATTTTGTGTCTGGCTTCCTCGCTCTCTGTTGTGCAGTGAGATTCACCCAGGTTATATTTAGCATGTTCATTTTTCATTTCTGTATAATATTCTACTGAATAAACGGACTAAAATTTATTTCTCCAAACCTAGGGTTGTTTCTACTTAGGATTCTGAATGGTGCTGCAATGAACGTGCCTGCACATGTCTTTGGCATGTATGTGCATGTAGCTCCGTGGGTGTGTACTTAGGAACAGACAGTCCAGCTTTACCAGCACTGACTAGCTTGCAGTTCTTGAGACTTTCAGTGGCTCAAGTATTTTCAACACTTGGTACTATCAGTCTCTAGTTTCAGCCTTACTGGTGGGTATGTAGTGATATTGCCTATGAATTTAATATACACAGATTTTCCAAACTTTATTCCTTAAATATATTTGCTCTCTTGTTTTCACTTTTATTTTCTTCTGACTCTCATTAGGTGTACGTTAGATATTCTCCTCCTGCTTATCATGCCTTTTACTTATTTCTCATATTTTAATTCTATCTATAATTCTGTTTTCTTTCTGGGTAATATTTACAGAAGTATCTTCTGGCCCACTGCATTTTTTTGAACTATGTCTACAATGTTATTTAAAATAACCCACAGAATTTTTCATTTAAAATATGTGTTTATATGTGTATGTGTGTGTATATATGTATGTGTGTGTGCATTTTAGAGGTTCTATTTAATTCTTCCCTAAATCTGCCTGTTAATTTTGCATTGTCCTCAGTTTCTTCCTTATATTTTTAATTTTACCATTTTTTCTTTAAGCAGTTTACACATACTTGTTTTATATTCTCCATATAATAATTTCAATGTCTGCAGTCCTTGGGTGTCTAATTTTGCTATTTTTTTTCCTGCACACTTTTGCTTTTTTCCCTGTCTTTTGTAATTATAGACCTCAAGTTCTTAATCAGCTGATCTTAGTGGAAATTAAGGGTCTACATTGTGTATATGACCCTCCAGAGAAAATTACTGTCTTCAAGGGGCCACTTGAAGTTAATTTCTTGGCTGGGGGTTTATAGCATCTGTGTTGCCCGATGTGGTAGCCACTAGCCAAACGTGGCCACTTAAATCAAAATTAATTAAAAGTTAATAAAATAAAATTAATTTCTCATTTGTACAAGCTACATGTCAAGTGCTCAATAATCACATATGGCAAATATATTTCCATCATTGCAGAAAGTTGTATTTGAAAGTTGTGTACTGGTTCACAGAGATTTATATAAATGTGACCCCCAAATCAACAGGCAGTACTGTTGTGACAACTTCTTAAATGAAGGGTTTGTTTTCCCCATGGAAGGGGAACTATTCAGTCCTTCATGTAACTTATATATATGCCAGGGGATTTATTCCAAATCCTCACTTTCTTTGGCTGAAGGCTTGTCTCCTTTCAACTGACTAGTTAGTGAAACCCAAGGCTTTAGGTTTCTGGTTGGGTGAAAACTGCACCCAGAGAAGCCAAAAATTCAGTTCCACCTCTTCTGCATTAGTTCTTGACCTCTGGGGATCTCCTGTGCAATATCGTTGAGCTTAACTAAGCATTTAAAAATTTTTGGTTGTAATTCATCTAGTGTTTCAAAGTATTTTGCAGGATGGTATATATGTTTTTTCAGAAAAACAAATTCTCTACCGATCCCCAGCTCAGCATGTGTCAAGAATGAAAGTCTTCCCACTCAGAAGCACTTCCTGCCCTCAGGATGAGGTCCCCACGTCTTCTGCATCCCTGCCTTGTTCCTCCTTAGCGCCCGGTCCCTGCCGCCATCATTCCCTGCCTTTCACTTAACCTATGAGCTTCTGAAGAGCAGAAACTGTGCCTTTTTCATCCCAGTTTCACCACCTGGCACTAGCCCAGCCCAGAATGGAACCAATTCAAGTCCTTAATTTTAGCATTTAAAACATTATCTTTTGAAAAATATCTTACTTGGGAGATCTTTTGCATGAATGTAAAGAATCTACACTATGTTGAGAATACCAAGGGGATGGCCATCCTGCTACATCTCTTGTGTTTCCCGAGATGATAAAGCTCTTTAAGAGTTTACAATCTAGGAAATCGCCCCCAGATTTGAAAGAGCATAAGTCAATAGGAAATTAAGGTTTCATATGAAGATTTGTGATTGGAAGACAAAAGGTCAACCAATGGCCATAAGACAGCTGAGGATGGCCATCCCTGCTCTGTTTCTCAAGCAGCGGTTACTTACCCAGCCCTGAGCTAAGCTACTGTGTTTTGCTTTGTGAATCTGCTCAACAGCAATTTCTCAGCACAGAAGTCACAGAAAGTCTTCTTAGTTCTACTTTTAATGTTTTCCTTGTTTTTTTTTTTTTTTTATAAGGAATCTGTAAAACATATGCAGATGTTTATGGCAACACAAAGTAAACATCTATGGCTGGTCACTCAGTGTGATTTCTTTGATGAGGAGCCATTCACTAATCTTCAGGGTCTGTTACTAACGCTAGGGTTCCTTTAATGGGAGTGAGTTTGTACAGAATGTTCCTGTCAATGTTTTCAAAACCCTTGCTCAAACTGCCGGAGTCTGGTTACTCAGCTTGTGTTCAAATGTGATGCCTATAGGAAGATGAAACCCTTTGATGAACACGGCACATTGGTGAGAATTTCACCTGGAAACATATCCTGGGATCATCACCTGAACATTTCACACAGGACAGACACACATTTATTTCAAACTTTTTATTTTCTTTCTCGGAAATTGGCCAAGTGAGCAGAATTGTCTAACGTTGAGTCATTCCTTTAAATGGTCAAAAATGGAACGCCTTTAGTTAAAAAATGAAAATTGTTAAAATTTTATTTTAATAATTATAGCAGCAAATGGCCAACTCGGAGCTAGAAAGAATGTCCAGGGGTCTTTCACTGTAAACTGGCAACTTGAGAAGTTGAATGTAGACCCCGGGCACCATGCACCCTGTAGCACAGTGGGAAGGGCCCGGGTTGGGTGAGACACGTCTGGGTTACGTATTAACAGGTGGCTTCTTAGGTGTCCCGTGTTCAGGACGTTACAGCTGAGGATCCGTTGTGTCATCTTTATATTGGAGACAACCATTCCTTTGATGATATCATCTTGAGGAGTAGATGAGATGAAGAGTATAGAATATCTGGCACGTATATGTGCCAATGATATAATAACATCATTGAATAATTCAATAATCATTCAATAATAGTTTCTTCCACTTCCACATAGGTAGTTTTCTACAAATGGGAGCTAAATAACATGCTTTGAATTATGATTGCATATTGCATAGCTTTTTTGCATTGAAGTCAAATGTCAATATGGAAAACAGGGTATAATATACCACTTTTTCTTTAAAAAAGGATACAAATACATATATCTCTCTTTATAATAAACTAGAGAACTTTAAAAGTGTTGAACTATAGGAGAGGTGGTAATAGGGTATTGGATACATGATTTTTTTGATCTTAAAACAGGAGCCAGACTTCTTTGAATATAACTTCGCTTGTACATTTGACTCTAGAGTCATAAAAATTGTGTATATAAGCATGGAATGCAAATAAATTTTAAAGTTCAGTTTTGAAAAATCCAAACACAAAGAAACAAATTAATTTTAATGTGTATACAGTTGGTGAAATAACCACACAGAGAAAAACATTAAAATGACTCTAAAACACAGGATATTGTACATTCTTTGTAAAGTATATATTAAGGATAAAAACCATAAAAAGCTAATACTTCTTTGTTGTAATCATATTGTAGGATAGGCATGTTAACATTTTTTTTCTAAGAATTTTGAGTGTGGTATTGTGGGATAAGGAAAATTAGTAATTATATATTATTTCATCCTGTCATTTACAGAATTATTTAGAACCAAGTTTCTTGGAACAGGATAAAGAAAGCACAGATGTAAGATATAAAAGGTTTAGTACAAACCCAGAATTATGAATGTAATTGGCTACATCAGAATGAACTCATGATGTATTTTATATTTCAAAAAAAGAGCCCCTAATTTTGTCCACTAAAATGGCCTAAAAATAATGACCAGTGGTAATGAGCACCTCTAGTGTCCAAATTCAGGTCCTGATATATTATTTCCCACCAGAAGGAGTCAGGCTTCTTGAAGAAATGCTGTATTTAGACCTGGATAAGAAACATATAAGATAAGCCTGGACTGTTGGACCTTGTACATAGCAAAGAAGCTGTCCCAGACAGCTAGGATGGCATCAAAAGATCACAGAGGTCAACCTGACCCATGCATTGGTGCCCAGTGAGGATGCTAATGAACTAAATCATTACTTTGAAAAATGATAAAACAAAAACATAAAGAACTTGGCATTTATCTTTCCTTTCCTGTAATAAGTCAACCCATCACAGACCAGGGAGATTTACTTTTGTGGAAGTATGTTAGTTAATGCATGAAGAAGGATTGGGAAAATATGATTGTTTTGTAAATACTAATGAATGAATTAATCTAGACATTAACCATCAGTGGCTGCTTACATCACAAAAAGTGGTAGCTCGACACTTTGTGCCTCTTTTGGATAAAAATAATCCATCTTGTATAATGCAAACTTTCCCAAAGTAAAGAGAATCAAAATAAGACCTTATCAAGCCTCTATATTCAACTGTCAATTTACAGGAAGGAAAGAGGCCAGGGAGTCTGTTAAGGCTACCAGAGTATACAATCACCAAAAGTCAGGCTGTGAAAAATGCTTGAAGACAAACAATCCAGTTTCTTCAACCAGGTGAAAAAATGAAAAAGGTGGATATGGGACCTATAGAAATAAAAGAGATTTAAGAGATGTATCAGCTGATCACAGTAAGTGAATCTTGTTCAGATCCTAATTTAATCACTATTTTAAAAAGTGACACGAGGCCTGAAAATTTGAACACTGACAGAATATTTGAAAATAACGATTGCTAATTTTTAAGGTATGACGATATTTTGGTTAATTTTTTAAATAGACCTTGTATTTTAGGAATACATACTATACTGTTTACGGATGAAAGTCTATGATGAGATTTCCCGCAAGATAATGTGGATGGAGTCAGGTTGGTGGAATAGGTAGTAGATGAGACATAATTAATATGCCATGATTAGAAATAAGCCTTTTTCTTGAGATCACACTCTGTACAGTATCTCGTTTCACTTCCCAAATATTGTAAATGATGGAAAACTATAAGTGATATCTTCAGAAGTCACTATACATAAAATTATAAAAATTACCTCACCTGGAAGGTAGTGTAACCAAATCTGAAAACTTTTTTCTGGGATTTTGATAAAGATGGGTGCACATAGTAGGAGGGGTGGACCTCACTGACGCCCTCGGGACGCAGTGCAGGACCTAGAAGTGCCTCATCTGCTGGAGAGCTAGTGTAGACCGGCTCCAGTATAGCCCCACATGAGCCACAACAGCCTCAGACCCATCAACCGGTTAATCAACTACTTGCTAAAACGTAACTCAACACATTTTTTTAATGGTGAAAAAATTTATGTTTAGAACTAGCCAGCCCAGCTCTGTTTAGGTGATCCGACTTTTGTTGGCAGCATGAAAGCGTTGTCGTCAGGAGCCCGTCGCACACGCGGCTTCTTCTCCTCGTCAGGCCTGCTCGGCTGTTGGCCTCGGCCGCACAAATGCCGTAGACCTTCCCACATCCTGCTTGTCCTGCCTGCTGGCTGTGACCTCTACAATCAAGGGTGACCTTGAGGAAGGCATAGTGGTCAAGCTCGTTTCTCCAAGCTTGTCCTTGGGGGCCTCTTCCAAGAGCATTTGGACCACTTTCAGGGCTATAGTGTCTTGGGCTACTGGAAGGTGCGTGACAAGTGAATCTTTTTTTTTTTTTTTAATTAATTAATTTATTTTTAGCTGCGTTGGGTCTTTGTTGCTGTGCGCGGGCTTTCTCTAGTTGCGGCGAGCGGGGGCTACTCTTCATTGTAGTGCAGGGGCTTCTCATTGTGGTGGCTTCTCTTGTTGTGGAGCACGGGCTCTAGGCAGGCGGGCTTCAATAGTTGTGGCATGCAGGCTCAGTAGTTGTGGCTTGTGGGCTCTAGAGCGCAGGCTCAGTAGTTGTGGCGCACGGGCTTAGTTGCTCCGCAGCATGTGGGATCTTCCCGGACCAGGGCTCGGACCCGTGTCCCCTGCACTGGCAGGTGGATTCTTAACCACTGTGCCACCAGGGAAGTCCACAAGTGAATCTTTTCTCTGTGGCTGTGATGCCTTTCTACACTGCTTTCTTGGCTTTCAAGCCTTTGCTTTGGCTTCAGCTTTGTGGAGGGCAGGGGCCGAGAGAAGTAAAGAAAGTGGGGGTGCAGGACTCAGAAATCCGTAACTTCTGACCTCACGACCCAAAGTGAGTGCCTCATGTCACATGTGCATCAGTGGCGGCTTTGAAGAACTCAATACTCTTAAGAGAAGAAAAAATGACCCAGGCTTTTAACAACCAACATTCACCATGTCCTTAATCAAATCAAATGGATAAACAGTTTTAAAAAATCACTAGTTAGGCACAGAATCAGGAAAATGTGGTCTATAAAGAGGATAGAAAAAAAGTAAATAGAAACATACCCCCAAGTGACACATATGTTAGATTGACGGAAAGAAACTTTAAAAGAGCTACTACAAACATACTCATAGATTTAAAGTAAAGATGTACATATTGAGTAGACAGAAGGGACCTGAGTAGAGAAATGGAAACAATGATAAAGAGTCAAATGGAAACTCTAGAGCTAAAAAAGTACAGTATCTGAAATTAGCAGAGAGCTTAAGAGAAGACTGAACCTGTAGAATAAAAGATCAGTAAAACTTACAGACATGTCAACAGAAACTCAAAATTGAAGCTGCACAGCCGCTAAAACTCCAATGGAAGCCCCTGTTTTCCTGATGGAGGACCCACAAATGGAGCCCGTGGGGTTGTGGATAGGAATCCAGGAGAGGAGACACTTGTGAAAGGGGCCGTTTATTCTCTGTGTGGTCCATGCCAGTCTCAGCCTGACCTCCGAAGCATGTTTGTATGGGGCGGACCCAGTTCAGCACAGCAAAGGTTTAGAGAATTAAATTTGATTTAAAAAAAGTGCTCATGATAGGTGAGAAAGAACTTACAGTCTGAATTTAACCAGGTGGTCAACCTGCTAGAACAAAACCCACAAGAGTCTCCAGAAGATTAAGGTATAACCAAGAGACTATGCCAAAAAATGTGACAAGAGACAATGTCCAGCATACAATCAAACTTTACTGAATATACAAAGAACAAGAAATGTGACCCAGTCTCAAGAGAAAACACAATTAAAAGAAGCCAACCCTGAGATGACTCAGATGTTGGAATTAGGAAAGATGGCAAACCAGCTGTTATAACTGTGCTCTTTGAATTAAAAGAAAAAATAAAACACTTGAAATGAATGGAAATATAGGAATTATTAGTTGATAAGCAGAAATAACTTAAAATATGTATCAGACAGAAATTTTAGAACTGAAAATACAATTTGAAAAAACGATTACCGAATGATCTCACTAGCAGAATGGAGGCGACAGAAGAAAGAGTGAGCTTGAATAGAGATAACTGAAATGGACCAATCTGAAGAAAGAGAAAGAAGAGATTTTAAAAAAAATGAACAGAGCCTGGGACCTGTGGACCAATATCAGGTAGTCTAACAAATGGTAATTAGAATCCCAGAAGAAGAGGATAAAGAGGTTGGGAGGTGTACTAACCTCCTAGGGCTTCTGCAATGAAATACCACCGAGTGGGTGCCTTAAAAAACAGAAATTTATTTTATCCCACTTCTCGAGTCTGGAAGGTGTTGGAATAGAGGGAATAAAATTGTCATTTTTGCACATGGCATAATCATGTGCACATAAAACTCAAAATAGTCTATAATCTATAAATACACTACTAGAATTAATAAGTGAACTTACTAAAACATTGGATATAAACATAATTTTTCAAAAATAAATTGTATTTCTATATACAAATAAATTTTAAAAATGGGTATTTAAAAGTGATACCTTTTATAAATAAATAAATGAGGGAGAAAGGACAAATCATTTTTACAGAAGAATTTCAAATACTACCAGCAGATACCTCCCCCTTTCCAGGAATTACTAAAATGACAAACTTTGGTTTTGTTGGATCAGTTGCTTCAATTAATAGAATGTGTGTGTAAACATATATTCATATAAATGTTCTATTATTTGCTCTAAAAGGATACCTAGTCTTCTGTTTCTAAGAGGGCTGTGCTTGGCACTATTCTTATTTGATAAATCAGCACATTTCTGATTGTAAAGGTGTTTTGATTACTAGGCATTAGAAGTTGTAAGAAGATAAAATGAAATAAACCAACCATCTCTTATTTATGAAAATTCAATCGTTTTTTTCTATATGACTTTTGAAACATAATACCATTATTTTACATTAAAAATGAGAGATATAATGCATTGGTTAAAAATACATAGAAAAGTAGATACATAAATACGCACACACACACACACACACACACACAACTGGTGTTGATATCTCTATGATTCATCAGAAAATTAAGTCATCCTCAATGTGACTTAATAAGGGTTTTAGCAAGTGTAGGCATCCTGTCTTTGCTTTGATTTTTACCTGAGAACATGCCTTTTCCATTTCTGGCATCACTGCTAAATATACTGTTCCTGTTGAACAAATAAGCAGATAGTGAGTGATACAGGGTCCAATAGCTCTTATCTGTTTCCATTAGGAAACATGTTTAAATAAGACTCAGATTTTAATCTAATCTCTTTTCCTTGATGTTCCTGCTCTACTCTGAGGCAAAATGTGGTAGAAACTATTTATAATAAAGCTGAATAATTTGAAAGCTTGATCTTTAAGCACGGAAAGTGAAATTAGCAATGGCCTGAGACGACTTGGGTCTTTGATGTTGATGTTCTGGAATTCAGTTTGTTGATTTGTCAACTGTTTCAAATAGAATAGAATAGAATAGAATAGAATAAAATAAAATAAAATATTGAGACCCTTGTTTCAGACTTGAAGATGAGACCAAGAAAACCTGGGATGGAAGCAAACCTGGAGAGTCTGTTGTTCAGTGGCTCACCAGTGTCACAGATGGCCGATCTGGTGATCACATCCAGTGATTACAGGACACACTGACACCTGAACCCACCCCGGAACTCCCCACAGGGGCCTTGCTGGTACCTGGGAGTCTGAGTGCATGACAATAACTTCTAATGGGGACCATGAACATCCCAACCCTACATCCTTAAGCGAGGGACGCCAAGGAACTTGGCTGAGCTGACCGAACACATAAACAGCTGTAGACAGGCACAGAGAGTATTTGAGAATTTATTACGGCACGCAACCCACAGACCGCCCTGAGACCAGTGCTGTTACCATCCCCGGAGACAGCTGGCCGTTGAGGTCTAAGCACCAGTCACAGGACTGCAGGAGGGGGTCCATGGGGACTTCCTGTATGCACCTCCCATTCTTTCTGTGAACTAAAATTGTTCAAACTAGAAAGTTTCTTTTTTTTAAATTGATTTTGTTGGAGTATAGTTGCTTTACAATGTGGTGTTTGTTACTTTCTACTGTACAGCAAAATGAATCAGCTATACATATACATACATCCCCTCTTTTTTGGATTTCCTTCCCATTTAGGTCACCAAAGAGCCGTGGATGGACCTAGAGTCTGTCACACAGAGTGAAGTAAGTCAGAAAGAGAAAAACAAATATCGTATATTAATGCATATATGTGGAATCTAGAAAATTGGTGCAGATGAATTGATTTGCAAAGCAGAAATAGAGACACAGATGTAGAGAAAGTTTATTTTTTAAAAATAAGTTCTGGAATTTATTATCCAAGTTATTAAAAGCAACTCTTTAAAATACATCAGATGTCAAACCACAGCTTAGTGAGCAGAGAAGTAGAAGGAGGGTGAGGGCCTTGGTTAAGAACTAGTGCTCACTTTGTCTGAAACACGCTCTTGTGTACATTTCAGCCCAGATTTATGTGACCAGTGTTCTTGTGGACGTTCTGCTGTTGGGTCGCCATTATCAAAACCGCTGTCAGCGTACAGAGAGTGTTCAAAAACAGTCTAAACCTAACTACTTTTATCCTGCTCTAAAGTTGCAGAAATAAGTCTCCCTCATATTTATCCATGTGAATGAACTAGGCTGCAGAATGAAAAAAGGTAGTGTGTCTGTAATCTCTCCCAGGCAAATTGTAGAGGTTTAACAGAACGCCAATATTGAACTCATTAATCAAGTATGATTAAGAAATTCTTAGGTTCTCTTGATAAGACAATTTTATCCATTGCATTTTAACAGCCACTTACCATTACGCCCATGGCTGAATCTTAAACAGCATGAGGGCGTTTCTCTTTCAAGTGCAATGCGCTAGCTGACTGCTCCTAAGTCACCTTCATGTGGGATTGGGTATGTTTTATAAAATTAAGGTATTTGACTTCATCTACAGGATGTTTCATATTGTGAGACTGACTAAGCATGTTGCAAACATGTCATCAACTTTAATAGATCTTCTTTTTTCTTAATTTAATTTTTTTGAATTTTATTTATTTATTTTTTATACAACAGGTTCTTATTACTTGTCTATTTTATACATATTAGTGTATATATGTCAATCCCAATCTCCCAATTAATTTTTATTTTATATTGGGATACAGTTAATTTACAGTGTTGTGTTGGTTTCAGGTGTACAGCAAAATTACATTTTCTATATTTAACTAATCATGTGTTTTTAGTCATAAGAGTTATAATTTGTTTAGCATAAATAAATAGGCACAGCAAATATATAACTTTTAAAAATACAGTATTGCTCACTTCAAACTCCATGATAAAAATGAGAAAGATTATGTCTGCTTTATTCATGATTCTGCCCCATGGCCTGACTCAGCAGAGACCCAGTAAGCATTTGTTGAATAGACAGTGAGTGACATATAAAAGCAGTCACCTGGGATGATGAAACTCCATAATAAGACACAGTGTGCACTCACTCCCTTGTTATTGTCTGACTTACAGGTACACTGTGTAAGGTAAGAACTATTCTATTACTAGTAATGGAGCAAACTATAGCTACTATGAGGCCAAAAATGTAGGGGGGATTTATAGAGTCACATGGACCCAAAAACATTGAAAAGTGTCCGTTTTAATCAGCTGTGTTATTTTAGGAATTTATCCATTTCATCTAAATATTCAAATTTATTAAACCATAAATTGTCTGTAACAGTGTTTTAGACATTTGTTGTTTTTCCTTCCTGGTAGAGGTAATTTTGTCCTTCTTTCTTTTTCTCTCATTCTGTGTTTCTGGGGCTTTACTTTTTTGTTGTTGCTGTTTAGTCTTTTCAGAGTAACAGTTTCTGATTTTGTAGCTACTCTCTTGTGTGTGTTTTCTTTTCCATTTCATACTATTTGCTCTGATTTAAAAAATCTTCTTTCTTTTGCTGTTTTTTTAAAGTTTAGTTCTCTTTTTCTATAAAATTCTTCAATTGTATAGTTAAATCATTGAGTTCTGTTGTTTTTCCTAAAATAAACTTTCAGACTATAAATTTACTTTCTAGCACAGCAGTAGCTACATCCCACAAATTTTCTTATACCAATTTCATTATCACCCAGTTTAAAATATTACGTTCTATTCTATTCTATTCCATTTTTATATTCTATTAATATAACTAACAGAATAATTAATAATATGGTCAATTTCACAGGTTCCAGGTAGACATGAATTTGGGGGGTGGGTGGTGCACTGCTCAACCCAGTACAATCCCCAAGTATTTGAGGATTTTCCAGGTATCTTGGTTATTTATATCTAGTTTAATTCCACTGTGGTCTGAGAGCATATTTTGTATGCTTTTTATTATTTTAAAATTGTTCAACTGTGGAGCAGAAAGCAGCGGCTCCTGGAGTGATGAGCCCCATCCCCCCACAGTGTAAGGCAGGCAGTGTCATCTGAGGGTGCCTCGGGTGCATGACAGACAGGATGCTGGGGTGGGTGACTACTGCCACTTACATGTTATGCACATTGGAATGAAGATTGTTAGTAAAACTCCTAAATGTGAATTTTTATCAAAACGAATGGATCAGTTCAAAGCTCTTAGGAAACAGCTGGGTGGTAATAAAATTGTTACTCAAGAAATAGCTGGTTCTGTCCATTTGGAGAATTATGCTCTGGAATGTTTTTGTGCGCAGACAATGAAGATAGCGCCGGTTGTTTTCACAAGATCAAGTCCATCTATCCTGCAAATCCTTAATAGCTGTCATGACAGTCTTTGGAGAACTCACTGATGACAGTGTGAAACATAGAAAATGTACAAGGCGGGGTGACATATAGCCATACTTTTTCAAAGTGTGGGGAGACGGCTCGAGGAAGACCTGTGAGAACTGGAAAGACGCTGATGTTGAAGAAGATCAAGAAGGTGGAGCAGCCCTCTGCCCACTTGACCCACTTGAATCAGAATCATCTTCATCTTCAACTGAGGACTCAGAGAACACGCCCCAGGCAGCTGTTCTGGAACAGAGCCCTCTCTGTGCACACGCCCCGGCGGATACAGCGGCAGCAGTGCCTCACAGCACGGGTGAATCGGGTACTGTCCTACCTAGGCCACGGGTTCTTCTGGCCATTTATCCACAGTTTCCCCGGGGGGGATGCTGTTCTAACACCAGAGGACGTGGCTCGAACTCAGGTGCACTGCAGGCGTGCTGGCTGGCGGTGCACAGCAATGTGAACGTTCAGCCCTGCTGTGCAGAGCCTTCAGAGGCCCTCAAGTTACTGTCTGCAGGCAGAGAGTGAAGCCTTTGCACAGCAGAGCCGTGTAACTTTGGCCTGCGGAGCCAACGATCGCTTACTCAATCTTCAGCCGATCGGAGCACAGTTCTAAGGAAGACGTCATTTCTGCTGACTCCGACAATGAAATCTGCGTGCAGACTCTGTTGATGCAGCTTCGATCAGTTTCCACTGCCATTAGTGGACCCAATAATCTCTGGGGATGTAGGGCTGCTGTAAGCTGGGTCCTAAAAACACCCGCTGCACCCTACTTCAGAAAATGAGAGCACATACAAATTATATGTTGGGAATAAGCTTTGCACCTTAATTTGCGTGCATTAAGAGAATTTTTTCAAATTTATAATGTTTGGATGAACATATTATTACTTTGCTATAAAATCCTAAATTTAATTTGTAATAAAGATTGTTGGACTATTCTAGCTTACCAGCCATTGGACTATTCATATTACAGGGTGAATATGAAAGAGATTATGTTAAACTTCGATTTATATTCATGTAAAATCCAATTGTATTAAAAGTTTAAAATTTCATGGAAGGAAATTTAACAAGACAAAGGGGTAGAATCACGTTTAGACTTAAGAATGGTGTTGGTTCTCAGCTGCTTCTTTTATCCACTGAAGCTTGAGGTGAATTACTTTGTAGGCGGTTTGACTGCATGTACCAGAGGACATTTATAGTAATACCTGGAACCTTGGTCTTTTATGTTAGGTTCTCCTCTGATGCCATGTGGATTCCACAGAGCATGACTATGAATCGTGTAGATGATTATGAGTTTAGATTTTTAGCTGTTAATTTACATGTAAGGATGGGAATTACGGGCTTACTGTGTCACCTGCATTTGTGCAACGTAAAAATAAAAACAAGGATTCTTTTATATATATAAAAAAATTCAATTGTGTTTTATGAGCCAAAATGTGGTTTATTTTGGTGAATGTTCCAGGTGAGTTGAGAAGAATGTATCTACTGTTATTGTTGGATAGAATACTCTATAAATGCCAATTAGATCAAGTTGATTAATAGTTTTGGTCAGGTCAAACCTCTCCTTTATGATTTTCTGTCTTCTTGATCTATCAGTTACTGAAAGTGGAGAATTAAAGTCTCCAGTTATAATAGTAAGTGTCTCTATTTCTCCATGCAATTCTATCAGTTTTTGCTGCACATATTTTGCTGCTCTATTGTTATGTGCGTACATTTTAAGTGTTGTTATGTCTTCTTGGAAATTAACTCTTTTACCATGATTTAATGTCCTTCTTTATCCTCAACAATTTTTCTTGTGAAGTTTTTTTTTTTCTTTTAAATTTGTGTAGCTAATCCAGCTTTCTTTTGGATAGTGTTACCGTGGGCGTATCTTTCTCCATCCCTTTATTTTTAATCTGTGAAAGTTTATGTTTTTAAAGTGGATTTCTTGTAGACAACATAACAGTTGAGTCTTGTTTTATCATCCACTCTTGAATTCTCTGTATTTTAACTGGTATATTTAGATCATTCACATCTAAAGTGATAACTGATATAGTTGGATTAATATCTGCCATGTTTGTAACTATTTTCTATTCGTTGTGCTTGTTTTTTGTTTCTATTTTTTCTTCTACCTTTTCTGCCTTCTCTGGTTTTAATTGAGCACTTTATGATTTTATTTTATCTCCTCTCTTAGCATATTATTTATACTTTTTTAATAAACATTTTTAGTTGTTGTCTTAGAGTTTGCAATATGAATTTTCAGTGACTATAAGTCCACCTTCAAATACCACTTTCCTACTTCACAAATAGTGTATGCACCTCATTATAAATTATTCCCAATATCTCCCTCCTGTCATTTATTCCCTTCATCCACATACTATTGATTCCCAATACATTGTTACTACTGTTATTTTAAACAAACTGCTTCTTTTAGATCAATTAAAACATGAAAAATAAAGGATTTCACTTTACCTTAATTTATTCTTCCTCCAATGCTCTTCCTTTTTCAGACAGATCCAAATTTCTGACCTGTATCAATTCCTTTCTCCCTTAAAGAATGTATGTAAATTGTACTTCAACATATTTTATTAAAAAAATCAAGTGCAGTTCCTGCGTATGGGTTCTATGGGGTGATGTTTAGGAGAGAGAGATTTAAACAACCACCATGGAGAGGACCATTGGGAATCTAAGGAAATGGGTAAACAATTAGTGTATTGAGTCCATGCTATTTCTTCAAGTAAAGATTGGTTCATACCGTGGAGTATTTCGGCGTGGCTCTGAAATATATCTGTGTTAAACAAATGCTTATAGGATGTTTGAAATTGTGGAACTCTTCTTGTTTTCATGTAAGGAAACTCCACCTTAGAAATGGTGTTGACATGAATGCAGAAACTATTTAAACTGTAAGAAATTCATGGGAGCACATAATATACTTTGTTCTGAGATTCTGATTCAGTCCACCTAATTTTAATTATTACCTTGAAATGAATAAATTAAAACCAGATGATTTAGTCATGTTTGTAAAATGCTCTTATTTTGAATGTGTTGATTAATCATTTGGTAATAACCCCCCTCCCCCTTTTAAAGTTTAAATGTCAAACATGGATGTCAAATGAGTAATGTAAAAGGTCTGACATATACAATAGCCATGTGTAATATTCGGAAACATCTTATTAGACTTTCCTCAGTGGGCTCCTGCCCTGAGAGGCTCGGGATGGTTTCAATTATCTGTTGAAGAGCCCAAGTCTATAGAATATTAAACTATGATGAAATGGAAAGAATATTTTCAGGCAGCTACAGGCACAACCCTGCCCGTCAGGAAGAAAGTCTGGGAATGAGTCATCTAGAAGGGGAGGTGTGATCACATTTCCTCAGTGAGGAGGCCATGTCTGCAAGGCTGATTGCACAACTGGGACGGCCCTCTCACCCCCGGCCTGAGAGGCCCTGGATCACATGCTGGGTCAAGACCACTGGGCAGGGAAGCGTCACAGATGTCCTGGCAGGACGGACAGATCTCCCCAGCCACGTGGAGCCCGCACCTCCTGGGGAATCCCTGGTGTGGCTATTTTTGCTTCTGAGAAGGCTGTCTACATCTGGAAGGGTCGTGTATACACTCCAGCCGGGGGGCTGCAACCAGCCCTACTCCTGGCAGACGACGCCTTCAAGCATCAGGTGATCTCTGGAGACTGAAGAAAGCGCCCCTTTAATTCAGGCGTTCGGGGGTAAATGGCTTAAATAAGGTAGTGAAAGGTTGTGAAAGGTCAAGGAGCCGTAATCAAGATGACACCATGAATTCATGCTTTCAATCTCCACCCACAGCCCAAACAGCAAGGCTTTAGAAAAAATACATAATGAAACCGAGTGGAACAAAGGAAGCAGTCAGAGTCGGGCTCTTTTTCTTAATCAATATATTTTTTATTGAAGTATAGTTGATTTACAATGTTGTGCTAATTTCTGCTGTACAGCAAAGTGATTCAGTTATTCTTTTTTTAAACATTCTTTTTCATTATGGTTTATCATAGGATATTGAATATAGTTCCCTGTACTCTATAGAAGGACCTTGTTATTTATCCATTCCATATATAGAAGCTTACATCTGCTGACCCCAACCTCCCACTCCATCCCTCCCCAGGCCCCTCCCTCTTGGCAAACACTAGTCTGTTCTCTAGGTCCGTGATTTTGTTTCTGCTTCGTAGATAAGTTCATTTGTGTCATACTTTAGATTCCACATATAAGTGATATCATATGGTATCAGAGCCAGGCTTAGAGCTTTCAAAATCTGACCTGGTCCCAGGAGAGGTCCCACTGTTGGTGAGAGGGTGACGCAGGACATGGGGACCCGGGACCCCCAGTATCAGGCCGCCCACAGGACCAGTGGGAAGGCGAGGGCTGAGCGAGGGGCACAGGTCACAGGTTTCCTACTGATGGGACATCTTCCTTACTTCTGCATGTTCTTCCACCACCTCGTCTAAACATTTGCCCCCAAAGTCCAAATACTCTCAGCACCATTCTTGCTGCTCTCAGTCTTCAGCGGTCACCCCAACACATGACACAGCTAAGAATTCCCAGGACACCGCTCCTGGCAGTGAGTGCGAGAAGGGCCCTCTCCCCAGTCTCTGGGACCAGGCAGATGTACCCCAGAGGAATTAGCTGTGAACTGAGTTTCCAGGGATAAGAAAGTGGTAATAGGTGAATAAGACTGGGGGACAGGACAGGAACTCTGGAGAGAAGGGAGAGCTCATGGAAGACACACAGGGAGAGAGATCCTGGTGGATGTGCCCCCCGAGTGGTACCACTGAAGCACTGAAGACAGAGGTGGACATGCTGGATGGTGGCCGATCCCCAAATGCTTCCTAAGAAAGCCGGGGTTCACCTGCCGGCCAGCGAACAGCCATTCCAGGTGTAAAGAATCAGAGGACAGCAGATCTACTTTGAATGGGATCTGTTTTAGATTGATAAGTAAATTCTTGTTCTAGTGTGGGTGGGGCAGACTTGAAAATGTGAGATCATGAAAAGTCAGGATTATGATACCATCACCAGATCCTGACCCCCGCTCTTTACCTGTAGACATCCTGATTACTCACACTCACCTGTAGATGCTCTCCATGACTCATGGTCACCTGGCACCTGGGACGCTGACCAAGGCTCTCCTTGAAGTGCTAGTTTGTGACATGTGGTTCACACACAAGGTTGCAATCCCTTTGGTTCAAGAGTCTGAGCTTTGTGGGGAGACAGATCTGCCCTTGACAATGGTTTTATATCTGCCCAGCTGCGTGGTCTCGGTCATTGGGCTAATGTCTTGAAACTTCAGTTTTCTTATCTATAAAATTTGAATAATAACACTCAGTCCTTAGATTGCTGTGAGGGTTCGGTGTACAGTCCGTGGAAAGCGTTAACAGTGTTGAGACGTTATCTGCGTGAGGGACGAGGGACTCTCTTGGGGGAGCTCGGAGGACGAGGTCACAGGTCGTCGGGGTCAGAGGCTCTTTGGGGTCTGAGCTGCCCCCTGAGAGACTCCTGCTGCTGAACCTGTCCCAGAAGATACAAGGGGGCTTTGGGGGTGATGGAAACAGTGTCGTCTTTCTGAGGTGAATCCCAGGCACCAGGAAACTCTGGTTAAGGACATTTAGTTTGTGCCTGGAAACACGGGGCTCAGAAGAGAGTCTGGTTCTGGACCTGTGAATCTGGAAGAACATAAATGAGGCTGAGGTAGTGGGAATCCACCAGGTTTTGTAGGAGGAACAGGGAGTGGGGAGAGGAAGGGGCTGAGGATAGACCCTGGGGACCCGCACGCATGGCCTCTGGGGGCTGGACAGCAACCGGGGTGGGGGGAACATGGGTTCCCCAGGGTAAGGACGCCCCTAAGGGCTGTCTCATCAGCGCACGGCCCTCAGACCCGAGTCCACCACCCGCCTCGGGTACCCGCTCCTCGGAATTCAATGGGATACAGCCGATTGTGGTGAATTAGCTGTTCTTGTGATTGTTTTGGAACTCAGCAGAGTCTATTAGGCCAGTAGTTAGAGGCATATCCTCATTTGGCCCGCAGAATCCAAACCCATCACACCACTGGCCGTTCAGTTGTATTTGTTTTTGTTTGTTTGTTTGTTTGGAGTTTTAATATTTTATTTGTTTTATACAGCAGGTTCTTATTAGTTATCCATTTTATACATATTAGTGTATATATGTCAGTCCCAATCTCCCAGTTCAGTTGTATGTGTTTTCTACCTTAGGTATTGGAGGAAGTAGCTGTGACTGTGTGAATTAAGTGCCCCAGCTTCCAGTTTGATAAAATTAGCACTGTCGTTCTGTCGTATTGTCACTTAATCCGTGTGTTTTGCTCTTCTCTTGCCCATTTTCTTTTCTTTTTTCTATCACAGCCCAGTAATCTGAGAATCATGAGAAGAAGCTGTTTAAACGTCACCCAGCTTTTGCACGGTTTGAATCAAATAAACAGTGCTGTCCAGAGGGGGAAACTAACACCTTGAAAACAGAAGGATCTCATCCAGCTTCTAGAAAAGGCGAGTCACCTCTGGGGCTGTCAAGGTGAAGAGCCGCAGTGAAGCTGCTGGGAGGAAACAGAAGTCCGTCCTTTCTGGTCCCATAAAGACGGTGCTCTCTGTGAGAATTCCTATTACCGAAGTCCACGTGTCCATGGGCACTGCCCACATCGGGGTCATGGGGTGGTTCCCTCCAAGCTGGAGCACGGGGGGGCAGCCCTTCATCTGCCACTTGATGTCACCTGGATGTCCCTCAGCACCGGAGGCAGGGCGGGAGCTGGGGGTGTGTCCAGTCACAGATCACGCACGGCCGTGTGATGATGCAGGTACGTGGGTGCAGACACGTGCGTATGAACATACAGACACACACGTGTACCCACGCACCACGCTGGCATCACAAAACCTGGTGTCAAAACGGTAGCCCTGACTCATAGAACTATTACCTCATCTTTCTGCATCTCATTCTCCTAAATTTTACAATAATTGTAAACTGGTCTCTAAAGCTTTTCCTAGCCCTACCTGGAAATGACACACAGCCTACAGCTCCCACCCCGGCTCCCACTGTCGGGCCCTCTTCCCCACCCTCACCCCCAGGAGGGCGGCCCCAGCCCCACGTGGCCTGCTCGGCATGGCCTGTCTCCGTGGCTTTGCTCACGGGGTGCACAGCGGGCTCAACCTTCCCTCAGGGCCTGGCCCCTCTTCGCCCCCCTAGGAATCGTGCCCCCGCAAGTGCTGGGTGCTGGCCTGACACGTGGTGTTTGTGGTGACCTGGAGGCTGAGACACCCAATTTCTGTTTCCTTCAGGGCCGAACTGCTTGATTTGGGAGACAGTCCGCAGAAACTGGCTGGGGTGCACACAGGTGTACTCGCCAATTACAAAGGTAAGAAAGGATGTGTGTGGGATGGTCTATACTTCGTTTTCCCATTTTATGTACAATACACCTATTATTTACTTACAATAGACTTACTATTGGTACACTTAACTGTGCTCATTTCGAACAGCTAATGCTCGGATATGGGACACGGTTTCCAATGTTCCACAGGCTGTAAAGGGAGCATCTCTCCTGCACCTGTGCCCGCCTGCCCCCCCTCAGAAGCAAGCTCTGTCCTGTGCGTCTCCTGCACGATCCTGGAAATACCCAATCCCAGGTTGCTTTTGCTTTTAAAGGCAGTGTGGTGAAGGATGCTTTAATTCAGGTAGCTGTTTCTGTGTCTTGGATTAAACAAATAACACAGGAAATAATCAACTGTCAGGGAAGTTTATCTGATTCAGAATGAGGCTCCCAGATCCTAAGTTGGAACTTTGGAAGGAAGAATGGAACTAGCCCCATGTGACTCTGATGGCACTGACCTTGGCCCATCTTCCCAGAGCGAGAAGCAGCCCACACTCAAGAAGCAGCTGCTCTGTGCTGGGCTGGATGTTAGGCCTTCAAAGAACATAAGCCTCTGTCATTCATGTGTCTGGAGTTTGTAGACCAGAAAAACAAACAAAAAAGTTTCTTTTTCACAAAATTTATTTGTATACCTTTTGCATAGGTAAGGTATGCTTTACTGCAATCATGGGATTTTTATTCTTATGTTGTTCTGTACCTTCTAGTCAGAAGAAAATTATAGAAACACACATGCTATACAAGAAAGTTATTGGGAGTAAACACATTTGTTGTGAAAGGCTTTGTGGCAAGCAGGTAAGTCAGGGGTGTTTCTAAAGGGTTGTTTGCTATCGGGGTGACTTGGCCCGACAGGCAGCAGCATGAGGGCTGCTCCTTTTGAAAGAATGACACTTACACGGAGATCAGGGAGCTGGAGGTGGTTTTAGTCTGCATGGGCCGTGGTTGCTTTGCAGGCTCAGAAACCCAAAGGCCGAGAAGAGCTGGTGTGGGGGGAGGGTGGGCAGGGAGGGGGCCGAGGGACCGCGTGGTGGCCTGTGCAGCTGCCCGTGGGATCCCGCGGGGATTCAGCCACGGGGCCGCTCCCAGTCTAAGAATTCACTTCCTTTGGAAGCTGAACATGTTGAAACTGTGTTAAAGGTCTGAAATCAGATCATTGATGAACGGCAGCTCTGTTCTGTGTTTATCTCGGTGGCGCCCTGAGTCACAGCCGTGTCAGAACTCGGATGAGTCACGGTGTTATGCGCAGGCATCGTCTGACTAGTTTTGCAAACGGAATTCGCGCCCCTTAGCACCTGCTGCGTCCTCCTTCCCAGCGGCTTCTGCCCCGTGATGCGTTGCTTGGCGGGGGTCGCGTCTGTCTGTCTTTCCCTGGGTGCCCTCAGGCCCACGCGGCGCTGGGCACGCAGGCCAGCGGTGGGACGTGAGGCCAGGAAGTCACGAGTGGATGAGTGTCTAGAAAACCCCGGATCACGTCCGTACTAGTGGCATCAGTGACGTCTTCGACGGCACTGGGTTTTAGTGGTGACGTGCAATGGAAATGTTCATTTTACAAAGTAGGAGTAACTTATTTTGTGACATGTATGCATATATCAACACACATTGTAGACTTTAAATATCTCATGGTTTTATTTCTCACTTATACCTCAATAAAGCTGGAAAAAATACTCTCTTTTTGTAGCAAGGCTTCCATCAGATCCGCCGCGTGAGGCCTGAGGCTCCAGACACTTCGCAGGTGATCACGCTTCTCTTCTCGAAAAGCAGGTGCGATCACAGTGGACATACGTCATCTCCGCGTCCTTTCCCAGGAGAAGGACCATGAAGGCTGTAGCTGCACCTCACTCTCCACTCTCTGGGCTGATTGCTCCCTACGTTTTTCTAGGAAGGAACAGGGAGAACCTTAGCTGTCTCTGCCTCAAGAAGTTAGAAGTTGTAGCTGGCTTTAAAGATGCTAACGGAGCACGACTGGCTGATTGATGCCAAAGGCCCAGCGTCTCTGCCCCACGGGAGGAAAGTGGTCAGAACATGTTCTCTCTGTGAAGCGTTCCAATGTTTGTTCCCACTGAACTTGCCTCTGGCTGTTGGACACGTCCTCTGGAGCCTCCACCTCCCACGAGGAGGGGGCCATGCTCGGGGCTGCCTGGCCGCAGAGAAGCTCACTCAGCAGGACCTGCTGGGATGGACGCGGATGAAAGGACAGCAGAGCCTGGCCAGCGGCCGCCTCCCGTTGGCCTGAAATGTCTCTCTCACTGCACTTTGAAGAACCAGAGGCCCAGGCAGAGTTGTTCTGATTCCGGCTGCTTCAGTGACATGCATGAAACATCAATCTTTATCAGTGGCCTTTTGGAAAAGATGTGGCAGATGGTAGGACACAGCCTTGCCCTCAAGAAAATACAGGGAATCAGTCAAAGTTTATGTTGATCCATTTCCATTCCCCTCACTCACCCACCAGGACCTTCGTACTTAAGTCTCTCCCTCTAGAAGGAAATTCAAGGACCCTGGCCTGGCCTGCCTTCCTCTCTGTGGCCAGCGCCCCTGGTCCTGTAGGGTTCATGCCTTCTGTTCCTTGGGAATATAGTCTCCAGATAATTTTGTCAGATGTGATAGGCTAAGTACAGCCCCAAAGATGTGCAGATTCAAATCCCTCAGAACCTGTGACTGCTTCCTGATTTGGCAAAGAGACTTTGCAGGTAACTGAGTTAAGGGTCTTGAGATGGAGATTGTCCTGGATGGTCCACATGGGCCCTAAAGGCCCCTGCAGTGTCCTTAGGAGGGAGGCAGAGGGATGTTTGACGGCACGGAAGCAGAAGGGGGGTGACCACTGGGCTGCCGGATGCGGGGAGGGGGAGGGGCTGGAGCCGAGCAGCCCGAGAAGTTAGAAGAAGAAGGAGGTGGGTTTCCCACAGTCCAGGAGGGAGGGCATAGTTTCGGTCCAGTACCTCTGATTGTAGACTTCCAACCTCCAGAACGATACAAGAATGGATACGCGTTGTCTGAAGCTGCCTAGTCCGTGGTCACTTGTTACAGCAGCACCGGAAGTTCATACAGGGGCCAAGTGTCTGCCAAGAGCAAAGGTGACGGTTCTCAGCCCCTTTTGTAGCTCTTGGCCGTCGTGCTGGGTTCTGATGGATAAGACACGCTTGCAATCATGGTGCCAACTTTTGGAAAGTCTGCTTCAAGAAGGGGTCTGACTTCTCTGTTCTTCTTCCTGCCAACTATGCTGACATGTTCTCTGGATGCCAGCAGCCGTCTGGGACCATGAGACGAATTTGGGAATGAAGTCTGCACACGGTGGGTCAGCAAGACGAGATAAGCCTGGCAGCAAACCTTCAGGGCTCAGGTGGGAGGAACAAATCCTCGTTCTAACAACACACCTTCTTACCCATCTCCTCCAAAAGGCCCTGTGGATCGATGTATGCCTCTGTTTCTTGCCCTCTAAAACTTTTAGCATAGCAGTATCATAAATTGATAAATAGGAAGAAAATCTGATTAGATTAATTTACAAAAAGGTGTGGTTGACTAAGAAGTTTCTCAAGGTCTACATTTGAAGAATAAGCACGTTTTAAATCAAATGCCCCTCCCAGACTGTACATTTCACGTTTAGGATAAAATAGAAGGAGAAAAGAGCCAGGCTTCACCCAGGTGGACCCTCTCCATCTTTGTAGTTTCCACAGTGGTTGAAAGTTTGGAGCTGCAGATCAATATTTCTTTTTCTTTTTTTTTGATGTTTGTAATTGCTATTTATTTTCATGTTCCCTCTTATTTTCTTTTCTCTAACTCATAGAAGACAGGAGTTTCCTGTTTAGGTCTATGTGGAAACATCCTAATGTTGCTCTCAGCACAATATTTTATGGAAGCAAATGCAGTGATTTGACTGTCCTTCACTTGAGCGTCTTAAAAACATAACAATAGTAAGATTCATAAAGTCTAAGATCATTGAATCGTATTTTTACTTCTGTTTATGGAACAAAGCTTTCAATTGATTTTATGAGTTAGTTTCCAAATACTCTCTCTTTGTGAAGCAGTGGGGATGGGGTTACAATGCTGGTGTCCGGCCAGTGACCCAACACATGTCCTTCTAGCCTACAGTGAAAGAAGATGAAAGCTGGCCCTTGGATGCTGGTGTGATGGAAAGGCTTTGAGAAATGCATCGACAATAAAAGTAACATTTAATTATGTACAGCTTATCACTGTATGTTGACTAAAGCTCTTGAGATGTTTGTGAAAACAGATTCTTGCAGTCTGGTTTTGTACCTTCCTGTCTTTAACTAGGCCAGGAAAAGACATATCTTTTTCCCTTTTCTCAGCATCTTGGCAATGTCAGTTCCCATTCCAGCCAAAATCTAGAAGTGCAGAGAGCGGTGATTGAGAATAGCTATTTGAAAAACCAGTATGTTTAATACTGCACAGTGGGCTGGCTTGAGCTTGGGAATGAATGTCCACCTCCAATCTTTGCATCAGAGCGGTTTCAGCAGGTTTCATCGGCTGCCTTGCTGAAGGACGACTGTACTGTAGCCCCCAGGGGAGGGCATTTCCACGTCAATGGAACCCTACAGCCAACTCAGTAAGACCTTTCAGAAACAGGTTGAAGAGGATCAGTGTTTCCTAATCAGATTTGATATTTGAGTTTTTAATGGATTGAAGTTATTTAGATGTTTAAAATGAATACTATTCTTCTGAGATTCTGTATCTTTGAAAGAAATTTTAAATGAATCTTTAAAGATTGCACAAGGTTATTGTTGGGAGTATGTCCTGTGAACTGTTCATATGAACACATGGACTGGAGTCCAGAGATGCCGGGAAGCTGGATGCTTTTAATGGGAGGATTAGGTTTTCAAAAGTCGAGTGTTGAACAAGGGCCTTCTCATTGTACATGTAAAAAAGGCTAAGGAAGAAATATTCAATTTTTTTTGAGTTTTATTTTATTTATATTTTTATACAGCAGATTCTTATTAGTTATCCATTTTATACATATTAGTGTATATGAAACCTCAGAGCGCTTGGTGTGTGTGTGGGTACCCGGTTGATGAAGAATCTGGTGTCCATCCAGATCTGCTCCAGATCAGGCCCTGCAGTGGACGAGGGTGTAAGCTACCCCCTGAGGGTCTCCGGGTGACTCATCACTGGTCCTCCTGTCCTGCAGCCTCAAGCCAGCCTGTCTGTCCCCTTGGCCTGCGTGCATTGCTTCGTTGGGATGAGCCATCTTGTGAGAGCCATCTGGAAGTTTCTGAGTCAGAGACTGAGAGAGCTCATTGCTGTTGGAAATGTAATTGACAGGTAGGTGGAGATCTAATCAGTGTCCTCAGCGGTAGAGGCTATATCATCCTTCAGGGATCTGGGGGGACAGAGGATTTATACAGAGACTTAAAGAATTATTTATGTTACCGAATGATTCATTACTGTGTACAGTCATTGACAAAAAATGACAGTAGCCTGCTTTAGAATGTCTTCTGCATTGAAGCCTTTGACGGTGGGCCCAAGAGCATGACAGGAAATTCCCTGGCATTGCGTCACACCTCTGAGACTCCTGCAGTGTGGCTTTGTGTCATTTCAAAGGACACTCAGTTTCCAATAATAAATGTAATTTCTAACTTGAGGTATATTCAGCACGTGTGTTTACTTTGCAAGGGTTCTGAGACTTCCTTTTTCATTTTAAATAGAGAAAAAAACATCCAGGCATGCCAATTCTAGCTGCAAAATAACAACTGTGCTCTTGGCAAATAAATCGGGGTAAATAATAGTTTGTGTTACCTGAGATGCGAATGCATGACTTCAAAACACAGAAAATACTCAATTTTCTGTGTGTGTGAATGAATGAATAAATTAATGAATGAATGAATGAACTATTCTCACTTAAGTGGGACATAGAAGTACAAATGTGAGAATTTAAAGGAAAGGAATAAATGCCTGTTGAGAAAAGCAGCAAGTGCTCCTGGAGCTGGATCTTGGCAGGTGAGCAGGACCTCCTCAGTGATGGAGCTCAAGTCCTGTATTGCTAATTCTTCTGCTCTGAGAATGATGAGGGGGCTGTAAACCCACAGAAATGACAAAAAAGGAGACAAATGCAACTTTATTCCCTCCATGGAATGGATGTCAGCCAACGCAGGGCTTTCTGGTTGGCATGAGGCTGCAGTGAGTTCCCTCGTCCAACACCTAAACGGTCATCTCTCCGTGGATCCTACACCCCACACCCAGCATTCAGGATTTTATGACCTCCAACTGGTTACACTTTACAGGAGACCAGAGTGTGACCAACACACTTAAAGTGTGTTTCAGGAAGAGAGGAAACAGGGAAGAGGGTCCAGAGTGAGATGAATGTCCGAAAGTGTTCCACGGAATGGAAAAGAAAGCCACACACAGGACCTGGGTTTCTCAAGTATCTCAACCACTGGGGTCCTGCTGAGAGGACATGACCGATGAAGAGTCCTGGAATCTGATTGCTCCTTCCTCCCCAGGGGGATAAGGAAAGAGTCGAGGAGAAGGACGTTCCCTTTCCCTACCATAGGGGGTTGATAGGTGATTGGATTTCCAACCATGTTCATACTTTGCTTCTCTAGAAGCAAAGTCACCTGGCTCAGAGCTGCCCTGTCCTAGACCTTTTGGGGTCACACAAGATGGAAAGTGGGGTGGCTATCTTGCCTCTCACACTGTTCTGTACCTCAAGGATCAGTGACAAGATAAAGGTAAAGTTGACCCAGACCAGCATTTACTGTTAACTTTTACTGTTAATTATTCCCTATTATTGAAAATACCATTCTCCACAGTGGTTAAAACAGAGGGAATCCAAATAATATCCTTATCTTGGCGTGCATACGATATGCTTCAGGTTATTCTGTTAAGAAGGGAATGCCCGATGCCCCTTCCTCAACGGGCAGGACACAGCTGCACCTGGCTTTTGTCCTGGACAGGACCGAGTCCTCCTTTCCCAATTTTAGGGGACCCGGTGGAGGTCTCTAACATGTTAATTAGAAGAAATAAGCAAAGAAAACAAGTCCTCTTTTCTGCCTATTAAATTCCCAACTTATAAGATGTCTGAACTACCCAGTTTCCTTCCCTGTGTCTTTATCACGGACCTACATTTCCACGAGGTCCATTTGACAGGAATTAATGGTGAAGATTTTCTTGTGGATGTGGACCATACAAGGGAACAAAAACACAGGACTCAGCATGGTATTAGCAAGAGAAATTCTAGTGGTTGATGAAGTCACAGAAAATGCCTGTCTAGGGGAGGTTAGGCCTCATTTACACAGGCCTACAGCTGTCCGCATGTGCTTATTTGGAGGTTGCTAAAGTCACATTCAAATCCCATGTTCCACCGTAACTACACCACATGCCATGTAATGTAATGAAACATAATAATGACAGCAGTGCCATTAACTGAAAAATCTTACTATATGCCTGGTGACTTCGGTTTTATATAAATTATTTTATAAAATCCTCAAAATAAATCTATTAGCTCAAGTTGTTACTTTATATGTATCAATTGATTTAAATACATCTGAGAGGTGGTGTAACTTGCCCAAGGTCACACTGCTGGTACAGAGGCCTGGGTGAATCCCTGGTCCCGGGGCTGCACAAATCTTAAACTTCCCAATGACACCACTCCCTGCTTATTAATCAAGAAATAAAGAATGAAATTTTGTCATTTGCTGCAACATGGATGGACTTGGAGGGCATTATGCTAAGTGAAATAAGCTGGACACAGAAAGACAAACACTGTATGATATCACTTATATGTGGAATCAGAAAAATCAAACACTCTAGTGAATATAACAGAAAAGAAGCAGACTCACAGATGTAGAGAATAAACTAATGGTCACCAGTGGTGGGGAGAGGGAAGAGGGAAGGGGCATGATAAGGGTAGAGGTTAAGAGATACAAACTGCTACATATAAAATAAATAAGCTACAAGGATATATTGTATGGCAAGGAAATATAAACAATATTTTATACTAACTATAAATGGAGGACAATCTTTAAAAATTGTGAATCACTATACTGTACACCTAAAACATATAATATTGTAAATCAGCTATACCTCAATTTAAAAAAGAAGAAAAGGAATTAAAGAAAGAGAAAAAAAATGTTTGGGACTCTTAACTGTTTATCTGGCATGAAAAATTTATTCTTAGCATAAACAACACAAACATTGCCAAGGAGGATCTTTTGGGAAATAATTATGCAAAATAAGTGATGTCATTGCAAGGGATTTAGATGTCTGATGAAACTTATTTCTAAAGATCTGGCTCCTGAGAATTGGTGAGTCATGTCACTATGTTCTGATTTGGCATCAGTTTTGAGGTCACATAGGAAGTTGCAAAGTTAATAAGCTTAGATAAAAAAATCAAACCATATTTTTTTGTAGCCTCTTGAGTGAGTGGAAGCCTGGAGGGTCTCACTTCAGACTGGCTGGAGAGCGGGATCAACGGTGGGAAGGCACCGTTCACAGAAGGGATGCAGAGATGAAAAGTCAAGGAGGCAAGGTTATCCAGGGCTTATTTTATAGAGAGTGTTTCCAAAGCGCTGCGATGGGTAAGGTGTATGTGGTTAAATGCTATTGAATCATACACTTCCCTTTTCGCTGTTTGCTAAGAACTTCAAGGACACAAGTGCACTCGCCCCTGCAGAATTTAAAGGCTGACTTGTCCCCAGTGGAACCAGGCCCCCTGCTGCGTCCCTAAGGGTGGGAGTTAACTTCCACTGACAGACATCCTCTGTCCTCTCCTCCCACGGGGAGTGGCCTGGCGGGGAGAGAGGCTGGCTTCCCAGCATCCTGGCGGATACCCACCCAAAGATTTGGAGTCTGTCTTTGTGAGCTGGTGGATGGAGTGAATTCGCAGCTGTGTTCCTGGAATCTTCAAACTCCGTGGGTGTAGCTCCTCGAAGCGGCAGGATGAAGTGAGTCCTGGAGGTCTGCCTGTTGTTGGTCCTCAGAGGACGCCCATCAGCACCCTCTCAGGGAGTCCCCCAGAGATGCTTTCCATTCCAGCATGGGGCCAAAGGTGATGTTTTGATTCCAAATAAGGACACTGCTGCATCGCTTTGCGTTCACTTGGCCGAGGGACCGTCCGCCGCCAGCTCCTTTCCTCCTCTGCACTTGGCCGCCTGTTCTCCTGTTGTTCCTTTTCAGTTCCCTTCCCTGGTTCCAACTCCTCCCACCCACTGACTGCTGGGTCCCCCAGTTTTTGGTCTTCCGTCCTCTCTATGCGGGAGCTGAGAGCGATGCCCTCTGAAGCCTGGCATCTTCCAAAGCAGCATCTGCAGCGCCGGTCTCTTTTCTGAGCTCCAGCTCACACGTCCCAGGGCCTGCGCCCCTCCGGGGGGACGTCTAACCCACACATTCATCAACAAGCGCCCCGTCTCTATCTATTTCTTGATCAGATTATCACTAGCCCATCTATCTCCCACAGTGAAGGTCTTGACCTTCTTCTGTTGTCAGACCCTGCCCGCCATATCCGTCACCACACACGGCTTCCACTCCGCCAGGGCTCTGCATCCCAGCCTCCTGGGCACGTCTGCTCGTCTTCAGGAAGCCTTCACAGCCTCCTGCCTGGACTGAGTCAGGGCCTGGACCTTCTCCCCGTGTCCCCCGGAGTTCTCCCCGACCAGTCAGTGCTCACGCGGTAGCCTGGACGACCTGTCTAAAATGCAGAACTGCTCAAGTGACCGCTCTGGTTAAAAGCCACTGGCGACTCTCACACTTGGCTGGAGGACATTCTGCGGAGGGGAATTTGGCCAATGTTGCGAAGTTAAAAATTCACCCACCCTTTGATGCAGTGTCCTGAGGCCATCCTGTCACACGTGTGCAAAAGCACACAAATAAGGGTAATCACTGGGGGCGGTACATCAGCACAGGCCTGGGAACGCCCCAAATGCCCACTAGCAGGGACACCGGAGAAACGAAGAATTCACCCAAACAGTGAGGTGTGCACAGTCATTGCAGGGGATGAGGCAGCTCCTCTGAGCTGGTTCAGGAAGGTCTCAGGGTTACGCCCCGGCAGACCCGCCCAGAGCCCCTCGGGCCCTGCCCTCCAGTTCTGCACCCCTTGTCACCAGCTCTGACGGTCTCCGCCCCCCGCCAGCACCTGCTACTCCTGCTGTGGGGGGGCCTCCAGGCCACTAGGCAGATCCACCTGCGGGCACAGAGCTGGGGGTGCAGGAGAGGACGTCCCCCAGGCTGGCCCCGGGCCGCCGACAGAAAGGTGGGGAGAACCAAGCTCCTGGACCCAAGTTCAGGACAAACTTGGAGGTATCACTTATGTCCTGGGGTCCCTGCAGAATCAGAATTGGGCAGGGTCAGCTTCGTGGGCTGCCACCTGTGTGGTCAGACAGGGCCCCTCAATCGGAGGCCTCATACTTGGTTTAAAGCTCGGCTGTCCCTATCTCAATGATTTTTCCTTTTTATTTTGCACCGGGCTTTGCAATTTGTGTAGCCAAGCCTGGCTCTGAGAACATTGCGTGACAATGCGCCCTGGCTGGCCGTGGCCCATCCCAGACAGGGACCCCGTCCCTACTGTTTCTGTAGGGTGCGCTCACACATCACGACTTGATAAGGTCCGCTTCTGGGCAACCTGACCAACCCTGGAGTGCTTATGTGTCCTTGTGTGCTGTGCAAACGTGTGATTGTGTGTGCTTGTTATATCACCTCTGGGACACACACAAGACACAGGGAGCAGGAAAAGAAGAGGGTGACGGACAGGGGGCTTAGGAGGTGGAGGTGGGCGTGAAGAGAGAAGCTTACTTTTCACTAAAATGTGGTTTGGGATTTGTTTTTAATTTTGTACTGTATGCATTTGTTATGCATTTGAAAAAAAAACTGCAGACAATTAAAACAGACAAGCAAAACCCAGAACCCCGATGTTGACATAACTGAGGCTAAGCTCCTTGGAATACAAGTCCTTTGATGTCTGGACGGACAGACTTCAGCCCCAACTGCCCTCACCCCTTCCTGTTCACCTGTGTTCCAGGAACACAGGCCTATTTCCTTTGCCTAGATGTGTCATGTACATCTGTGTCTTTTCTCTTTGCTCATGTAATTCCTCCTCTTGGAAGGCTCTCTTCTCATTAGTTCACCTGGAGTCCTGAGCATTCTTTAAGGACTGTTTCCGGTTGTGATGTCTTTGGAGCCATCCTGACCTAACCCGCAAAAGATTGGTGTTTCTCCCTTGTCTAATTCTTAGCCATTTTCCTACATAACTCTTTTACAACAGGTTTTTAGTAATATATTTAAAAATGTAAATTAAAAACATTGAAATTCTCAATTTTTAATACAGCATATCATGCACATAGTAGATGTTCATAACCAGTCAATGAATCCAATTTTAGGTTTTTATCTTCAGGGAATTGAATATATGCACTAGAAGTGGGGAATCTCTAGACCTATATGGTAGATGTAGACATTGCTGCTTCGTGGGACTTGCAATAGGAAAGTTATACCCAGTACACAGAACGCAGCATGAAGGACTCGATCTGGCCATTCCCACAGCATGAAGGTCAGCTGCTGTAGGCATTACCTGTGTAGAGAAGGCTGTGAACATTTCATAAAAGATGTTGAAGATCTGAAATATCACTGATGGGCTTCACCTGCTTACTTTGTGTATTATCATTTTATGTTATTGTATTTTCTTTTATAAAAATAACACACTGTCTCTGCAAAGACCTGACTATGTCCAGAGATTAACTTTGATTTAGGGAAAATTAGTTCAGAATAAATACATGTTAACCCAAACAGCTTTCAGTCAATGTTGACTATTAAAATTATTTTCAAAATATGGTCAGAGTTACATAGAAAAATATGCACAACACAACAACCAAGAAGAGATATTCCCAAACCTCTGGAATAAAGAGACAACAAAGTTTATCTCTGAATGGTGGGGAGGCGATTATTTATTCATTTTTTTATTCTTTCTCCTATTTCCTCCATTTTCTATAGTACCAACTGTGTAATGGAAAAACAATTTAAAACCAAATAATTGAGACATTGTTCAAGGGTTTGCATGCATTTGTCCTAATCTTTTAAAGAAGGATGATTTAACAGGTCTTGTATACCAAGGTGTCTTGTAATATTTAGTCAATTATACTGGCAGTTTATCTAAGGAATTCATACCCAGCACATCTGATTGGTTTGTGTCATTTGACTGGCAATTCAGATCAAAATCCTTCACGGTTTTGCCCAATGTCCATACGGGATGACGAGGCGGTGTGGACAGAGGCCAGTAAGGCCCTGCGGTCTGTGCAGCTCCTGTGGTGGAGTGGCTACTGTCCACCATTCTCCCTCCTCCGGATTAGAATTATGAGTCCACCTCTACTGGTGTGTTTGTAACAATGCCCATGAAGAGGGAGGGGTTCGTTCCCTTCCCCACTGACCCAGCTTGGCCATGGGACTTGCTTTTGTCACAGAATGTGAGCAGAAGTGACAGTGGCAAGTTCAGGCCAGGCTCAGGGGGATGGCGTGTCCCTACTCACTCTCTCATGTGTAGGGAACCCTCTGGCAGATGTGGGTCCCAGGAGACTGGGGATGTGAGTGGAGCAGATCCAAACCCAAGCTCCTTCCTGGTGCCAAAGTCAGCTGGCTCCGAGTGAGCCCACCTGAGACCCCAAGGAGGATCCGTGCTGTGGCTGTAAAGTCACTGGGGTTTCGAGGTTGACAAGCAGTCCCTTTCTCCTATGCCCCACTCAGCTAAAAATAATAATTATTTAACCAGTCCTATTCTTCTTAAAAGGCACTTTCAGGACCATCTCTGTCATTCAAGGAGATCCCTTGGCTCTCCTGGCCAACTCCAAAGAGTTCTCAAATAAATCTTTCAAACATGCTATTTTCTGCATCCCGTTACATCTCTGGAGATAGTTTGCCATTTCTTATCGATAAGATATCAAGGCAAGAATCTGGCTGGCTCAGTTGTACTCATTTCTGGAGAATGTACAGTCCATAAGTACTGCCCAGATAAGGGCGCCCGGCCCTCACCATGCGTTCACCACCAGGTTCTTTCCTGGAGCTCTTGTTTCCCTCAAGGGAAAATATCATGCAATAATAGGCATGATGATAAGTGTGTCTACCATGTTTAATGAGTACATTTTAGAAGGCAAATTTTACTAGCATCATTTTTCTCTGCAGAGTATCTAGTAACAGCTCAAAACACATTTTACGTAACTGATGAGAACATATTTATCATAGGGTTATGAGTAACAATCCTATCTTGTTGTAATGATTTTTTTGGAGTAAACTTAAATGGGGTATTAGAAGACAACAATGCGGTTTCTTTGACAGGCCTTACAAAATTCATGTTTTCCCAAGGAAATCATGGCTGTTTTAGAGTCCAGTTTTCCTAAACAGTCCTCTGGTGCAGGAAATATGAGAACACAGGCAGACATTGCCTGTGAAGTGGCAGTGTTGGCTCAAACACCAAAAGTGACATTGCACTTATATAATGCAATAAAATGAAAGCTCTTTGAATTAAGAAATAGACACCACAGTCTCCATTAGTTCTATGAATTGTGCTAATGTTAATTACCTCTCATAATTTCTGTGTCAGTGATATATGGTCAATATCATCTAGCCTGTCCACTGGTTGAATCTGTTGGTCAACATGGAAATGAGGTGGATTCATGCTGTTACTAGGAGAAAAGTTAGCTAATTGTGGAACAACAGCTGCTTTTAACCTGAACACACTGAGTAGAAAGCTAAGGGTAGTGCTGATAAGGCTGAAGAAAACATTGGCGTTCTCTCTTTCTGTTACTTCCTGTTGTATTTTATTGTAAAATTCTGGATAAGTGCACAGACTTGGGCTTAAAATCTGTGAAATATAGTACTGCAACTCAACGCCCAGAGAAATTTGGAACTAGAAGAGAAACAGGAGGTCACCTGCCACTGATTTCATTTTAGTAACGAGGCATCAAGCACCGGAGTTTGAGTGACTTACATAATTATCCGGTGACACGCCTGGTTGTCCTCATCCGGCCGATTTCTCCCCACATGTGGCCCTGCATCCATACATCTATGGACGTTTGACGTGTAGGTTAGCCTAAGCCGACTAGAGCCTTGATAACTAGGTGTCGGAGAGAATGCTAGAAGGTGATTTGCTTGTAGAAGTGAGCTGGGAGGGCATTGCTATGGTTAAAGGAAAGATTAACCTACTAGCAGAAAGCTTCATTCAACCAGTGAATACAATTCACTCGACTGATTATAGAATTCATGCTTCCCCAAGGAAACCATGGCCACATTCTAGATGGAGCTGCTGGATCATGGCGAGTGTGGTGATGCGAATGTCTGCAAACCCCATCTTCCCTGCTCACGTAGCAGCTCCCATAACAACACCACGTTTGCCTTCCCTTGCGGGAATTTGGCAACAAGCGGTGTAAAAACCCCTAAAGAATGGAGAAGGCTTTAAAAGGGAATTTGTGTATCTAAGAGTGAATACACAGATAAGCATTTTAGATAAATACTATCTCAAAGAGGTGGTAAATTCCAAGACCATCACAACAGTGATGTCTCCACTGGCCCCGGATCAGATGATGACAATCACCATCACCATCATCATCCTCGCTAATGTTTATCATGGGATCACTCTTCGTCCAGAATTTAGTATTAGATATACTATCTCATCAGTCCTCAGAATGACCCAATGAGCTAAATACTACAATTACGGCTATTTTACAGATGAGAGGGTAAAGACTTAGAGAGGTTAATATTTCACCCAAAAATGTCAACCTGAACACAAAAGCAGGTCTCCTCCTCGCTGGGCTAATCCTCACCAGGTGCCAATGAGGTAGACAGGTTGGTGCATATTTAAGATGGTAAATGTCCTCACATACTGTATTCATAATTCCCCATCAGTATATTAAACGCTTGCAGGCTTAACTCTATGCATATTGGGTTGCCATAGTTTCAGGGATATTTGTACTCTGTTTAAAGCTAAGAACATATTTGTGGACTCCTAAAATTCTCTTACAAATTAGGCACACAGACTTGCTCTTTTGCAATGTACTCAGTGCATTTTACTGTTGGTGAGTAAGCGTCTTGAACAGATTTCTCGTCACATGCCAATGGTTATGAGCCTATTTATAATCAGGCTAAAACAGATGTTTAAATGTGCAGTATACTAATTTACGGCAATATGTATTATATAATGACCTCGAGAGCATTATGCTGAGTGAAATAAGTCAGACAGAGAAAGACAAATCCTGTAGGATCTCACTTATGTGTGGAAACTTAAAAAAACAGAATAAGAGATCAGAGTATTTGTGGTCACAGAGGCACGGGGTAAGGGATGGGAGATTGGATGAAGGTGATCAAAAGGCACAAGCTTCCCTTTATAGTATAAATGAGTACCGGGGATTTAATGTATAGCATGATGTCTATGTCAACACTGCTGTCTGGTATATCTGAAAGTTGTTAGAGTAGATTCTAAAAGTTCTCATTACAAGGGAAGAATTTTTTTTGTATTTATGTGAGGTGATGGATACTAACTAACCTTGTGGTGGTAATCATTTCCCAATACATGTAAGTCAACTCATTCTGTTACCGAAAGTGGGGTCTGGTTGCTCGCCACTCAAAAGCCAATAAAAAGGCAAGGTTGGTGGAAAGAAGAATTTGCCTTATTTCAGATGCTGGCAACCGGGGGTGTGGGGGGAGGGTGGACCCCTGTCCAAGGGCCCACTCCCCACCCCCCCTACTGACAATCAGGGGGCAAGAGCTTTTATAGACGGAGGGAGGCGGCTACATGCAGACAGAGCGCAGCCAGCTCTGACCGTCATCTTGAAGATGGTCATGGAGGTCTGATCAGCGTCATCTTGATTGTTTTCAGCACAGTTAGTCTTCAGTTCCAGGGTCGGTTCGTTCCCATTTCCTTGAGGTCAATTCTTGGAATTGTGGCAGCTTATGTCATGGTTATGGCCTGGTCATCGTGTAGTTAACTTCTTCCACCTGGTGGGGATTTCGGTATCTACAAGACGCCTCAGAGGACGTGGCTCTGACTATGATTTATAGCCCTTGAGGAGGAACGAAAGGTCCTTGACTTTGCTTAATGGCTAAACTACTGTTATTTGGTCTCATTCGACTGTTTACCTTTGTCTTTGCATTTTCTCACTTCTCTGATTAAACTTATTCTTTGGCTAAAGGTTTTCCACAGACAAAAGGCAGGGGCAGGATGTCGGGGGAGGGACCACAGGGTCCTGCTCCTTTTCAATTATGCTGTGTACCTTAAGCTTATACAGAGAAGTATGTCAATTATATCTGAATAAAACTAAAAAGGAAAAATAATTTTAAGCTTGAAATGTGCATGAGTATCTAATGAGGATTGATTATAACAAAAAGAAATAATAACATAAGCTATAACATTAAAAACATACCTACAGAAAATGAATTGCATTAAAAAATGTGCAGAAACACTATGGAACATTGCATCTGACAAAATTCTAATATTACACATTTATGCATACTTTGCTGTGTTGTTTCATAGAAAAGGATTTGTTTAAAACTATAGAAAATGTGGTTGCTTTTACAAATGCTGCTTGGTATTTTCAATCATTAATCTGCCATCAGCTCAACAAATCACTTTTACTTAATGCATGTGCCACCAATGTTAACAAAAATAAATTTAACCATCAAAATTAAAAATATTCTATCCAAATCCTGCACAAAGAAGTAGTTTTCTTTTTTTTTTAACTGATCTTTTTCTTACTTATTTGGCACGTATAAAGCAATAACAGAACCTGCACTGCTATTGAAAATGTTAAATTTTACCATAAAGTAAGAAAGTAGTTTAGGTAGACAAGTGTTAAGAATTTTTTGAGGTTTTTCTATGTAGAAAAATACATTTATATACTTAGCATATAAGTAATTTCTATAATTTAAAAATAATAATTAAAAATAATTATACCTTTCCGTAAAGAGCTTAATAGTTATCAAAGACTTTTGCCTATGTTTTGTCATTTTAAGCCAACCAGACTCTTGGATGAATATTTATTAAAAATTTACTTTATTGAAGTATATTCGATTTACAATGTTGTGTTAATTTCTGCTGTGTAGCAGAGTGATTCAATTATACATATGTGTATACTCATTCATATTCTATTCCGTTATGGTTTATCACAGGCTATTGTACATAGCTCCCTGTGCTGTGCAGTAGGACCTTGTTGTTTATCCATTCTCTACACAATAGTTTGCATCTGCTGACCCCAAACTCCCTCTCCACCCCATCCCTCCCCCACCACCTCCCCCTTGGCAACCACACGTCTGTTCTCTATGTGAGTCTGTTTCTGTTTTGTAGATAGGTTCATTTGTGTCATATTTTAGATTCCACATATAAGTGATATCACATGATATTTGTCTTTCTCTGTCTGACTAATTTCACTTAGTATGATAATCTCTAGGTCCATCTCTGTTGCTGCAAATGGCATTATTTCATTCTTTTTTATGGCTGAGTAGCGTATTCCATCGTATATATGTACCACATCTTCTTTATCCATTCATCTGTCAATGGACATTTAAGCTGCTTCCATGTCTTGGCTGTTGTGAATAGTGCTGCTATGAACATAGGGGTGCATGTATCTTTTTGAATTATAGTTTTGTCCATTGAATTATAGTGTATGCTCAGGAATGGGATTGCTGGATCATATGGCAACTCTATATTTAGTTTTTTGAGGAATCTCCATAGTGTTTTCCATAGTGGCTGCACCAGTTTACATTCCTACTAACATTGTAGGAGAGTTCCCTTTTCTTGGATGAATATTAAATCATTCATTCATCTATGGTTCCGTAAGAATATATTAAATCATCACCACATGGCAGGCACCTGGGGGGATGCTGACCTCCCCTGGAGAAGAAGCATGACTTCTACCCTCAAGAAACTTACAGACCAGTGTAGTGGGCGATTCGGAAGGATAAATCAGGGTGAAAGGGTGACTACAAGGTGATGTGGGATCATGAGGAAGTGGTTCTAACACAGTCCAAGTGGTCTGGAGAGGCTTGTAGGAAAGAAGTCTCATCTAACCTGAGACCCAGGTCAACCAGGCATGGGTTCAGGTGACTGGAGGGACAAGAATATGGATGGAGAACTTTCTAGGCAGAGAGACAAGATGTCCAGATGACCACAGGGTGCTTCAGGACTTGACTTTGAACTGCTGGAAGGAATAAGAGGTGGCCTAGGGTCACTGCCTTCAAGGCCCACTTTTCAAGAGAGAGCAAAAGAAGGCAAGCGCTCCATGACCTTTTCCATTAATATTTTACCAGATTTAACCTGATAGAAGATTAAAGTTCAATGTTTGACGATTTAGTGAATTATCGCCATTTAATTAATTAATATTATTCAAATGTATAAATAAATGTGTTAGTAGAATACCTATATGTTCTTAAACATCAATAGGGAAAATATTTCTACAGGTAACTCCATTCTCTGACCATACTCTTATACTCTCAGTCCAGTGATGCACTGGTAAATGTTTGTCAACCAGCTTTCAAGAGAAATAGACACAAACAAACACCCTGATTTCCATGATGTAGCCTCTCCCAGTGTGGAGAACTACAATCTGCCAGTTTGGCACTAACTGGTTCATGATATTCTGAAAATTTTACAGCTGGCTTTCACACAGTGGAACTAGCCAATTCTAGCATGTTATTCAGTTTCTGCTATTTTTTAGACTTTAGTGAGTTATAATTACATGTAATAAATTTCATGTATCTAAACTGTAAGATTTGATTATCTGTGACATTTGTACAGCCATGAAGCCATCATCACATGCACACAGTATCCCTGACATATCCTTCTCCCCAGACTCCTCCTCCTGCCTCTTTGTAAACCCAACCTTCTCTACCCCTCCATCCACTTTCCCTCCCCAAGGCCACTGTTGACCTTCGTTATGTCACTATTGATTAGTTTGCACTTCTAGAGTTTATGTAAATAGATTATGAACTTTTTTGTCTGGATTTTTTTCACTCAGCATGACTATACTGAGATTCATCCATGTTGTTGCATATATTATTAATTCATTTATTTTTATGAATGAGTAGAATTCCGCTAAATGGATATACCACCTCTTTATTTAACCACTCATCTGTTGATAGACTTTGGGTTGTTTTCAGTTTGGGGCTATTACCTAGAGCTGTTATGAACATTCTTGTACAAGCCAAGTGGAAATTTGCTTTCATTTATCTTGAGTAAATATCCATGCATGAAATGGTCAGATAGTGTGACAGGTGTATGTTTAACATTTGAAGAAATGGACAAACTGTATTCCAAACTGTTTTCCAAAGTGGGACTTTACCTTCCCAACAGTAGTGTATGAAATTTCCAGTTCATTTCTTCCACACCTTGCCAATACTCGGTAGGGTCAAGCTTTTTAACTATTCTGATAGGTACATAGTAGAATCTTATTGAGATTTTAATTTCCATTGACCTGGTGACTGACAGAGCTGGGCATCTTTTCAACCATACTTAGGGGGAACTATTCAGTCTTTTATCATTAAGTATGTTGTTAGCTATAGATTTTTATAGATGCCCTTTATCAGGTTGAGGAAGTGTCCTTATATTCTTATTTCCCTCTTGTATTTCCATTTTCTTTCTGCCTGATAGACTTCCTTTAACATTTTGCATATTGCAGGTCCATTGGTGATTAATTCTTCCCAATTTTGTATGCCTGAAAAAGTTTTTGTTTTACTTCTGTTTCTGAAAGATATTTTGTCTGGGTATAGAAGTCTAGGCTGATATATATAATATAAATTAAATATATATATTTAATTTCAGTACTTTAAATATTGGACTCCATTTTCTTCTCAATTACATTGATTGTTTCTTATGAGAAATCTCCTGTCATTATTAGTTTTGTTCCTCGGTATGTAATGCGTTGTTTTTCTTTGGCTCTATTTACATTTTTCTCTCTATCACTGATTTAGACAATTTGACTACTATGTGTCTTGGTATAGATTTTTTTTTCATTTTACTTATGATTAGGGTTCATTGGGCTTCATCAATATGTGGCTTCTTACTCAACACATTGGGAAGTTTGGGGAATTATAACTGTTTTGCTCTCTTCCTTTGGGGACTCCAATTGCAAGTATGTGAGTCACTTCAGGTGCCTTATAATCCACTGTGCTCTGTTAATTTTTCTAAATCCTTTGTTCTCTGTGTGTTTTCTTATAGATAGTAGCTTTGCTAGGACTTCAAGTTCACTAATCTCTTGTTTTTTCCCCCAAAATAAGCACACATGTATTTTCATCTCACACATAGTTTCCATGTCTAAAAGTTCTATTTGGATGCATTTTATACCTTCAACGTATCTACTTAACTTTTTGAACATGTGGAATACAGTTATAAAAACAGTTTTACTGCCATTTTCTGCTATTTTCTAACATCTGCCTCAGTCCTGGGGCAGTTTTACTGAGTCGAATTTTCTTCTCATTGTAGGTTCTATTTTTTTTCATTATTGCATATACAGTACTCTTTGATTATATACCAGATGTGAATTTTACTTTGTGGCATGCTGGATATCCCTATATATATTCTTATATTCTATTCTACTTTGGGATCCAGTTAAGTTGCTTGAGGACAGTATAATCTTCTCAGGCCCTGCTTTTAAGATTCATGAGGTGGGATGACAGCAGCACTTGGTTTAAGGCTACTTAAGGCCAGAGCTTTCTGATCATTGTACTCAATACACCATGAAACACAAATAAAACTATAATGACATATCACCTCATGCTCATAGTATATATATGCATATATATGTATATATATATATACACACACATACATAGTCACTATAGAGTGACTATTATAAACAAACAAATAGAAAGTAACAAGTGTTGGTGAGGATGTAGAGAAATTGTCACCCTGTGCACTCTTGGTGGGAATGTACAATGGTACAGCCACTATATAAAACCAGGATGACAATTCCCTGAAATTAAAAACAGAATTACCATGTGATCCAGCAATTCGACTCAGTATGGTTCTTTTAAGTCCTAGCCAGAGAGATTAGGCAAGAAAAAGAAATACAAGTCATCCAAATCCGAGAGGAAGAAGTAAAATTATCTCTGGAGATGACATGATCTTATATGTAAAAAACTCTAAAGACTCCACACACACACACATAACTGTTGAAACTAATAAACAAATTCATCATAGTTGCAGGATACAAAATCAACATACAAAAATCAGTTGTGTTTTTATACAGCAAATAAATTATTTGAAAAAGAAATTAAGAAAACAGTCCCACATATAATAGACTCAAAAATGAAAATAATAAAAATGAAATTGTGTAGATAGGAATATGAGCATATTTTAAAGATTCCTAGAGATAGCTGTAGATGTGTGTACTAGGTATTAGGAGAAATACAAAGAAAACATTGAAATTTGAGTTAAATTGTATTATTGTCATATGATGCTCTTATACCATAGGCTTGCTTTGGGTGTCAGATAGTCCAAAACTTATTTTGTTTTACCCAATTTTACTTAGGTTTTGGATCACCAGCTTTACTTTTGAATTGACAATTTCAGTTTAAAATATGTACGTTACTGTACTTCTAGATTCTTTTCACCATGCTAGGTGCTTTATCAAATTAATAGAAATTTAAGTTAAATCAATTAATTAAGAACTTCTTATGTGGACTTTTTTTACTGCTCTTCTGAATGGGGAAAATAAAATATTTTATACAAATTTACAAGCAAAGAAAATTTCTATTTTTTTCCATTTTTCAGTAGCTTCAAAAATTGAAAGAATGAAATTCATAGGATAAGAAACACTTTCGGGATCAAATGTTTGAATTAAAAGAGTTTCCTTTTATACTGCCTTAATAATATCAGCTCACTTTTTTTTTTTTTTTTTAAATTTATTTATTTAATTAATTAATTTATTTATTTTTGGCTGTGCTGGGTCTTCGGTTCGTGCGAGGGCTTTCTCTAGTTGCGGTAAGTGGGGGCCACTCTTCATCGCGGTGCGGGGACCGCTCTTCATCGCGGTGCGCGGGCCTTTCACCATCGCGGCCCCTCCCGCTGCGGGGCACAGGCTCCAGACGCGCAGGCCCAGCAGCCGTGGCCCACGGGCCCAGCCGCTCCGCGGCATGTGGGATCTTCCCAGACCAGGGCTCGAACCCGTGTCCCCTGCATTAGCAGGCAGATTCTCAACCACTGCGCCACCAGGGAAGCCCTCAGCTCACTTTTGGTTCATCCTATTCACTGAAGGGTCAAGATATTCATTAAGGAATAAATTCATTCTCGGTGTGAGTATTGTTAGACAGCTCATTACTAAACCGTACCCAATGAGAAATTCCATTCATCAGAGGAATCCTTTGGCTTTCTCTTCTTTCAGTCTTTGATTTTTGTCCATATAAGTTGTGATAGTTAATTTTTTGTGCCATCTCGACTGGGCCATGGGGAGCCCAGACATTTGGCCAAGCTTTATTCTGTGAAGGTATTTTTGGATGTGATTAACATTTGAATCTGTAGACTAAGTAAAGCAGATTGCCCTCTCTAATGTGGGTAGGCCTTAACGAATCAGCTGAAGGCCTGAATAGAATGAAAATGCTGACCCTCCCTTGAACATGAGGGTACTCTCCTCGCCTGACTGTCTTTGAAGTGGGACATCGGCTTTTTCCCCCTTTTGGACGTGACTGAAACATCAGCTCCTCCTGGGTGCCCTGAGTGGAAAAGCACCCTCAGTTCTCCGGGGGTCAGGACTCTGGACAAGGACTGGACTTAAACGATCAGCTCTCCTGGGCCTCAAGCCTGATGACTGCAGATCTGAAACTTGTCAGCCTCCATAATGGTGTGAGTCAATTCCTTATAATCAATCTTTCTGTATATATGTACCTCCTATTTGTTCTGTTTCTCTGGAGAGCCCTGACTAACACATAAGGTTTACCAAATACTATTTGAAATGATCCAAAACTGAGTAGAAAATGAAGACCCTGACCCTTCTTATGAGGTCATGCAGCTTAGGACATCTTGCAAAATTTGGCCTTATCACTAACTTGCAAGGGCTTTGAAAAGAAAGGAGATGCTTCTAAACTCTTTTCTGTGATTGCACTCTGCAAAAGGTTAATCTTGCTCAATACTGGGAGCCATATTTACATCTGTCGTGCTAACTGAGATATTTTATAATCGCTGGGATTCTTCTGCCCTTCCTGACTGAATTCCACAGCAACAATGCATGCACATGTGCACACACCAAGCGAGCGGCGAGCACAACGCCGGTTGGCCTGAAAATCTTTCCATTTCGTCTCTTTGCTCAGATTCCTGCTCCCTAATTACAAAAACATTGTACAAATGTCAGTCACGTGAATCTGTTTGTGGAGACCCATCGCCATGTGTGCATTCTCCAAGGACACAGCGCAGACTGATTCGGCACAAGTCCTTTCCCCTGAAAGACATTGAGCAAAACCCTGAAGAAGTGAAGCAAATTCAGGGAAAACTCTGCAGAAACACCATGTTGACACAACGCCCTTCACTGACCCTTTGTGTTGACGGCCCAGGGTGTCTGTGGTGGTCATGTCCATTTGGGGCCCTGGTGCGGCTGGGAGACCCTGGTTTCCTGTGTATCGTGTATCAGAGTTTGGCCATCTTTAGGGTTTGAGGAAAAGAAGAGCACCGGTTGGTTGTCTGTATGGAGTTACTCGACATCAATGTGCGTGATAAGATCCTTATCAAAGGAAACTAAGCGGATACTTTGTCCTTGCCGCTCTGCTGAGGGCGGGGGTTATTCTTCGGCGTCAAGAACGGGGGACCTTACAGGTGGGGCGGGGGCAGCTTTTATCGGAGGTTCTGGGAGGAACAGAGACAGCTGCAGCCACCTTCTGGAGGGTTCCTTGGCAGACGCCTCGGTGTCCTGCGTGGGACCAGTGACAATGCTCCCACGGGGCCTTGGGTGGACCAGCGTCTGCTTCCCTGAGGGGGAGGACCCTCCTTACTGATGCCGGGTTTCCTCCCGCTCCAGCCGAGGAAACGCCCCCAGACTGTCTTCCGCTCCCTTTTCTTTCTCCCTTTCTGCATTCCCTGCTTTATCACAATCCAGTTATACACCTGCTGACTGTCCCCCAGGATCTCGCTTGACCATTGGTTCCTCGTTAAGCAGCTTTCTGGTGCTGACTGTGGGCTGATGTGGAGCCTGGGCTGAGAAAACGGTGTTGCCGGCGTAGTTCTGAGGCAGAAGCAGCCCTCACATCGCTTTAGATTCTTCCTGAGCAGCAGTAGCAGCGGCTGAGACTTGGCTTTCAGGCCTGTAGACCGCCTCTCCACCAGGCGCAGCGAGGAATTCTGTAGGAAGTAGCCCTTTGGAGCCTGTCAGCCCCTTCAAGCCTCAGCCTCACGCCTGCAACATTCCCAGAGACCAGCCTGGTCCAGGCACATGGTGTATATTGACTTTATACTGATTGGCTTAGCAAAAGAAAACAGATGTTACTCAGTGAACTTCTGCTGGGTAACCAGAAGTCCTCCTCTGATGCACAAGGCAAGGATAGATGGCATTCAGGATGGAGTCACCAGGGGAGCCCCCATCCCTGCCGCAGTGACGCCGAGAGTGGGCGTCTGTGCCCACACCCCTGGGGCACGTCCCCCAGGCTCGGGCCATAGCCCTGGAGAGGGGGTGGGTGAGCCCCTGCTGTCCTGGACCCTCGGTTCTCCTGGAGGTCACAGGCCAGTGAGAGGGAGGCACCCCCTCCAGGAATCCGCAGATAAGCTCAGAGTAAATGGCGTCCTGAGAGATAAGAGGACAGTGGGAAGTGGCAGGTGCAGAGAGGGGTCTTGGTTGGCTGAGCCTGTAGGAGACTTCGAAGCTGAGACCTGAGCTACTTTAGCAGAAAGAACCAGCCGTCTGACAGCTGTCGGGTAAGTGTTTCGGGCAGAAGGGGTAGCAAGTTCAAGGTCCCTGAGAATAGCATTTGAGGCACAGAAAGGTGACGGGGTGGGGGAGGGGAGCCCAAAGGAGACAAGAAAGGGGGAGGGGGAGGGGCGGCGACGGAAGTTGGGGAGGGAGGTCACTGGGAGGGTGTCAGCAGGGCACTCCGGGTGTCACTCCTGCAGTGTCCCTCCAGTCACTCTGGGGGATGACTGCAGGGGGGCAGGCACAGCGGTTGAGGCTCTCTTGCCCCTGCAGGCGGCTGAGGGCTTGCGGGGCACCAGGCACTTCCCCAGCCCCCTGTGGGCTCACAGGTCCCTGGAGAGGTACTGGGGTTCCCAGTCATTCGCTGTCATTTAGTCGGTGCAGACGGGCTGACTCGCGGGAGCTGCGCGAGGTGTGGGGCCCCGGACTCCGCATCCCAGAGGCTGGCAGGCCTGGCCCTCGGCCCCAGCGGAGTCTGGGGCTTCTGCGGTGGGAGGGACAGACGGGGAGAGTGACGTCTCGGCCCAGGCTGGGGGTGGGCTGCTCCCAGCCTTGCAGATGTGGGATCCGGAGTTCCAGGGAGAGGTAAGACCAGGATAACTCACCGGCCTGGGCTCGAGGAGCCGCGTCCTCTGTGGAGGGTGGATGAGGAAGGCTTCTGTGCACGTGGGTTTACATCCGATGGCGCGTTTGAACAGAAGTAGGACAGGTGAGTCTACAGCCAGACGGGGCTGGGCCTGGCTGGGGTGAGGCCTGAAACCCGACAGGATGACCGGATGAGTGAGCCCGGAGGCCAGGGGGCCAGCCAGGAGGAGACCTGACACCGGGAGCTGAGCGTCAGGTGTGGGAGTGCAGGACACAGCTGAGGGAAGGGGTCCAGCGCACTCGGAAAGCGCCGCCTGGCCTCACCCGGCCCCGCGCTGCTGCAGCCAGGTCCCCGTGATCCCCGGGGTCCCCCACTGGATCAAGAACCTGCAACATTTGTCTTTTCACAGTGTCTCGGAGGGTTTGTAAAGCAGCAAACACGGGGAGAGTGCAGAGATGCAGCGTTTCGTAGCTCAGAACGCTGATGGGAGGACAGAGCACAGCCCTGGGCCTGAGAGCAGCCCCGGCTCCCTCCCGGCTGTGCGGTGGGACTAGAGCTTCAGGGGTCACTGTGGCCTCTCTGCCCTCTGGCCTGGAGCCATAAAGTGGTGTCCCCTGCTTGGTAAGCATCCCCACCGCGTGCTGGGGACCCTGGAGGGGGACCTCGTTCCACCTGCTGACGTTGCCAGAAGAGCACAGAGCCCTGGGCTGGCGCAGAACCGGGCTCCGACTCGGTGCGATTTGCAGTGTGCCTGTCTCACGGGGAGGAAGCGAGGCCCAGGGCGGGGCGTTGGCAGTGTCGCGGACGGCTTGGGGCTGGATCCAGGCTTTCCGCTCTCGCTGCCTCGTTTCACAGCCTCCCCAGCTTCTGCCCGGCCTCACGTGGGCCGAGGCCGCTGGCCACCTCCTCAACCCCTAGCATTTCTGGGCGGCTGCTCCCTTCCCACCGGGACTGGAAATAACCCGCGATCTCGTCCTGTCTGGCCTCCATTCACGGGACCCTTTGTTCAGGAATCCTCTCCTGCTCCCGGCGCCCCACACCCTCATGTCAGAATCACACGTGGTTGTTTCTCCTCTGCTGTCGGGCAGGGCAGAGCGAGTTCCAGGAACCCTCCGCCCACAGGAGGGTGAGAAAGCCCTTTGCTGACTCAGGGCCAGGAGAGCATAAGAGGAAACAGATGCCTGCAGCTGCGGTGTCTCCGTCCAGGGCTCCCAGCTCCCTGCGCCCGGCTCCGGTCCTGCGCCCTCGCCGGCTCCGCCCCTGCAGCCCCACCGGCTCAGCACTGTGAGGGTCAGGTGGTCCCGGCCCCCCGCCCTCACCTCCAGACCCCCTCGGTTCCCGCAGAGACCAAGATCCCGGAGCGAGGGGTGCTCGGAACGCCCCAGGGGGCCGCGCTGGGCTGACTCTCCTTCGATTCCACCCAAACCTCACCTGCTCAGAGTTTCCACGTCAGAAGAGCTCAGAGGTCATTTTGTTGGTGTGTTTGTGAACCCACTGGCTCCTTCTCTAGCTCAAAAGGTATTTATGGTGCATCTGCAGCACCGGGTACAGAGCAGACCCCGTCCTCTGGCCAACGGGCCCGCGTGTGCCAGGACCGTCCTGCATTCCTGGTGAATCCCCGGCCGCGTCTCCTTCAGGGTCCATGGCCATCAGGTGACGCTCAGGTGTTCATTGTGACTGGAAGTCGCTGACAAACAGGGAGCTGCCAGGAACGAGCGGGGATCTCACCCTGGTTCCCTGGTACGTAAATTCTAGTTTTGCTCCAGAGACACGAAGACACCTTTTCCAGAGGCTTCTCCAGGCATCTGGAGTCAGCGGCGTGGCCCCCTAGGCGTTTGCTCTGGTCCCCTCTCCATCCCGCCCATCCTTCCCCCTCCTGCCCCAGGGGCCACGTCCATCTAAAGTCCAGTGTCTGGAGCTGAGCACCTGCCCGGTGGGGCTGGATGGGGGGAATTCTACCTGCACTGGGCACTTCTGTGGGAACACAGCCCGGCCTAGGCACCTGGGGTGAGAGCTGCACCCCGTACCCCACCCTCTGTGTAGGACGCCCTAAACAGGGTGATGTTTGATCCCGTTGCAGGAACCTGCCTGGCCCCCATCTGTCCTCCTCATCCCAGAGCCCCTGATTCCCGACCAGACTCAGAGTCATCGCCAGGCTGACCCCGTCCCCAGCTGGGGATGGCCACTGGCCCAGTCAGTAGCTGGTCCTGCTGTCCTGACGTAGCTTGCCTCCCTCCAGTCCCCCCGGGCCTCCCACAATGACTGTGAAAATGAAAGTTTCTGGAACCTGGCAGTGCATCTGCGTTGGTCTCCTGGGGCTGCTGTAACAAAGTGCCACAAGCTGGGTGGCTTGAAACAGCACTGGTGAATTCTCTCACCATCTGGAGGCTGGACCTCTGAGGTCCAGGTGCAGGCAGGCCTGTGCTCCCTCCGGAGGCTCTGGGGAGGTCCTCCTGCTTCTGGGGCTGCATGATCCTCAGGTTCCTTGGCTTGTGGCCGCACCCCTCCCATCTCTGCTTCTGTCCTCACATGGTCTCCTGTGTCCCAATGTCCTTCTTGTGATAAGGACACCAGTCACTGGATGTAGGTCCCCCTCCTCCAGTACGACCTCATCTGCAGAGACCGTGTCTCCAAACAGTGTCCGGTCACAGGCTCCAGGTGGGCACGCACTGGGGGATGTGAACCAGCCTGCTTTGGCCCTTCCTTCCCCTCTTCTGTTAGATGCACACTTTCCTCACCCCCGAACACTGATATTCTGCTCAAGTGTCTGTTGACTCTTCAGAATTCCCGTTTGCCGGCTGTGACCGACTTTGCTTTGTGGTTCGTGGTCACACGTCCCTCTGTCCCGTGGTGGCCGCCCAGGACCTTCTGTGCCTGCCCCACCCTCCAGTGCCCCCCGTGCAGCGGAACTGCCGAGTCCAGCTCCCCCTTCGGAGGAAACCTCTCCTCTGGAGCCCTAGCAAGGTGGCCCCCCTGGCCAAGCGCTCCTCTGACCTGGCGCTGCTTGTGGTCTGTTCTCCTCATCAACCACGAAGGTGCCGGGACTCCTGCTCAGCCCGTGTGCCCCTGAGGTGCTCAGCACAGCAGGACTTCCTGTCTTAAAGCTCGCTGGGTGAGTGGCTGTCAGACGGGTGGGGAGATAAAGAAGGGCACTGACGGCTCCGTCTGCTGGCAGACAGGGCGTGAGGGTTTAACCCCCGCTTTCTGGACAAGGAACAGCCAACCCGTCAGCAAAGTCAGGTCAACTAGCAAATCAACAATTCTCCACTAAAAAGGCTCTAAGGGAAACTGGGTTATACATTCGTCTTTGGAGTCTGAGATAACATCAACTTAGTTACATAGAGTCCAGGTTTTTAAATTTAAACGATGACTGTGTCACCAATTAGTTGACCAAAAGCAAGATATCTTACCTTGAACAAGACATATACTATATATTCTTTGAGTCAAGTTTCTTCTTTCTCTGTACATCAGAAATTGATATTGTTTACCCGGTAATAAATGTACAGTCACCATAAACAAAGGCTTTCAGAAAATGCAAACAGTGGGCAAAGGTCATGGTCCTGCTCCGTTACAAGCCCTCTCCCTGCCCCACTCCATCCTCCAAACCCCCAGTGACGCCCTGGCTAGACTGCAGTGTGGTTGGCTCTGTGTGCACCTGCTGCCCCTCTGTGGCCCCCACCTGGCAAGGACCAAGGTGTAGAGGGTGCAGGTCCCTCAGCAACGTTACCCCATCAGATTCCAAGGTGGCTTAGAGCAAACTCCCTCTAACACCCTTTAGCTGAGACTTGACCTGTTGACTGCTGGCCACACCGCTGCCCGGTACCTCGGAGGTCGTCAGCCCATGCAGCAGACCACACCTCCTCTTCTGTCTGCGGTCCAGCCTGGCCTTGGGGATGCCTCACCTCCTCCCTCCATCCACCTGCTCCTCATCCAACCCCTCCTCCGCCCATACCTCCACCATCCAGCACTCTTTCTGCCCACTCCACCCCTGACCCCCTCCTCATCCACCCTGTCTCCCATCCATCTCCTCCCTCCATCCAGGGTCCAGCCTGGCCTCAGGGGATGTGTGAGCTCTGGGAAGTAGCAGGGAGTCTGGCTGTTGCTATTCTTCCTTCTCGAGGCTTCCTGCTGCACGACCCGCTCATCGGGCTGTCCTGGTAAGCGAGCTTGTGGAAGCTGACCACGGCTTGTTCATGCCGCTGGGAAAGCCTGTGCCAGAGGCTCTTGGCCGCACACTGGGCGTCCCCAGGGAGAGGCCATCCTAGGGGGTCCAGGCTGAGCTCATGAAGTAGAATTTGGATGAAAATAATTCCCCATCCTGTTTCTCTGTCATCTAGGTGATGTGTTGACTTCCTTTTGGATTAAATATCGTACTTTCTGCACGTGATAAATGAATTCATCCGTATAACTTCATCAGTAGATGGACTGATCATTTCCACCCACTTACTCTTCTGCGTTTTATTGATTGTTACTTATTTGGTTTAGAAAGACCATTCTCACTTTGGGTAATGTGAACCAGATCTGAAGCCTACAACTTGCATTCTTTCTCCTAAGCGAAAAGGGGAGTTCCAGCCAATCTTGCTGGTTTTATTTATAGCATTTTATTTCCTGAGAGAAGACAGGAAAAGTCAGTCTTCCCCTCACTCATCTGGCTTCTCCTCTGTGGTCCCCCAGCTGCGGGTCGGAGCAGGGGTGGGGCTACGGGTGTGGGGGGAGGCTGGACCGGACCGGTGCCCGGTGCTCCAGCAAATGCGAGATCAGAGGAGGAATTATGTCATTTCTCCGAAGGAGTGAGTTCAGTGTGCTTCTGCGTGTGTCTGACTGACAGCCCCACACAGGACCCAGCGCATATAAGGAGCGCCTGCTTCCCGGCGGGTACCGAGCTCTGAGCCCAGGTCCTCTGCTGAGTGGGGCTGGGTCTCCTCCCGGACCCTCATACCTCCGGGACCCCATTCCCAACTCTGAGAGAAGTCATCCCTGCAGGATTTCCACATACCAGGTAAGAGCTTTTTTAAAATTTACCAAAACATTTCATTGTAGTTTAATTTTCAGAAAAGGCTCTTTTTGATTCTAAGAGGGGAGAAGGAGAAAGTGCAGAATAGGTTTACAGTAAGGAGGGGGCATGCCTATTAGCACCTAAACAGCAAACCTGTCTTCACTGTGTATTTGTGCTGCTCAGTTGGAAAACGGAGGCAAGTAAACTCCTTTTCAGCGCTTTATTCGCAGGAACGATGCTGTGACCTTCCCGGGCTTTCGCATCACCTGAGGATTCTTGTTACTTTCGTGCATGTACCTGCCTGGAAACTTGGGCAGAGGCTTCTGTTTTCAGCTACAAAATAAGACGTTTCCACATAAAGTTTGTTATTGAGGTGCGGCCATGAGAAAGAAGCTAGAAAAAAATTGTTCCTCAGGACGTGGAAAATAAGCAGAGAGGTTATAGAGACAAATTCTAAACATTTTTCACAGCTGACAAGTGTTTTTGAACGTTCTTAATGAATGATATTTAGTAAGTCTGTGAAGAGTGTTCTGACTGTCCGTGGACTCCAGCTGTTCTTGAAAGTTTGGGGAATAATTTGCAGATGAAAAGGCAGCGGGGAATTAGTGTGACTTCTGTAAATCCGAGTTGGGTTCCTTTGGGGGAAATCACGGCACTCTCCACCGAGGGAAGGAGGTATTTCTCAGTGAAGTTATGTTTGCTTTGATTGTTGATATAAAACGAATTTTAAAAGATCTTTACAAGTTCTAATGATATTCTGTTGCAGACGGCTTTGGAAACCTTTCCTTTGGAAAAAATATGACCTTAAGCAAGCACTAAATGTGTGAAGTGAGGCGTAGGATATGGGAGCGTGTGTCCCCGTCCCTATGGTGTGTGTCGTAGGATATCATACGTGTTGCCTTCTAAGAACACAGGACTTGATAAGGCTGTACCAGCCATACCCGCGACTCCGACCCTGCCGTGTTCTTTTTTGCTGTCGCGACCCCCTGAGATAAGATGGGACAGATGGCAGAGTGCCGCTACTTCTGCTTAGAATCAGAGGATTTGATTTTGTTAGCAACAGAGTTCAGTGTACTCCCTGGAGGCTGATAGGAAGCTGAGCCTCCAGAATTTGGAAATTTACATTTTGGATGGAGCTTGTCTTTGCCAGAGGCAGTGGTCACTGCTGTCTGCAGGGGACAGAGGTGCACGTGTGGCTGAAGGGGGAAAAGACCCGAGCTTTGCAGACGTGCCTGCCCACCGTTTACTCTGAAACACTCGCGTAGTGTCCACTGAGTGCCAAGTGCTAGTCTAAGTCCCTTACGAGGGTTCACTCGTGCAGCTCAGCCCTCTTGAGTCCTAGTAACATCCTTACTGTCACTCGTACTGCGCTGGGTGGTCCTGGGACAGCGCATTCTAACGAGCAGCCATGCGCCCTGTGCTTGCTGGGCTTCATAAGCCTTTACAGACACTAACTTGCTTGATTTAGTTCTCACAATAACCCCATGAGTAGAAAATTTACATGCCTATTCTTCATTCTACAGAGGAGGAGACTGAGACCAGAGAGGGTAAGTAAGTTTCCCCAGGTTGCACAGAGGGTGCCTGACAAGGCAGCTCTGAGCCCGGCCCGGCGGGGGCTTGCATGGGTACACAGCTGGCTCCTCGATGTGCAGGTGGAACTCAGCGAAATTCTGGACTTGCTGTGGAAAGACTGAAAGAAAGTGTCTGGATCCCAGGGGGAAACCTGAGGGTCCTGCATGGACCCCGCTTCCCCAGGGGATGGTCCCCATCTTGGGGGGAATGGGTAGTTCCAGGTTCCCAGATCCTTCTGGAGAGGGGACTCCTTGGATTTCTTCATCACTGAGAAGCTCAGGATCTTTGAAGCCCTAAGCAGGGAGGGGTGAGGGTCTCAGCTTGGCTTCGCCTCAGCGGGACGCAGTGTGTCGCTGGAGGGGCGTTGGGACCACGTGCTCAGCGGGGAGACCAGGAGGCCGAGCAGGGGTTAACGGTGGAACGGGCTCCTGGCCAGTCTCTGACTTCTGGGCCAGTGTCTGCTAAGCCTGCCAACTGAGAATCCTCAAGAATGGAAAAACAGGCCTCAGGAAAATAGCAAAGCAGAGTAAAAATGATTACTGAGTAGAAGACTATTTTTTTTTTTGTAATTATGATCCACCAAACTAAGTTTACTTCTGACTCATATACAGTTAATATTTATTCTATTTAATTAAGTCATGTGCAACTTTTTTCTTGGCTATTTACACAAACTGTCTTCATAGGTTATTTTCCCCAAGCTGACATTTTTCTGAATTCAAACTTCCTGGGTTTACATCCTGGCTACACCTTTCAGTGGCATCATTGCTCTGGGCAAGCACTTAACTTCTCTGAACTCCACTTACCCGTCAGTAAAATGGAGATGATAATAATAGTTGTTGCCTCCTAGGTCATCATGAGTGTTAAATAATATGAATATTTAGGACGCCATTAGCACAGTGCTTGTCAGCAAATGCTAGACCAGTGAATACCAGCTACAGTTAGAAGAATCCATTGGAAAAGCACATTTCCTATCTAGCTTTAACGGCCCACAAATCCATGTGTTTCTGATTTTCCTGTACAAATTCTTCTTAAATGGTCGTATGAGTAAAAATTCCGATGTACACTAGACGTTGAGGTTATGTGTTCGGAAGTAACAGGTCTGATTTATCTGCAGGGGTCCAGCTGGGCAGAGGCAGGATGCTGTGGTCACTGTTGGTGCTGGCCTTCTGGCCCTGCGCTCGGGGTGAGTGTGGACCGCGCCCCCCCCCCCCCCCCCGCTGGTGACCCGGGCTCCCGGAGCAAGCCTCACCTGCGGGAGGAGGATGGACAGAGTGGAGGCCTGGATGGAGCACCTCACCTCTTGGAACCTTCTTAACGTAGTTTAAGATAAATCCTCAATTACTTTTGAGTCCATACACCAGGAAATCATTTATTTTTGGGAAATCCAGG